>NC_047104.1:55982089-56316117 GCF_902500255.1 Thalassophryne amazonica
ATTCTTGTGTGCGGGACTCCTCCACAGGTACTCATTAGCAAGCATGTCTGTTGATGATGAATGCTATTGCAATTGCTGTTCAAAAAAACTCGAGTGAGCCCAGGGAGCTGGTGCTGTGAGACCTTAGGCCAAGGGGCCAACACAGGCCCCACAGAGGAAACCAGAGAGGAGGAACCACCTACAGTAGTGTTCAGAATAATAGTAGTGCTATGTGACTAAAAAGATTAATCCAGGTTTTGAGTATATTTCTTATTGTTACATGGGAAACAAGGTACCAGCAGATTCAGTAGATTTTCACAAATCCAAGACCAAGCATTCATGATATGCACACTCTTAGTGCTATGAAATTGGGCTATTAGTAAAAAAAAAGTAGAAAAGGGGATGGTCACAATAATACAACCCCTGGCAATAACTATGGAATCACCAGCCTCGGAGGATGTTCATTCAGTGGTTTAATTTTGTAGAAAAAAAGCAGATCACAGACATGACACAAAACTAAAGTCATTTCAAATGGCAACTTTCTGGCTTTAAGAAACACTATAAGAAATCAGGAAAAAAAATTGTGGCAGTCAGTAACGGTTACTTTTTTAGACCAAGCAGAGGGAAAAAAAATATGGACTCACTCATTTCTGAGGAATAAATTATGGAATCACCCTGTAAATTTTCATCCCCAAAACTAACACCTGCATCAGATCTGCTCGTTAGTCTGCATCTAAAAAGGAGTGATCACACCTTGGAGAGCTGTTGCACCAAGTGGACTGACATGAATCATGGCTCCAACACGAGAGATGTCAATTGAAACAAAGGAGAGGATTATCAAACTCTTAAAAGAGGGTAAATCATCACGCAATGTTGCAAAAGATGTTGGTTGTTCACAGTCAGCTGTGTCTAAACTCTAGACCAAATACAAATAACATGGGAAGGTTGTTAAAGGCAAACATACTGGTAGACCAAGGAAGACTTCAAAGTGTCAAGACAGAAAACTTAAAGCAATATGTCTCAAAAATCAAAAATGCACAACAAAACAAAATGAGGAACGTATGGGAGGAAACTGGAGTCAACATCTGTGACCGAACTGTAAGAAACCGCCTAAAGGAAGTGGGATTTACACACAGAAAAGCTAAACGAAAGCCATCATTAACACCTAAACAGAAAAAAACAAGGTTACAATGGGCTAAGGAAAAGCAATCGTGGACTGTGGATGACTGGATGAAAGTCATTTACAGTGATGAATCTCAAATTTGCATTGGGCAAGGTGATCAAATCAAATCAGTTTTATTTATATAGCGCCAAATCACAACAAACAGTTGCCCCAAGGCACTTTATATTGTAAGGCAAAAGCCATACAGTAATTACAGAAAAACACCAACGGTCAAAACGACCCCCTGTGAGCAAGAACTTGGCGACAGTGGGAAGAAACCTCCAGCAGAACCAGACTCAGGGAGGGGCATTCTTCTGCTGGGACTGGTTGGGGCTGAGGGGAGAGAATCAGGAAAAGGACATGCTGTGGAGGAGAGCAGAGATCAATCACTAATGATTAAATGCAGAGTGGTGCATATAGAGCAAAAAGAGAAAGAAACACTCAGTGCATCATGGGAACCCCCCACCATTCTAAGTCTATAGCAGCATAACCAAGGGATGGTTCAGGATCACCTGATCCAGCCATAACTATAAGCTTTTGCAAAAAGGAAAGTTTTAAGCCTGATCTTAAAAGTAGAGAGGGCGTCTGTCTCCCTGATCCGAATTGGGAGCTGGTTCCACAGGAGAGGAGCTTGAAAGCTGAAGGCTCTGCCTCCCATTCTACTCTTAGAAACCCTAGGAACTACAAGTAAGCCTGCAGTCTGAGAGTGAAGCACTCTATTGGGGTGATATGGTACTATGAGGTCCCTATGATAAGATGGGACCTGATTATTCAAAACCTTATAAGTTGTTGTGTGTTGGGGGGTGTGGCTGGACATTTTGGTGTTCTTTTCTTTTCTTTGCTCTCCAGGTGGCATGAGAACTGATTTGTCTGTGGAGAAGGTGCTGGCTGAAGAGTCCTTAACCCTCATCAACATCATGTGCAGCACCTGTGAATGGTGCTCACGTGCAGCCTTAAAGACTTTCAGCTGAAGCAGATAATTGGATGGTGTTCTGCATTTAAGTCATGTGTGATTCAAGCAGAACTGCCGGGAACTCGACCTTGTGATGTTCGTTTGTGAGATGCTGAGGACCGCGCCTGGGTTTGACACATCGAGCCCGTGAAGGAGGAAGGGTGAGGGACACATGCTGTCAGCACACATCAGAGGTGATTAAGTGTTTGACTAATTGTTGATAGTAACTTGGTATTTTGTTACGCAGTATATTTGAATTGTGATGGGAATTGTGCAGCTGGCTTCTCACTTCTGTGGCGTGCGGACAAGTGATCCTCCACCTGTTGTGAGAAGCTGCTCATTTGCATAAAGCTTAAAATACAGACCTGAATGTGTTGCTGATAGTGTGTGTCTTTTGAAGGATATTAGTTGTAACTGCTGACTTACCTCACCTCTTCTAATCCTTCGCAGAGAGTCGGTTTGTCGTGTCCACCTGGGGGGTGTTTGGCGGTAGTGGTGAGTCCAGGAGCACCGGGCTTCGATCCTTTTGGGCGCTGGAGAGCGTGCCAGCCTTCACTCCACCAGAAGGACGCTATTTTAGTTTTAACACTTTATTATGCACCAGCGGGTGAAATCAATAAATTGTTTTTGTTATTGGAACCGCTTTCTGGTTATTTTTAGCGCTGGGTTCCGTCTGACGCAGGTCCGCTCCTCAATCCGCATCGACACATAACAGTAGTTCCCGGCCATTCCATAATGGACCCAGCGGCAGAGGCGGTTCCTTTTGCCGAAAAAGTTCAAGAACACTTGGAGAAAATATGGGAGCAATTACAGCATCTCGCAAACCAAATTAAACAAACAGACGCCCGTGTTACGGAGCTTGCAGCGCAAGCCGTTCCGCTTCCTGCTGCTCCAGCTGCGGCACCATCGATACCGGTGCAGATAACTCCGTCACCCAGAGATTCGGCGTCGGAACCGATTATTTGTCATCCGGAGCCTTATGCGGGAGACGTCGAAGCCTGTGCTTCGTTTTTGATGCAATGTTCTCTGGTTTTTGACCATCCGGTGAAAACGAATACCGTTGCCCAAGGGTTGCTGAATCTCAGGCTTGGGAGGCGGAGTGCGGCGGAGTATTCCGTGGACTTCCGGATTTTTTCTGCTCAGTCAGGTTGGAACGCCGCAGCTTTACGAGGAGTGTTTGTAGATGGGTTAAATGAGTCATTAAAAGACGAGCTGGCAGTCCGTGACGAGCCAAACGATTTAGATGAGCTAATATCGTTGGTGATTCGTCTAGATGATCGGATGAAGGAGCGTGGACGCGAGAGAGGGCGGCCATCAGAGCGGGTTTTTTTGTCTCGGGGTTTTTCCCGACACAGATCTGGGCCGCCTCTTCTTCGCCCCACTGAGGCTCCTCCGACGGGACCTCTGGCTCCTCTTGCTGACGAGCCCATGCAGCTCGGACGAGCGGAGATCACTGTATTGCCCCGACATATAAGCGTCAAGAAAAATAATGGTGACGTATCTTCAGGTGTTCTGGGACAGGCAAAATAACACACACACACAAAAAAAAAAATAAAAATCTTGTATGGGTTAATGTTTTGTTTTCTTTAAATAGGGGTTATAATTTGTTTGGGGAGTCAGAGGCGTGTCTGGTGGAGTGAATGTTAGGCGGTTAGAAGCCCATCTGGGCTCACTTAATTGTTAATTTTTATGTGTTTTTAGGTATTTTCTGTTTGGGTTGTTGGGTCGTTTTATTTTGTTGTTTTTTATTTCCCTACATCCCTAACCCCAACCTCACTTGCCCCAAGACCGTTCGTCTTGTGGGTTGTGGGGTGGTGCAGGTTGGTCACGCTGAGCGTTCTCAGAAGACCTCTGCACCTGGAGGGGGGGGGGGGGGGTGTTAGGGGCGTTTTTCTTGGTTTGGTTAGGGCCCGGTTCCACTCCAGCCTCGGTGAGCCTTTGTACCGTTTGTCATTGGTGTTGCCGGGGTGTGGTGCAGCGGAGACATACCTCAGTCGGAGGGGTGGGCCGATCTGTTGCCGTTCGCCATTTCGGTAGTTCCACCCCTCCCGAGAGGCTGGGGTATGGTCGAGTTGGGGCACCGGACGTATTTCCGGTTTTCCGCTGCGCCTTGGGGTTGGGGCTGGGTTAGTTTTTCCTGTTCCCTTCCTCGGCTTAATGTTTTGAGCCGTTCGCCAAAATTGAGCCGCCGAGGGGCTCTGGGAGGGACCTGGGGTCTTTCGGGGTGCCGGGGAAGGTAACAGGGTTTACGGTCGTTTTATTTCCCCCCGGGGTTGTTTTTGGTAGTCCTCCGGGGGTTGGATTTTGATTTTGTTTTGTTTCCTTCCGGGTTCCACCTCCAGGGTTGATGGGACGGTCCTCTGGGAGGGAATTGGCTTGGGGCCGACTAGCCAAGTGTGGCCGGGTCTGGGGTTCCGGGGTTGTGGGGAGGGTACCTCCTGGGGTTGATGGTACGGTCCTCTGGGGGGCGCCGTTTGCTCCATGTACACCTGGGGACCTTTGTGGGATTCTGGTTCTGGCTGTTCCTCCTGGAACTGGCGGTAAAGGCCTTCTGGGGGGGGGGGGTTGGGCTCTGCAGGTCGTTCTGGGGGGGTTGTTTGTTATTTTTCTTTTATGCATTTATGTTTGTATTGTGTTTGTGGGGCTGTGTTGGGTTTTTGCGTTTGGGAGTTTTTCTTTTCTTCCCGGGGTTAGATGGGACGGTCCCCTGGGGAGGTTTTGGGTGGGTTTTATGTTTTTTCTTGTGTGTTGGATTATATTAGGGACTGTTTTGGGGTTTTTGTTGATGCCAGCCGGCCTTCCAGCTGCGGTGCCCTGTCCTGCTGTCTGCTTCCTGACGAGGACCCCGGAGGGAGGTGCTGTTCTCGGGCCTGGTCTGTTCGGTCGCCGGGAGGCTTCCCGTTAAAGGGGGGGTACTGTTGTGTGTTGGGGGGTGTGGCTGGACATTTTGATGTTCTTTTCTTTTCTTTGCTCTCCAGGTGGCATGAGAACTGATTTGTCTGTGGAGAAGGTGCTGGCTGAAGAGTCCTTCACCCTCATCAACATCATGTGCAGCACCTGTGAATGGTGCTCACGTGCAGCCTTAAAGACTTTCAGCTGAAGCAGATAATTGGATGGCGTTCTGCATTTAAGTCATGTGTGATTCAAGCAGAACTGCCGGGAACTCGACCTTGTGATGTTCGTTTGTGAGACGCTGAGGACCGCGCCTGGGTTTGACACATCGAGCCCGTGAAGGAGGAAGGGTGAGGGACACATGCTGTCAGCACACATCAGAGGTGATTAAGTGTTTGACTAATTGTTGATAGTAACTTGGTATTTTGTTACGCAGTATATTTGAATTGTGATGGAAATTGTGCAGCTGGCTTCTCACTTCTGTGGCGTGCGGACAAGTGATCCTCCACCTGTTGTGAGAAGCTGCTAATTTGCATAAAGCTTAAAATACAGACCTGAATGTGTTGCTGATAGTGTGTGTCTTTTGAAGGATATTAGTTGTAACTGCTGACTTACCTCACCTCTTCTAATCCTTCGCAGAGAGTCGGTTTGTCGTGTCCACCTGGGGGGTGTTTGGCGGTACTGGTGAGTCCAGGAGCACCGGGCTTCGATCCTTTTGGGCGCTGGAGAGCGTGCCAGCCTTCACTCCACCAGAAGGATGCTATTTTAGTTTTAACACTTTATTATGCACCAGCGGGTGAAATCAATAAATTGTTTTTGTTATTGGAACCACTTTCTGGTTATTTTTAGCGCTGGGTTCCGTCTGACGCAGGTCCGCTCCTCAACCCGCGTCGACACATAACAATAAGTAAGAAGAAGAATGTTAAATTCTATTCTAGAATTAACAGGAAGCCAATGAAGAGAGGCCAATATGGGTGAAATATGCTCTCTCCTTCTAGTCCCCGTCAGTACTCTAGCTGCAGCATTTTGAATTAACTGAAGGCTTTTCAGGGAAATTTTAGGACAACCTGATAATAATAAATTACAATAGTCCAGCCTAGAGGAAATAAATGCATGAATTAGTTTTTCAGCATCACTCTGAGACAAGACCTTTCGCAAATGCAAAAAAGCAGTCCTACATATTTGCTTAATATGCGCATTGAAGGACATGTCCTGATCAAAAATGACGCCAAGATTTCTCACAGTATTACTAGAGGTCAGGGTAATGTCATCCAGAGTAAGGATCTGGTTAGACACCATGTTTCTAAGATTTGTGGGGCCAAGTACAATAACTTCAGTTTTATCTGAATTTAAAAGCAGGAAATTAGAGGTCATCCATGTCTAATATGTCTGTAAGACAATCCTGCAGTTTAACTAATTGGTGTGTGTCCTCTGGCTTCATGGATAGATAAAGCTGGGTATCATCTGTGTAACAATGAAAATTTAAGCAATGCTTTCTAATAATACTGCCTAAGGGAAGCATGTATAAAGTGAATAAAATTGGTCCTAGCACAGAACCTTGTGGAACTCCATAATTAACCTTAGTCTGTGAAGAAGACTCCCCATTTACATGAACAAATTGTAATCTATTAGATAAATATGATTCAAACCACTGCAGCGCACTGTCTTTAATACCTGCTGATGTGATGATGCTGAAACTTTTGGTTGGTGCCGTTCCAATGAGATTTATAAAGATGACTGCCTGAAGAGAATATGTAAATTTCCACAATCATTGATGATATGGGGCTGCATGTCAGGTAAAGGCACTGGTGAGATGGCTGTCATTACATCATCAATAAATGCACAAGTTTACGTTGATATTTTGGACACTTTTCTTATCTCATCAATTGAAAGGATGTTTGGGGATGATGAAATCATTTTTCAAGATGATAATGCATCTTGCCATAGAGTGAAAACTGTGAAAACATTCCTTGCAAAAAGACACATAGGGTCAATGTCATGGCCTGCAAATAGTCCGGATCTTAATCCAATTGAAAAGTTTTGGTGGAAGTTGAAGAAAATGGTGCATGACAAGGCTCCAACATGCAAAGCTGATCTGGCAACAGCAATCAGAGAAAGTTGGAGCCAGATTGATGAAGAGTACTGTTTGTCACTCATTAAGTCCATGCCTCAGAGACTGCAAGCTGTTATAAAAGCCAGAGGTGGTGCAACAAATTACTAGTGATGTGTTGGAGCGTTCTTTTGTTTTTCATGATTCCATAATTTTTTCCTCAGAATTGAGTGATTCCATATTTTTTTCCCTCTGCTTGGTCTAAAAAAGTAACCGTTAATGACTGCCACAATTTTTTTTTCCTGATTTCTTATAGTGTTTCTTAAAGCCAGAAAGTTGCCATTTGAAATGACTTTAGTTTTGTGTCATGTCTGTGATCTGCTTTTTTTTCTACAAAATTAAACCACTGAATGAACATCCTCCGAGGCCGGTGATTCCATAATTTTTGCCAGGGGTTGTAGTAGTGTGGCATTCAGTCAGTGAGTTTGTCAGTTTTGTGGAACAAACAGGTGTGAATCAGGTGTCCCCTATTTAAGGATGAAGCCAGCACCTGTTGAACATGCTTTTCTCTTTGAAAGCCTGAGGAAAATGGGACGTTCAAGACATTGTTCAGAAGAACAGTGTAGTTTGATTAAAAAAATTGATTGGAGAGGGGAAAACTTATACGCAGGTGCAATAAATTACAGGCTGTTCATCTACAATGATCTCCAATGCTTTAAAATGGACAAAAAAAAAAAAAAAAAACAGACACGTGGAAGAAAATGGAAAACAACCATCAAAATGGAGAGAAGAATAACCAGAACCAGAATGGCAAAGGCTCACCCATTCATCAGCTCCAGGATGATCAGACAGTCTGGATTTACATTTCATTCAAAGCGCATATTAAACAAATATGTAGGACTGCTTTTTTGCATTTACGCAATATCTCTAAAATCAGAAAGGTCTTGTCTCAGAGTGATGCTGAAAAACTAATTCATGCATTTATTTCCTCTAGGCTGGACTATTGTAATTCATTATTATCAGGTTGTCCTAAAAGTTCCCTAAAAAGCCTTCAGTTAATTCAAAATGCTGCAGCTAGAGTACTGACGGGGACTAGAAGGAGAGAGCATATCTCACCCATATTGGCCTCTCTTCATTGGCTTCCTGTTAATTCTAGAATAGAATTTAAAATTCTTCTTCTTACTTATAAGGTTTTGAATAATCAGGTCCCATCTTATCTTAGGGACCTCGTAGTACCATATCACCCCAATAGAGCGCTTCGCTCTCAGACTGCAGGCTTACTTGTAGTTCCTAGGGTTTGTAGGAGTAGAATGGGAGGCAGAGCCTTCAGCTTTCAGGCTCCTCTCCTGTGGAACCAGCTCCCAATTCAGATCAGGGAGACAGACACCCTCTCTACTTTTAAGATTAGGCTTAAAACTTTCCTTTTTGCTAAAGCTTATAGTTAGGGCTGGATCAGGTGACCCTGAACCATCCCTTAGTTATGCTGCTATAGACGTAGACTGCTGGGGGGTTCCTATGATGCACTGTTTCTTTCTCTTTTTGCTCTGTATGCACCACTCTGCATTTAATCATTAGTGATCGATCTCTGCTCCCCTCCACAGCATGTCTTTTTCCTGGTTCTCTCCCTCAGCCCCAACCAGTCCCAGCAGAAGACTGCCCCTCCCTGAGCCTGGTTCTGCTGGAGGTTTCTTCCTGTTAAAAGGGAGTTTTTCCTTCCCACTGCTTGCTCACAGGGGGTCGTTTTGACCGTTGGGGTTTTACATAATTATTGTATGGCCTTGCCTTACAATATAAAGCGCCTTGGGGCAACTGTTTGTTGTGATTTGGCGCTATATAAAAAAACTGATTGATTGATTGATTGATTTACCTGTAAGTGCTGTGACAGTTAGAAGATGCCTGTGTGAAGCTAATTTATTTGCAAGAATCCCCCACAAAGTCCCTCTGTTAAATAAAAGACGTGCAGAAGAGGTTACAATTTGCCAAAGAACACATCAACTGGCCTAAAGTGAAATGGAGGAATATTTTGTGGACTGATGAGAGTAAAATTGTTCTTTTTGGGTCCAAGGGCCGCAGACAGTTTGTGAGATGACCCCCAAACTCTGAATTCAAGCCACAGTCCACAGTGAAGACAGTGAAGCATGGTGGTGCAAGCATCATGATATGGGCATGTTTCTCCTACTATGGTGTTGGTCCTATATATCACATACTAGGGATCATGGGTCAGTTTGGATATGTCAAAATACTTGAAGAGGTCATGTTGCCTTATGCTGAAGAGGACATGCCCTTGAAATGGGTGTTTCAACAAGACAATGACCCCAAGCACACTAGTAAACGAGCAAAATCTTGGTTCCAAACCAACAAAATTAATGCCTTACAGATGTGAAGAAATCATGAAAAACTGTGGTTATACAACTAAATACTAGTTTAGTGATTCACAGGATTGCTAAAAAAGCAGTTTGAACATAATAGTTTTGAGTTTGTAGCGTCAACAGCAGATGCTACTATTACTGTGAACACCCCCTTTTCTACTTTTTTTTTTACTAATAGCCCAATTTCATAGCCTTAAGAGTGTGCATATCATGAATGCTTGGTCTTGTTGGATTTGTGAGACTCTACTGAATCTACTTGTACCTTGTTTTCCATGTAACAATAAGAAATATACTCAAAACCTGGATTAATCTTTTTAGTCACATAGCACTACTATTATTCTGAACACTACTGTACATCCTGGGAACCATCATGAGGGTGAAGAGGAGGAGACAGGAATGTCTGCATCCCCAAAACACCATAAACTCCCCTCCTGTTCCATTATCTTGTGCTATTCCCTCACCCTCTTGCTTTCTCCTTTATATGGGCCACTGGAAAATGGAGGGAAAAATGGGAGCAGTTGGATCTGTGTTTACTATGCTAATGAGGCCCCATGTGGCCTCCATCATCTTAAATCTTATTAATCATCAGGTGAGTGAGAACAGTTTGGGAGGAAATCCACAAAGAGATGCACCAAGTCGTAGTGTGCAACAACCAGATACACAACTCTGATAGTGCTGCACGACTACAGAGGCATTGGCCTTTCCCAGGGTGAGAGAAATCCTCCTCCTCGCCTCTGATTGATTTAAATTTTAACTTTTCTCCAAAGACACTCCTGCTTCAAAGGCATATTCGACAGATCAGTACTATTCACTAAAATGTGAATGAACATTTTTAATTCAAGACTCAAAGCAAACCTTAGACTGGGGTGACGGTTCATCTTTCAGCAGGACAATGACCCTAAGCACACAGAGAAGATATCAAAGGAGTGGCTTCAGGACAACTCTGTGAATATCCTTGAGTGACCTAGCCAGAGCCCAGACCTGAATCTGACTGAACATCTCTGGAGAGATCTGAAAATGGCTGTGCAACAACGTTCCCCATCCAGCCTAATGGAGCTTAAGTGGTGTTGTAGAGATGAATGGGCAAAACTGGCCAAGAATAGGTGCACCAAGCTTGTGGCATCGATTCAAGAAGACTGTAAATGCCACAGGTGCATCAACAAAGTATTGAGCAAAGTGTGTGAATACTTCTGTATATATGAGTAAGTTCTTAGTTTATTTGTAATAAATTTTCAAAAAATTAAAAAAAAAAATATCATGTTCTCATTATGGGGTGTTGTGGGTAGAATTTACTCCAAAATGAATTTACTCCATTTTGGAATAAAGCAGTAACATAACAAAATGTTGAAAAAGTGAAGCACTGTGAATAAGGATGTGTGCCACCCCCCCCACACACACATATAACCCACACACACAACACTACCCCCACACTTGGTTTTAGAAGAGGAACTTTAGCAGAGACTGTGGGCCTGCTATAGGATAAATAAATGGCAAATGGACTACATTCGTATAGCACTTTTCCATCTGCATCAGATGCTCAAAGCGCTTCACATATCAATGCCTCTCATTCACCCCAATGTCAGGCTGCTGCCATGCAAGGCACCCACGACACACAACAAGGGGATTCAGGACCTTGCCCAAGGACCCTTAGTGATGTTTCGGTCAGGCTGGGATTTGAACTGAGGATCCTCTGGTCTCATGCCCAATGCTTAACCACTAGACCATCACCTCCCCTAAATATCAGAGAATGTTTGAATTAGTTAATGGCACAAAAGTTAAATAAAGGGGCCTGCTGAAGCCAGCAAAAGGATAAAAAATAAATACTTTTCAGGTTACTTTATCCCAAAGAGTTGGACTCCATCACTGAAATAAGGAACCAACAGTTTGACATGACATTGGATTAAAAAAAATAAATAAATCAACCAAGGCTATCGCTGTCTTCCACAAGACAGAGGAGGACAAGCATATGTCTCCATCATGGAAATGAACAGAATATTACCTGCCATAAGTTTTTTTTTTTTTTTTATGTCTCCAACAGCAGTCTGCAATTCAAGGGGTTAACCTGCAAGGACATGACAAGTTTGGCAGAAATCAACAAAAGGATCTGGGAGGGGTCAACAAACAGACACACAGACATGGCCTTTGCGCAGTGATTGACCGTTAGTAAATTTAACCTGGCTGGCCAGTTCCAGAGCACACCCCATATGTATGCACTTGATACAAGTGCACACATACACCCCATACAGTGCCCTCCAAAAGTATTGGAACGCTTAGTATTTCACACATTTTAATTTGTTTATGTAATTTCAAATACAAAAAAATAAAAAATTCTAAAATAATCTTCCTTAAACTCAAACTGAAAGCAAATCTCTAGAATGTGATATAAATTAATTAAAACTATTAAAGCCAAGGTTATGGGTTGCATAAGTAATGGAATGCTTTTGTACAAGACCTGTAAATAATCAGTTTTATTGCCAGTTTTCTTCAGACAAGTCAGGGGATGGATATATGAACATTCATTTAGGGGAGGTGATGGTCTAGTATCAAGCATTGGGCTTAAAGCGTTGGGCTTGAGACCAGAGGATCCTCGGTTGAAGTCCCAGCCTGACCGGAAAATCACTAAGGGCAAGGTGTTGGGGAAGTGTCGTGACACGGACCCACAACAGGGGGCGTTAATGAAGGGACAATGGAATAACCAAAAAGTAACAATTTAATGTTGTGAAGGTGCCCAATGTAATACAGACAGATACAAATATGCGCTATATCAATCCGACAAAAAGGTGACGTGTGGCAGCCTCGAAGATAGGAGACGTCTGGTGCGAGAAGAGCCAGATCCCACATAGGTCTCACCACCAACGGACCTGAAGAACACCGGAGCCGCCAAGCCCTGCGCCCCAGGTGGCCACTGTCTTCAGCAGTCAGACCCGGTACTGCTGGCAGAAAACAGAAACAGTTCTGGATGAGTGTGAGTTCGCTCACTCAGTAATCCCACAGTCAGTGTTTAGTTAGGAGGGAGCACCTCCACCTCCAATCACACACTCGTGCAGCTTCTGTTTAACCATTTATCTGGTTTGGGGTGTGAGGCGAAGCCGTCGCTGATCACACCAAACGCCAATCCCACAGATAAGGACACACCACAGGAAAATGGCTGCAAAGAAGTTCAGAATATTACTCAATGTTTTAAGTCAGCAGAGAAAATTACCTGTATGGTAGAAGATTTCTCGGCGAGGAGGTGGAGTTGCAGTCCGGTCTTTGTAGTGGTGGTGATGGGTGACAGCTGGTGTTGATAGGTGACAGCTGTCACCTCCAGCGGCTCAGACGCCCTCTCGTGCTTGGAACCTGCACTCCAAGCAGGGCACCATCTGGTGGTGGTGGGCCAGCAGTACCTCCTCTTCAGCGGCCCACACAACACAAGGTCCGTAATCCTCTAGTTGCTCCCAGTGTGTAGTGAGTACCTTGAATGGAAGCACCCTCAACAAGGACATGGAGGAGGTGAATGCGAGGTATTATTTGTTAAGCACTTTGAGCATCTGATGCAGATGGAAAAACATTATATAAATGCAGTCCATTTACCATTTACATCAGTTACGAAGAAATACAAACAGTATGGCACTCAATGGTAAATCTGTATGGAGTAGAATAGTTCTCAAAATCTGAGTGACTGTCCAAGAAGGAGAAGAGTGAGGAAAGCCACCAAAACACCCAGACAACCCAAAAGAAGTTACAGGCTTCTGTGGCTGTGATTGGAGAAATTGTGCATAGTGCATGTTTTCCATTTTGTATCCACAGTTATATAGCTTCATGTATAGAGGAGGATATTCTTAAAAACATGACCTGAAAGTTCAGCTACAATTGCAAGAATTTACATCTGAGATGCGAGTCTAGTTTTGATGTTTTGGTGAAAGAAAATCCTCCTCTATACCACTTCATCATTAAAGGCCTCTTCACACATAGTACGAATTTGGTCAAACTGAGCATGAAGTGGGCATGAAGCAGGAATCGTATGCAATACGTGTAAAATCATAGCTGCCTCTAATGCCTCGTACACCTGTTGCTACAACTATTTGCGCACAACAGCAGCTGAAAGAGAGTGTGCCCTGTGAGAGCCCATTCAATCCCTCTCGCGGCAGGTGTCGGCCAAATTCCAGGTGACACACACAAATGTCTAACACCGCTTGTTTTGCACTTAGAAAATGTGTGGCCATTCGCACTATTAACATGAAAACAGTCAGCAGACAATCACTTTTGAGCTGGATGTGACATTTGTCTAAGTGCCCCCAGGAGTGTGACTTTGCAAACAGCAACACACATCTGGTGCATGTGTCTCACATGTGTGCGTGTGTGTCGCCCTCCCTCCCCCAACACATCTGGTGTGCTGGGGGAGCACACTTACATAAAATGCTTATATGTATGTACATATCTGATCACATCACATCACATTGCACACAGCATGGGGAGGGCCCTGTCAGCTGATCGCAGCACACTGACAGCTGGATGACATCTTAGTGCACACATTACAAACATAGAAACCACCGCAAGGACAGTTAGATAAATAATTACAACAATACCTACATACGCAATTACATAACAATTGACAAAAATGAATGACCAAATAACACAGAGACATGTTGGTCTGGGCGCTGAATGGACAGGGGGAACATGTCCATCCACAACTGCAGCTGGAAAGACCTTTGCTCCTGGATATCCCAGCTGGAGGACACATTCCATGTTTTGTCAGACATGAACTTACAACATTCCTCCATGAGGCGCATGTCTCTGCCTCCTGTCCTCACGGGGAAATATATAAAACATTTTTCGCCTTTGTGCCGGGCTTCAGCGGCCACACACAACGCACCTCCTTCATGTCCTTGTTGAGTTCAGGTATTTTTCCACTATGATTACAGGCCAGTGATGGTAGCGCAGTGGTAAAGTTTCCGTCTGGTAATCAGAGCTTACAGGTTTGAATCCTGCGAGTGGCTTTTTTTAAATTTATCCAGCGTTACTTAACCGCAGGGTTCTGTATTGCTTCCCATTTTATTTATTATTTATATCAACCCAGTGACATTCACTAATTATACAGCTGGTTTATATTTTATTTTTCTCCACATCAGCTGCACGATGTGGTGCAACACATCCCAGCTGCTCGCACTGTGTTCCTGTTCGCATGACACTGTCACGTGCATGATACCATCACAGCGGGATTGTACACACCTGTCTGTCGGGTCGATGTTTTCATGGTTCGCTCATATGAGGTGTTCCACCATGAGTCTCCCTGATTTGTACATATTCGTTCTATGTGTGAAGGGGCCCTAAGCCATATAGCATAGAGTGCCATACTGTTTGTATTACTTCATAATTGATGTAAATCAAGTCCAGGGCACATTCAGTGACTTGTAAATGTTCATGTGTCCATTCCTATTCCCATACCAAGTGCTACAACACTTTTGGAGGGCACTGTATTTTTACCAAGTTTGGTGTAAATTAGAGAAAATAAAATGAATAAATACATTGTGACTCTTGAGCCCATTGATTGCAAATTGGAGTTAAAAAATACCCCCCCCCACCCACACACCCACACACACACACACACACACACACACACGGCCTGAGGGACAAAGGAGTTTTTCAGTCTGTTGGTCCTGCACTTGGGAAGAATCAGGCTGTGGTTGAATATATACATACATTAGTGTTCAGAATAATAGTAGTGCTATGTGACTAAAAAGATTAATCCAGGTTTTGAGTATATTTCTTATTGTTACATTGGAAACAAGGTACCAGTAGATTCAGTAGATTCTCACAAATCCAACAAGACCAAGCATTCATGATATGCACACTCTTAAGGCTATGAAATTGGGCTATTAGTAAAAAAAAAAAAAGTAGAAAAGGGGGTGTTCACAATAATAGTAGCATCTGGTGTTGACACTACAAACTCAAAACTATTATGTTCAAACTGCTTTTTTAGCAATCCTGTGAATCACTAAACTAGTATTTAGTTGTATAACCACAGTTTTTCATGATTTCTTCACATCTGCGAGGCATTCATTTTGTTGGTTTGGAACCAAGATTTTGCTCGTTTACTATTGTGCTTGGGGTCATTGTCTTGTTGAAACACCTATTTCAAGGGCATGTCCACTTCAGCATAAGGCAACATGACCTTTTCAAGTATTTTGACATATCCAAACTGATCCATGATACCTGGTATGCGATATATAGGTCCAACACCATAGTAGGAGAAACATGCCCATATCATGATGCTTGCACCACCATGCTTCACTGTCTTCACTGTGAACTGTGGCTTGAATTCAGAGTTTCCCTTACCAAAAAGTAGTACTGTATATGCAAATATGTTTCAAGTATACTTCTAGTTTACTTTTTATATACTTATCAGTAGTATTTTTTGGTAAGGGTTGGGGGTTGTCTCACAAACTGTCTGCGGCCTTTGGACCCAAAAAGAACAATTTTACTCTCATCAGTCCACAAAATATTCCTCCATTTCTATTTAGGCCAGCTGATGTGTTCTTTGGCAAATTGTAACCTCTTCTGCACGTCTTTTATTTAACAGAGGGACTTTGTGGGGGATTCTTGCAAATAAATTAGCTTCACACAGGCATCTTCTAACTGTCACAGCACTTACAGGTAACTCCAGACTGTCTTTGATCATCCTGGAGCTGATCAATAGGTGAGCCTTGCCATTCTGGTTATTCTTCTATCCATTTTGATGGTTGTTTGCCGTTTTTCTTCCACGCATTTCTGGGTTTGTTTGTCCATTTTAAAGCATTGGAGATCATTGTAGATGAACAGCGTATAATTTTTTGCACCTGCGTATAAGTTTTCCCCTCTCCAATCAAATTTTATTCAAACTACACTGTTCTTCTGAACAATGTCTTGGACGTCCCATTTTCCTCAGGCTTTCAAAGAGAAAACCATGTTCAACAGGTGCTGGCTTCATCCTTAAATAGGGGACATCTGATTCACACCTGTTTGTTCCACAAAACTGATGAACTCACTGACTGAATGCCACACTACTATTATTGTGAACACCTCCTTTTCTACTTTTTTTTACTAATAGCCCATTTTCATAGCCTTAAGAGTATGCATATCATGAATGCTTGGTCTTGTTGGATTTGTGAGAATCTACTGAACCTACTGGTACCTTGTTTCCCATGTAACAATAAGAAATATGAGTATACTCAAAACCTGGATTAATCTTTTTAGTCACATAGCACTACTATTTATTCTGAACACTACTGTATATATACGAGGTGTATTAGATAAGAAACTGACACTTTTATTTTTTTTTTAACTATATGGATTTGAATGACGTGCGATTACACCAATCATGCTTGAACCCTCATGCGCATGCGTGAGTTTTTTCACGCGTATCGGTGACGTCATTTCCCTGTGGGCAGGCCTTGAGTGAGATGTGGTCCAGCCCTCTCGGCTGAATTCCTTTGTTTCACACGCTGCTCGAGACGGCGCGCGTTGCTTTATCAAAATTTTTTCTGGACCTGTGAGGAATATCCAAGTGGACTCTATTCGAGAAATTTAGCTGGTTTTCGGTGAAACGTTTAACGGCTGATAGAGATTATGGGGTGTTTCTGTCGCTGTAAGGTCTTTCCACAGAGCAGGACATCGCGCAGCGCTCCCAGGCGCCGTCGTCGGCCTGTTTCGACCTGAAAACATCCTAATTTAAGGCTTAATTCACCCAGGACGTCGTGAGAGAACAGAGAAGATTCAGAAGAGGCCGGCATGAGGACTTTATGCAGACATTCCACTGTTTAAGGACAATTTGTAATGAAAGACGTGCGCCGAGTCGTTTCTGTGACGACGACGAATCTGTGTGCGCCGCGACAGGAAAAACACCTCCGTGTTGAAAACCATTTGTAAAATTCAGGCGGCTTTTGATGGCTTTCAACGAGTGAGTAACTGAGAAATTGTTTAACAGCTTGGGCATGTTCCAACTTGTCCGTTAAGGTTTCCAACGGAGGTGTTTTTCCTGTCGCGACCCCCCGCGGTCGGGTCCAGCCCGACATGCGAGTGTGCCCACACGTTCTTTCATTACAAAATGTCCGTTAACAATGGAATGTCCGAATAAACTCCTCATGCCGACTTCTTCTGAAAGTTCTCTGTTCTCTGACGACTTCCTGGGTCAACAGAGCCTGAAATGTGGAAGTTTTCAACTTGAAACGGTGAGACACTGCCGCCTCGAAGCGCAGAGCACCGTCAGGCGCCGTGGACCATCCTTAAAGCGACACTACCAGACCAAAATCTCTCATCAGCCATTAAAATTTTTACTGAAAACCAGCTGAATTTATCGAATGGTGTCCACTCAGTTGTGCCTTACAGCTTTTGAAAAAAACTTTATCAAACAAAGCAGCTGTCTCTGAGCCATTCCTAAACAATGAAAAATCGACGAAAGGGTGGGCGACTCCTCACTCAAAGACTGCCCACAGGCGAATGACGTAACTGACAGGTGTAAAAAACTCTCGCATGCCCACGAGGGTTCAAGCATGTCTGATGTAATCACACGTGATTCAAATCCATATGGTTTTTGAAAAAAATAATAAGGTCGGATACTTTTCTAATAGACCTCGTATATATATATATATATATATATATATATATATAATACAATATATGCATAATACTAATACTACAACGACTAATTATAATAATGGAAAAATCCAAACATTGAAAACTGAAATCAGGTTATTTCTGTATATATTTAAATGAGATGTACCCAAACTGGAAAGTACACTTATATCTCACAGTAGGTAAGAAGATTTTCATGACAGTGAATCTTCTTCTTTTAATCAAGCAAGAAGAACAGAAATCAGCCCTGTGAAGGATTAAAAATTTTCAACATATATCCATTCTTGGTTTGTCCTCTTCTATAATGTGTCATATCTGTATGGTTCAGCTGCTTTTACAAATCTATTCTAAACCCAGTCTCTGTAATTATGAGCTACAAAGTTCACTCACCTTGCCAAGGAATCGCTTTCTCCAAACCAGCCCTGTATGGCTGTCTCCATACCTACAATGCCTTACATACACACACACACACACACACACACACACACACACACACACACACACACACACACACACACACACACACACACACACACACACACACACACACACATTGGGGCCATGGCTGTTTACCTGCCAGCTTGATGAGCTGCATTCAGTGACAGACGGATATTTACCAAGGAAGTAAGGAAGGACGCAGAAGACCCATATGGAAGACTAGAATATGAGCGAGAAGGGCAGGAAAGAAGGAGGGGGGAGAAAATGACAGTACAAAATGGTGGAAGGGGAGGGGGTTGGATGTGGGTCACTGAGAGCTGAGGGGGTTAAATGCCATAAATGCCATGTCTCAAAACCCCATGAAGACAAGCTCTGCTTTGCTCTCAAGGTCGGGGCATGCACACGTGCACCTGTGCAATGGTAGTGGCGGGTGTGAATGCGCTTACCATGTGCAATACACACAACCAAGCCTAGTGCATCTGGTCTGGAGCAAGTGGCCTTGCAAAAATAAACCCAAATTCATGGAAAAGAGGACAAGAAAGACCACATTTAGTGTCAACCTTATCGTGTGGTGGTGGGAAAAACGTCCAATCAAGTGTGGGCAGGACATACTAGAAGCAAATACAACACATTGAGTCCATTCCAAAGGGATTAGTAAACTCTTATTTGCTTCAAAATTATGAAATCCAGAGAAAAGTCCTGATACCAGTGAGCCTCTAAGCTGATATAGGACTTAGTCCACTCTAGTCTAAAAGAGAGGGGTACCCTTCGAGACATCTTACACCAGTGGTGCTCATCAGCATTACTACACAGAAAAATCACCAGTGTTACATTAACACTGACAGTGTTTATTTTGTCACTGTCAGTGTTAGTTTTACACTGGTGATTTTACTTGCAAATAAGCAACTTGTAATGACCATTTCTGCAACAGAAGCAAATTAAACTCAAACTGTGCACATTCATGTTGGAGGAAATGAAAATGGCTGTTCCACACAGTAAAATCACCAGTGTTAAATTGACACGTACAACCCCTGGCAAAAATTATGGAATCACCGGCCTCAGAGGATGTTCATTCAGTTGTTTAATTTTGTAGAAAAAAAGCAGATCACAGACATGACACAAAACTAATTTCAAATGGCAACTTTCTGGCTTTAAGAAACACTATACGAAATCAAGAAAAAAAATTGTGGCAGTCAGTAACAGTTATTTTTTTAGACCAAGCAGATGGAAAAAAATATGGACTCACTCAATTCTGAGGAATAAATTATGGAATCACCCTGTAAATTTTCATCCCCAAAACTAACAAATGCATCAGATCTGCTCGTTAGTCTGCATCTAAAAAGGAGTGATCACACCTTGGAGAGCTGTTGCACCAAGTGGACTGACATGAATCATGGCTCCAACACGAGAGATGTCAATTGAAACAAAGGAGAGGATTATCAAACTCTTAAAAGAGGGTAAATCATCACGCAATGTTGCAACAGATGTTGGTTGTTCACAGTCAGCTGTGTCTAAACTCTAGACCAAATACAAACAACATGGGAAGGTTGTTAAAGGCAAACATACTGGTAGGCCAAGGAAGACTTCAAAGCGTCAAGACAGAAAACTTAAAGCAATATGTCTCAAAAATCAAAAATGCACAACAAAACAAAATGAGGAACGTATGGGAGGAAACTGGAGTCAACGTCTGTGACCGAACTGTAAGAAATTGTGTCCTGGCCGCACTTCACTGGTTGCTGGTTCATTTTAGGGTTCATTTTTAAATTCTGTTATGTTATTATGTTTGTTTTTAAGGCTCTCCTTGGTTTAGCTCCATTGTACCTCTCTGGGCTTCTTCAGACTTATACACCTAATCGGTCTCTCAGGTCCGCTGACCAGCTGCTCCTGCAAGTGCCTAGGTCAAAAGAAAGCTCAGGGGGGACAGGGCCTTTTCAGTTGTTGCTCTCAGACTGTGGAACAGCTTGCCTCTGGGTGTTAGGGAGGCACCCTCATTGGTCATTTTTAAAGTTTGTTAAAAAACACATCTATTTTCCTTGGCTTTTAACACCAGTGAGGCTTAGTTTGATATTTGTTTAATTGCATTTTAGTGGTTCTTTTTTATTTATTGTTTTAATTTGTATTATGTTTGTAGTGTACAGCACCTTGTGTCAGTGCTGGCTGTTTTAACGTGTGTTATAAATAGTTGGTATGGTGTTTTCTGAAAAACAAGAGGAAGAAGTCACCAGGTCTGACAGATATATGTATGTATACATGAATCTGTCCATCTCACCCCCTGGGGAGGGAGTTATGTGTGTTCTTCAAGCTAGCGTCCTCTAGCAGAGGCTTGGGAGTTTGATTGAGGGTTTGGCGCAGTATCTTAGCTGTTCCTAGGACTGCATTCTTCTGGACAGAGACCTCTGATGTTGTGGCTGCAATCTGCTGTGTCAGGGATTTGGCCAGGTCAGGGCACTGAGCCCTTGTTTTTCCCATTTCTGTGGTTTTCCGTCTGCTTCAGCTTTGATTTATCAGTAATTTTCATGAGTTATTCTGTTATGTTTTTCTTGTCACTTTGTTCTTTTTGTTATGATTCACTAGTTATTTCATTTTCAACATAGTTGTCCTCAGTTTCATCATAGTCATTAACAGTTATTCTCTGTTCTGTTTTGATTTGTCACTTTGTTTTCTTTGTCACTTTTTACTTTGGCCTTTTGTTCTGTTCTAGTAGTTTTCAGTCATTGTTTAAGTTATCATTTGTGTTGTGTGGGCCGCTGAAGAGGAGGTACTGCTGGCCCACCACAACCAGATGGCGCCCTGCTTGGAGTGCAGGCTCCAAGCACGAGAGGGCGTCGGAGCCGCTGGAAGTGACAGCTGTCACCTATCAACACCAGCTGTCACTCATCACCACCACTACAAAGGCCGGACTGCAACTCCACCTCCTCGCCAAGAAATCTTCTACCATACAGGTAATTCTCTGCTGAACCTTAATCGAGCATTAGTCTGATCTCTCTTGCAGCCATTTTCCTGGGACGGATTCCTTGTCTGCTGAGTTGGCATTTGGTGTGGACTGTGACGGCTTTGCCTCCCACCCCACCCAGATAAGTGGTTGTCTCAGGAGCTGTCTGAGTGTGTTATTGGAGGTGGAGGTTCTCCCTCCTAACTGTATACAGACTGTGGGATTACTGAGTGTGCGAACTCACACTCATCCAAGAACTGTTTCTGTTCTCTGCCAGCAGTACCGGGTCTGACTGCTGAAGACAGTGGCCACCTGGGGCGCAGGGCTAGGCGGCTCCGGTGTTCTTCAGATCCGTTGGTGGTGGAAGCTGTGTGGGATCCGGCTCTTCTCGCACCAGACGTCTCCTATCTTCGAGCCTGCCACACGTCACCTTGTGTCTGATTGATATTCCGCAATATTTGTATTTGTCTGTACTTCGTTGTGCGCTTCACAACATTAAATTGTTACTTTTTGGCTATTCCTTTGTCCCTTCATTAACGCCCCCTGTTGGGGGTCCGTGTCACGACACCTTCCCAACAATTTGTTCCTCTTGATTATAATATTTGTTGAACTGTTATGTCGGGATTGGTTTGGTTATAGTTTGG
Organism: Thalassophryne amazonica; assembly: GCF_902500255.1. Taxonomy (NCBI): domain Eukaryota; kingdom Metazoa; phylum Chordata; class Actinopteri; order Batrachoidiformes; family Batrachoididae; genus Thalassophryne; species Thalassophryne amazonica. The sequence goes on from NC_047104.1 coordinate 56,004,100, forward strand.
TCACTGCTTTTTCTTATGGTTTGTCTTACTGCCTTGTTTTCTTAAGTCAGTTTGTGTTAATGTCATTTTAGTATTTTGCTGCATGTCTCCTGTTAAGTCCGTGTTGCCAGTTCATTTTTAGTTTAGTTCTCATGTTCATGTTTTGTTCTTGTTCACTGTAATATTGTATTCAGTTGTAGCTTTGCGCTTATTTCTGTTTCACTTCACATCCTGCACCTGCCTCGTGTCTTTGTCTCCCACACTTTGATTCTGTCTGTTTTACATTTTCATTCACTCCCGCTCTTGCACCTGCTCACGCATCTTTGTATCTGACATCACTCCACGTTGTGCATTCCCTTCCCCATTATCTTGCCCATGCTTAATCTTTGTTCACTAGTCACGCCCCCTTCCAGAACTTTCACTGGCACCTGCATCTTGTTCCACTAATTACACCACCAGTTATTTAAGCCCTCACAGTCTCACAGCTCACTGCCAGTTTGTTGTCATTTGTACACATCCTAGCTCTTGTTTTCAGTCCTGTTTTGCCTTGCTGTGTTTTTTGAACTCTGCTCTGTTTTTGACTACGCCTATCACCTCATCCCTGATGTCAGTGTTTGCTTGTGCCTCCGAACCCTGCCTGAATATGACTGCGTTTTTGCCTGACCTTGTTTGTACCTCCGCTCCGCTGATTGATCACCGGTGTACCGAACCTCACCCAGAAATAAAGATGACTACTTCTTTTACACATAAACCTGATCTGGGAGTCTGCAATGCAGGTCCAGCTGCTTCGGGTGCCCGGCACCCGCCCGTTCTGACACTGCTGGAGTCAGTCTTCCAGTTTGAGGGTTACAGCTCCTAGTGCTCCTATTACCAATGGGACACTTTGTACTTTACCTTCCACATCTGCTGCAGTTGTTTCTTCAGCCCTTGGTACTTCTCTATTTTCTCATGCTCCTTCTTTCTGATGTTGTTGTCAGCTGGGATTGCCACATCAATCACACGTGCAGTTTTCTTTCCCTTGTCAACCACTACTATGTCTGGTTGGTTGGCCAGCAGCTGCTTGACTGTCTGGAATTTGAAGTCCCACCGGAACATAGTCCTGGCAATCTCATTCACATTTGGTGGTGTCTCTCATTGGGACTTGGGGACTTCTAATCCGTATGCTGCACAAATGTTCCTGTGCATAATTCCCAACACTTGGTTGTGCCTCTCAGTGTACGATGTCCCAGCTTGCATCTTTCATCCTGCTACTATGTGCTGGATTATCTCTTAGGGCTTGTTCTTGTGCTGCCATGATCAGAGCCTCTGTGCTGTCCTTTAGGCCAGCCATTTCTAGTCACTGGTAGGTCTTCTTGATGTCAGCCACTTCCTCTATCTGTTGATGGTACATCCCATGGAGGGGCTTGGTCTTCCATGATATCTTCTCCTCGTGTTCCTTATCACCATCTGTCTTCGGCTGTCTGAGGCATTCTTGTAGCAGCTGATGTAGGGGAGCCATCTTTCTGATGTATTCATGGATGCTCCTTGTCTTATCCTGGATTGTGGCTCTGACACTCACAAATCCTCACCTTCACTCCCTGCATTACTCATAGAGCCTCAGGGTACTGAATTTTGGGTGGAAACCTCTGTGCATTGTGAGTAGTTTTTGTGTCTTTCAGAGACATATATCTTGGGTCTCATTGGTTTGTGGGATTCCCAGGTACTTGTAGCTGTCTTGTATGTCCCCTATCTTGATTTGATTTATTTCAGTCAGAAAACTCATGCAATAACAGAAAATAAATGAATGAATAGATAAAGTAAAAAAAAGGAAAATACTGAAAAAAAAAAACACGTCACTGACCGAAAATGGTCAAGGCTGAAGCTATCCTGCCTTCTGGCAACTCCACCCCCTCAGTTCAGATCACCTTCCCTCTCTTTGCCACTTATCCTATCTGAGTGACATCTCGATATCCTCACTGTAGATCCTGGTGAGGTGGATCAGTGAGTCAGTGTCTCGCTCACTCTTAGCTTGGAGCTTGATGTATCCATGTACAGGAAGTGCCTGATGGTTACACCACTCTTCAATTGATATCCGTAGCTGCTGTTTGTGATGAGTTGGCTGAGGGGGTTGAGGCCTATGCAGAACAGCAGTAAGGACAGTGCATCACCTTGGTGTATTCCACACTTGATGGTGACTTGTGTGATTGCCTTGGAGTTGGCCTCCAGTATAGTGCCAAGTACTCCAGTAGCCATGTGTAAAGCAGTAAAGCATTGAGTCATAGGCCTTCTTGTAGTTAATTCAGGCTGTGCTCAGAATGTTCTGGCTGGTCTTCGAGTCGTGGTGTACTGCTCGGTCAACCAGTAGCTGGTGCTTTGACCCTCTGGTATTGCTTATATATATATATATATATATATATATATATCTTCCTTCCAAAGACACGCAGGTTAGGTGAATTAGAAACTAAATTTACCTTAAGTATGTATGTTTTGTCTGCGTATATGAGGCTCCGCAAGTATATCCTGGAAGCAAAATGAGTTTCATAGAGGCCACCTGTTACATAGTCAGGAAATGATGTGACCTTTTTCTACAATGCACCACAAAGTCAAAAATGCAGTCTCGCTGATGCCAGTCAATCCTGGGGGATTTACTCTTCATGCTCAGACCTTCAATCTAATCCTTAACAGGTTGGCATTTTGAGTGTTGTATCTGTTCTTTAAAATATTTTGTAGCCCTGCTCAGCATGTGCACAGAAACCAGCTGGGAGGAAATGGGCGGGTAGGAACTGATAAGTCGTGTGTGATCACGGGTGACTTTTACTGCAGCATTGGGCCCATAAAATGAAATGATTACAAACACCACAAGTGCAGTGTAACTGATAGACAGAAAAAAATAAATCAATCAATAAAGGAGGCTGACTCCTTCTATTCTCTTGGCCTGGGCAGTGGAGAACTGATGGTAGAGATCTTGGCCATTTTAAGCAAACCAGCCAAATCCAGCATGTAGCCTCCTGTAGAACTGGGCGTCTGGTAATGAGCTAATGGTTAGTGTTCTCCAGCCATTTGACAAACCCAACCAATCCACAAACTCTGTTTTCCTTTCACCTACTTGTGGCTGTGTTGTACTGCCAAACCTCCCATTAATTCTCCCCATGGGCATTTTTTGGGGAATCCACAGAAAACCATTGAAACGCAACCTAAAACCTCAAATGGTAATGTCAGTGTGGGATAAGTTTAAACTGGCACAGTGGAGTGTACTTTCCTGCACCTCGGGACCACTGAATCTGACCTCGACATGCAGCGAGAGGCTTGAAGGGATGTGTTTGCTGATGTGCCTTTACTACATGTGGGGACTAGATCACTAACTGTGGATGAACATAGCTTTGTCAGGCTGTTGAGGCGGGTTGCGTGGTGAGATCGGTCCTCAGCATTTACCCCCTTTCCAACCACAATAGCTACTTCTTTCCAGGATGAGTACGAGAAAAGAAATCTGATGGAATTAAAAAAAAAAGTCCTTCCAAGGCATTGTAATGCACTTATGTCTGTGAACAAATAATTTGGCTCAAATAAATCTTGTATAAAGGGATATTGGGAACAGAATGTAAACCACAATTAGCTGACAAAAAAAAAAAAAGTAAACAGTAGTCAGATCTAGCCGACATCCAAAGAGATAAATATATAGAAGGACTAAAACTAACTAAGAGTTTTAATTTTTATGCTTTGGGACTGTAAATAGCACTTGTGGCAGTCATTTCAATTCATCAGGCTAAAATAAAATCACACAGTCGGCCAAACAGCTCCTCTGTGAGAACATCAGTCCAGCAATTCAAAATGTTGCCCTTGCAAATCACCATACAAAGCGCATCACTGAACAAAGCAAAACTGACCTTTCAAATGATTAAGCTGAAATATTATCATCATGTAGCAGTATTTTTTTTTTTCATCCGCTCGATCAGAACAACTAGTATGCCAATTTAGAGCTGGCAGGACTGAAGCCTGTCTGTGATTTCAGTTCTGAGCCACTGGGCCAAGGGGCCAAGCTGGCCAGTGACCATCTGGAGTGCGCCAAGTGTCTGCTCCACTCAGGCTCAATGCACAGTGGTGATTACTGTGATGGTGCAGCAGCAACCATGGCGGTGTGGTTATAAATATAAGCCCCGATCTGATCCCTCTTATTCATAAACAGAGGTTTGGAGCTGCTGTGGGAACCATGCATAAAGGCTTGTGGGCCTCTGAGTGCAGCTGAGCTCTACAACTGCTACACTACCTCAGGTTTGTCTGGCCAGCTGTTGATGTCTCACCACATGAGGACATCTAAGCAAAGAATGAGGCAACTGAACAACAGTACAGAGGGACATAACGATGACTGGCACAGCAAGAGACTGTGGCAGAGGGAGGTGGGAGTAGAAATAAGCCATGGTGCACTGGTTCAAATTAACTCTGATGTTCTGCTGTGCTACAATGGTACTTGTAGATTTTTCAACACAGACATGCTAAAAATATAAAACCATGGCCAACTAAACTAGACCACATTTTGTTCTTTTTTTCATGAAAATAACAAACACAACACACAGGATAAGAGCCAACAGTATTAAATCCCACAACATCCCAAAGAACTGATGTAATTAGTGGAGCAGAAGGGGAACCCAAGTAGTAGCATTCTCTATTGAACTAGATTTCCCATGACTAATCCATCGCTGGATCAGCTAAGCACTGATCCACCATCTTCCCCTTTGCCAGTTGGTGGTCAAGTAGCTCAGAACGTCAACTCTACACCCAGTGCTATATTAGCATTAACATCAAGGGTTAAGCTGATAATGCTGCACCAGCTGTGCAGGCCTACACCCTGCATGCCAATCCTTACTCAATACCGCAATGGATGGTTGTGGATTGGTTGGGACTGGGAGGGGTAGCAACCCCAGGGTATATGTGTGGTTATAGCGCGCCCTACTGCCAAGTGTTCTAACCTGGTTTTCAATTATAATAAAAAATAAAATCAATCAAATGACTCAATCACAATGAATATTATGAGGTAGAATTCCTAAATAATCATTCTAATGCACATACCCCTACTTTCATAAAGTTCCGAAATATTGCACAGTACATTTATCTTTAAGTTTTTTAATGGGAGCAACTTATCTCTTGATTATGCTAAGTTGCAATTGGTGAAGTTTGTCACACAATATTGTGAGAGGTGTGTTTGCTTTATCCTATTTTCTGCACAATTAGTTGTTGTACCTGAAAATAGCAGAGATTTGACATTACTGGGATTAAATTCTCTGATGGTGTCTTCTTTTTGTTTTGGATATAGTCTGTAAAATTGTGTGAGAAATATTCTACAGTATATACAGTATTAACAGTCATATAAAAAATACAGAAACACTGAAAAAAATTGGAGTGATATTTACTTGAGTAAACCTAGGAAAGTTTTTTCACTCAGAAATTCCAAGTAAATTTTACAAGGAGAATTCTTAGGTAAAATTTACTTGCACATATTAGTTTTTCTAAAAGAATAACTCAATTAACATTTACTATCAATCATCAACTGAATATTTTCATTGAATTTTACTCTGTCTTTATTCATATAAAGTAAAACTTTTCAGCTGTTCCCCTTGTTTTCACTCAAGGTTGCCACAGCAGATACAGTTTGGATCTGCATGTTACTTTGGCACAAATTTTACACTGGATGCCCTTCCTGATGCACCTCTACATTACATGGAGAAATGCGGCAAGGGTGGGGTTTGAACCGGGAACCTTTTGCACTGAAACCAAGTGCACTAACCACTTGGCCACACCTCTGAAGAAATTATTTATTAAACAGATGCATCAAGATGCATCGATGGCTGTTTTATAATGAAGGCATTCATGAACTAATGATCCAAGATCTGCTGTGGCGACTCCAAGTGAAAACAACGGCAGCCAAAGGGACTTAAAACTCAGTGCAGGGGTGGTGGACAAATGGTTAGTGCACTTGGTTTCAGTGCAAAATGTTACTTGAGTTATTCTTTTAGAAAAATTAATATATGCAAGTAAAATTTACTTAAGAATTCCCCTTGTAAAATTTACTTGGAATTTCTAAGTGAAAAAACTTTCTTAGGTTTTTCAAGTAAATATTACTCCAATTTTATTTCAGTGAAGCGATGCTTGTATAACCGGAAGTTTAATATCCAACTTCTCTCCAACTTCATTTGCATCACCACATACCACAGCATACTGTGTCTGTTATATTTGTAAGTACACTTTTGTTTTGTTCCTATTTTACATGCGTTGACATAAAAAATCTAAGACTTTTTACATGCACACAAAAGGCTTTATTTCTATCAAATTTTGTTCTGAAGTTTGTTAAAATCCACATTAGTGAGCAGTTCACCTTTACTTAAATAATCCATCCACCTGGTTGGTGTTCTGATTAAACAGCATGAATGTTGCACACATGTGCCCTGTAATGGTCAGAGTAAATAACCACTCTGAAAATGTGCAGTTTTATTACACAACATAGTGCCACAGCTGACAAGTTTTGAGAGACTGTGCCAACTGGCATGCCTACTGTAGGAATGTACACCAGAGTTGTTGCTCAGGAACTAAGTTTTCATTTAACTCCCATAAATCACCTCCAGTGTCATTTCCAATCAGCCTCACAACTGCAGACCACATGTGACCACACCAGGTCAGGACTGCCACATCATCTTCAATTTATAAGGGCTTCTTTTTTTCTTTTCTTTCTTTTTTTTTTTTACCCCCAAGAAAAACTGTCTATTTTAGAGTGGTCTTTCATTGTGAGCAGTTCAAGGCACATGTGTGCAATAATCATGCTGTTTAATCAGCAGAACTGACTTCTCTACACTGGCTGCATACTACTACTACTACTACTACTACTACTAATAATAATAATAATAATAACTACTTAGGTAGGGCTTTCCCAGGAATCAATGCACTAAACCAAGTAAACTCCAATAATAAAAGAATAAATGGCAGCAATTAAAGTCAAAAGTACAGTACAACAATGCAAAAAAAAAAAAAAAAAAAAAAAAAAAGATTACACTCACATTTTTATTGCAGTATTTCCAAAGCTTTGGGTTTGCAGTCCATGTGCATCTGACAAACTCTTGTCCAAATTGCATCAAATAAGATCCAATACATTGTCCATCACAAATGTATTCATTCCATCTGACTTATTTTTGGAATTTCGCAATCCATAGGCTATGTAACGTTTGGTTAATGTGGAAAAAAAAGTGTTTTTGTTATTTTTCCCCTATTTTGAGGCATTTGAAGGGCTCAGATCCAAAAATCCAGTGTCTCCAAAACCATTTTGAATTGAGGTCAACAAGCACTTCACTGCTTAGGTAACTCTATCAGTGTGCAACATATAAAAAAGTTGAACATATTTTCATTTTATTTATGAAAATGTATGTATTTTGTAATACACTTTCCTTTAAATCTTCATTTAAACAATTGGTCCAAGCTGCATTGGAGCAGCAGAGAATTATGGGCAATGCACAAGGGCAACTCAGTGGTAGTAATGATAAAGGTACAAGTGTGGTTCTTACACTTTGCCCAGCTAGACTTTTCCTGGTTGGCAGGGATCAAACAGCCCTACAAAGAAGTTTTGCAAAACTTGTCTTACTATAACTGCATTTTAACTACTGTGTCTATTTTCTTTGTTAATCTGTGGTCTGAGTGATAACCAAAAATTCTGCCGGTGTTTGTAAATTACTTAAGCATAGCATGCCAAGAGAGTTCACTGGCCTAGATGGCAGTAGGGAAGGGCATGACTGAGCCAGCGACACTGCTTTCTCAGTTAAGCTGATAATTGCCCTTATTGATGTATAAAAGATATCCCACAGAGCCTTGTGAAACACCATTAGTGGGCAGAAACTGAATTGTTCATGAGCTGCCTCAAAATGAGAAAGATGGGCAAAAAAAAAAACAAAAAAAACTGAGAAGATTAATAAGATTTCCCCTGGAGTGTGATAATAACATGATGTATGTGAGTGAGCGTGTGCGAGTGTGTGAATGTGTATTTTCAGTTATCCCTCTGAAGCATTTCCATTACAGAAACACATTATTCAAGGAAATTATTCTATTTAAAATCTCAAATTGAAGGGAAAAAGATGTAATGTCATTTAGCATATAGGAAAGGGTGACAGTCATTATTATAAGGGACGTCCTCCTTTCGACCGAAGCTGCTGAAGCGGAAATGGTGACTCTTAAAATGCCCCCAGAGTTCCAACAAAATGAGAATCTTATACCAAATGTACACTAGTAAGGCACTGTGTGAAGTAACAATCCTCTGTGCCAAAGAGCGTACGCTAAACGACGTGCAAGTAAGTAGCTCTAATAAGGCGGATCTTTGGCTTTATAGGTTTCTGATGCCCATTAGAGATCCAAACTCAGCTAACAAAAACTACTGACCACAAAGGATGATAGTACAATGTTTTTTTTCAGAGCCAAGACAACCATCACACTGGATAAGAGGCAAGCATAGAGTGTTAAATGAAAATATTTAGTCAAAGTTTATGAAGGAAATCCAGCCTTTTGTAAGTTTTTAGAATCAACTCCATAGAAAGATATAAAGTACTTGCATATCAGGAAGAGCCGCCAGTTGTGACACTGCTATACTGTACAGTATACCATATAGAGTGAACAATTGATGTAAAACTCCTTTCCCAATTCACAGATATGTATCCCAAAAGCTCACAATTTGTATTATTGTGTGAAGGAACACCCACATATTGCCTGGCTGTGGCAGATAGATGGCTTCTTGCAGGAGTTGGGGATGGACTGGTTGTCTTCCCTTGTGGTCGCCAACCAGGACCAGGGTAGTTCCAGTACATGATCCCAGACTTGATCTGTCATGTCCTGACCATCACAGATCCATCAAAACTGTTTGGGCCATGATGACTCCTCATTACTGCTATCCATGCTTTATTTTTTTTTCTTGAAAATTTGCCCAAAATGTCATACGGTTTCCAATTCTGCAACAGTGAAAAAAGATCTGGATCCACTCCATTATCTGTCTGCTCATGATACAACCTCTGTGTCATGATTCATGAAAATAATTTCAGCAGTTACTCAGGAAGGGATGAAAATGTTCTCCCCCATAATGGGGAAAAAGGGGAAATAAAAAACTTTTTTGAATGATTTCTGTTGTGTGGGCTGCCAGAAGAGGAGGTACTGCTGGCCCACCACCAGAGGGCGTCCTGCCTGAAGTGCGGGCTTCAGGCACGAGAGGGCGCTGCCGCCTTACAGGAACAGCCGAGGTGACAGCTGTCACTCATCAACTATGACAGCTGTCACCGATCATCTGCACTCACCCCGGATAAAAGCAGGATGACACCTCCACCACGTCGCCGAGATATCGTTCTTCTACGGAGGTAACTTCTCAGCTATCGTCAACTCTGACAAATAATCTGAGCTCTTTTTGCAGCCGTTTTCCTGTGGTGTTTCCTTATCTGCTGGATTGGCGTTTGGTGTGATTAGCGACGGCTTCGCCTCACACCCCAACCAGATAAGTGGTTAAACAGGAGCTGCACGAGTGTGTGATTTGAGGTGGAGGTGGAATTCCCACCATTGTTGTTACTGGGTGTACACACACCCACACTTGACTGTCTTTGCTCTTCGCCAGCAGTACCAGATCCGACACGCGGAGACGGTGGCCACCTGAGGGACTCGGGACCTGGCGGCTCCAGTATCCTTCAGGTTCGGTGGCGGAGGAAATCGTGTGGTTCCGGTTGTTCTCTAGACGGACGTCTCCTATCGTCGAGCCTGCCCACACGACACCTTTATCCATTGACTTTGTATTTATTCTATAATCTGCTGTGTTTGGTTGTGGCATTCACAACAGTAAAGTGTTCAAATTTAACTCCTTCTATTGTCCGTTCATTTACGCCCCCTGTTGTGGGTCCGTGTCACTACACTTTCACAACAGATTTCCATTTTTACAATATTAAAGAATGAGAGAAAAAAATCTGGATCATCTTTGTTACACCTGCCCCAAGAACTGATTAGATGCAATGATTCATTCATTCATTTTCTATGACTGCTTATTCCAATTAAGGGTCACAGGGGGCTGGGGTGGCTGGAGCCTATCCCAGTGGTCATTGAGTGAGAGGTGGAGTACACCAAGAACATGATGCCGGTCTCTCCACCTTTGCAGTGATTTGTGAAAATCATTGCAGGAATGCAAAATGTATTAAAAAACAAAAACTGTATGACAAAACGCATTAAAAACTTAAAATAAGCACCCTGTCTTCTTGTGTTAAAAAAGAGTAACAGAAAGATTTTTTTTTTTTTTTAAATCCTGGATCAGCCAAGTCTATTTCAAAATGTCATGAATTCTCTTGTTGCATATGATAAACCTCTCCAATAAGATTCATACAAATTAGCTTGGCAGTTTTTAGTTTTTCTTAGCCATTTCTGCTGAAAACAGTCAAACAAGCAGTAGTGAAATCATTGCGTATGTGGTGTTGGGAAACAAATGTGAACTGAATTGATATGTGAAGGTGAAAAAAGTTCAGAATAGTAGATGCTCATCATGAAAGCACATCATTTTGCTGAAAATGTGAAAACTAATGTGGACTACTAAATTTCAAATGCCAGTGATGTACTGCACTTGTTCTCAACTTGGGGTCCAAGACCACCCTAGGGGATGTGTCAAAATTAGAAGTGTACATGTTACTTTCATACTTTCATATTTTCAAGTCATAATGGGCAATCAGTAATAAATCAAAGACCCTTGTTTTTCTTTGGCGGAACCAAAAAAAAAACAAATAACAAAAAGTAAAATTATAAATTAATTCATTTTCTATTCCAGCTTACTCCAATCAAAGATCAGTAGTCACTGGCCATAAGACGGGGATACACCCTGTACACCAGTCAATAGTAGGGACACATACAGACAAACAAACACAGCCACACATCCATGCATGCCTATGGGCAATTTAGTCACCAATTCACCTAACCAGCATGTCTTTGGAAGAGGAAGGAAGCCGGAGCACCTGGACGGAACCATGCAAGCACGGGGAGAACATGCAAACTCCACACAGAAGTGATCCCATGACCTTATTGCTGTGCTTCAACAGTCCTAACTACTAAGCCACCATGTCACCCTAAAGCTATAAATGTTATTCAGTGTTGTCAAAAGCAATCAAACAAATGTTAGAATGTCACTTTATTGTTTTGCAGTGTGTGCTCAGGTATTTGTGCAGGTTGGAGGTATGCAGCATTTCTTATTACAACCCCTGACAAAAATTATGGAATCACCGGCCTCAGAGGATGTTCATTCAGTTGTTTAATTTTGTAGAAAAAAAGCAGATCACAGACATGACACAAAACTAAAGTCATTTCAAATGGCAACTTTCTGGCTTTAAGAAACACTATAAGAAATCAAGAAAAAAAGATTGTGGCAGTCAGTAACGGTTACTTTTTTAGACCAACCAGAGGAAAAAAATATGGAATCACTCAATTCTGAGGAAAAAATTATGGAATCACCCTGTAAATTTTCATCCCCCAAATTAACACCTGCATCAAATCAGATCTGCTCATTGACATTGCCCCTATGCCATGACATTGACCCTATGTGTCTTTTTGCAAGGAATGTTTTTGCAGTTTTTGCTCTATGGCAAGATGCATTATCATCTTGAAAAATGATTTCATCATCCCCAAACATCCTTTCAATTGTCCAAAATATCAACATAAACTTGTGTATTTATTGATGATGTCATGACAGCCATCTCCCCTGTGCCTTTACCTGACATGCAGCCCCATATCATCAATGACTGTGGAAATTTACATGTTCTCTTCAGGCAGTCATCTTTATAAATCTCATTGGAAAGGCACCAAACAAAAGTTCCAGCATCATCACCTTGCCCAATGCAGATTTGAGATTCATCACTGAATATCACTTTCATCCAGTCATCCACAGTCCACGATTGCTTTTCCTTAGCCCATTGTAACCTTGTTTATTCTGTTTAGGTGTTAATGATGGCTTTCGTTTAGCTTTTCTGTATGTAAATCCCATTTCCTTTAGGCGGTTTCTTACAGTTCAGTCATAGACGTTGACTCCAGTTTCCTCCCATTCGTTCCTCATTTGTTTTGTTGTACATTTTTCGATTTTTGAGACATATTGCTTTAAGTTTTCTGTCTTGACGCTTTGATGTCTTCCTTGGTCTACCAGTATGTTTGCCTTTAACAGCCTTCCCATGTTGTTTGTATTTGGTCCAGAGTTTGGACACAGCTGACTGTGAACAACCAACATCTTTTGCAACATTGCGTGATGATTTACTCTCTTTTAAGAGTTTGATAATCCTCTCCTTTGTTTCAATTGACATCTCTCGTGTTGGAGCCATGATTCATGTCAGTCCACTTGGTGCAACAGCTCTCCAAGGTGTGTTCACTCCTTTTTAGATGCAAACTAACGAGCAGATCTGATATGATGCAGGTGTTAGTTTTGGGGATGAAAATTTACAGGGTGATTCCATAATTTATTCCTCAGAATTGAGTGATTCCATATTTTTTTCCTCTGCTTGGTCTAAAAAAGTAACCGTTACTGACTGCCACAATCTTTTTTCTTGATTTCTTATAGTGTTTCTTAAAGCCAGAAAGTTGCCATTTGAAATGACTTTAGTTTTGTGTCATGTCTGTGATCTACTTTTTTTCTACAAATTTAAACAACTGAATGAACATCCTCTGAGGCCGGTGATTCCATAATTTTTGCCAGGGGTTGTAGATAAAAATATGTGGGTCTGAAGGAAAAACTGTTGAGAAAAAAATATATATATATAATATTATGTTTTGATCATTAGACTGAAAAAAAATGAAATCAGCCATTACAAGTATTCACTGAGTTCAGTAAAAAATGAAAGATGAGATCTCAAGCAGCTCACACTGTATCTAATGATTCCCGAAGTCATTGTGGTCGTATTCCAAAACTAAACCACCTAATTATTCAAAAAGGAAAGGCACAGAAACTCTGGCAGGGATTATCAATGAGAAATGACATCTTAAATTAGGAATTCTCTTTGTTTTAGGAAGGTTTCTTCAGTTAATCTAGCACCTTTTCTTGATCTGCACCAAGGTAATTGAAAATGCATTCTGTATTGAGCCAGCAGAGAACAATGAAAGGAATGCTGTCTAATCAGTCCTCTAGCTTACTGATCAAAAGTAGGCTTTTACTTTAATGAGGACGGCGGGCTGAATGTGGTCCACAAACAGTAGATTCTGAAGCTCCAATTAAATAAACTTTCACATAGACATCAAGAACAGTTGTCATTTTGTTGTGGAAATCCTGTTTATTGCTGCATTTCACAGACAAAATTAACACATTTTCACTTGAGCACAATATGTATGAAACAGTATAAAAAAGCAAAGGATCAAAGATCACATTTTTTAAGTACAAATTCACTTTTTTACAGCCTTAGTCATATTAAAACATTATGAACAGTTAAGACTTTGAGGGGTCTATTTATCTTTGCCAACTGTGTTATGTGAGGGAGAAAAATATACCATTTTTGACAAACTGATGCAAAACAAATACTTGAGTATTAATAGGTCACCTGTCATAGAGCTATGAATGAACTCGAAGAATATTTTTCCTAACCTTAAAATTGTATAATGTAGTTCTAAAAGATATTTTCACATTTTGTGATTACTTACAACATAAATTGTTAGCAATTTTACTAGACTTCTCAGAGACAACCTGCCTACTGACTGTACTGGAAAATGCTGCAATATTAACTGATTCTTGAAATGCAAACAAATCTCACTGGTAGATTAAGGCCCTGTCCACATGTTTTGGTGTTCCGTCCACATATTGGCATTTTTTCCACATTTTCAGTGGCTGAAGACAATACTTTTTGAAAACTTGTCCCAGAGTGGATATATCTGAAAACGTAGCCTTCATGTCTTTGTATGGACAAGCAATACAGAACTTTTCTGAAACAATGTTGTTATAGCTCCACCTCTCTAACCTCAGCTGCTCATAATGAATGACATGTTGTTGTTGTTGTTAACAGTGTAATTTAACATACTGTTTTTGTCTTGGTAGATTCTTAATGGGACTAATTTTCATTGCAAGCATAGTGCTGAAGAGATGAAGTGGATGAAGAGATGAACTGGAACACTGCGACACTAATAAAGTAATTGCAGAAAGGACTTTCAGCTTTTAAAATGTTCTTTCTTCTTGTGGACCAAGCACTGGCATCCTCTGGTTCAGGACCAAATGCACTCGGAGCAGACAAACACTGATGCACTTCATTAAAAATGGTGCATTTATTCAGCAATTTCCATGATAAGAGATTGTTTCCAGACATTGTTTTCCAAAACAAGGGTGTCTTATGTGGATAACAGTTTTCGTCAGGCTGTGATGATGAATCCCATTGAAATGACAAAACAGGTAAGATTAAGACTTTATACCAGTATTTACTCAGGGTATGAATGGTTTTAATATTTGAAACAGAAAGAGAGAAATGTATGAATGGTCACGTGAGGACTTCACTGAAAAGAAATATAGTCTGTAGATGTTATACTGCACCTCTGTATTTAAGTGGACCATCCTGAATGAAGATATAGTTTATTATTATTATTATTATTATTATTATTAGTGTGCTGCTTTGTAGTGTAGCTTTAGCTTCTGCTGCTACAATGACAAGCTCTTACACCGGTCAGCTCGTATACACATCTTCTTTTCGGTTTTCTGTGGAAGCGTCATATACAGGCCTGGCATATGTAATACAGTGTTTTTGGTCATTTTGAGCATTTTTGTGTGAACACAGATAAATCTTGAAATGGCGGCATGTTTATGGAACACTATTTGAAAAAGACAAAGAAAAATATCATATTGGGAAAGTGCCGTATCCATGTGGACAAGGGCAAAGAGTCCCAAGGCCCACTGGTGTTGATGCTTATTTCCAGATACTGGAGAGTGATGCAGATGAGACTCTACAACTCCCTCTGAATGGAATACCAGTGTGATACAGGGCACTTTCCCATCCAAGACCAGTACCCATTTTCAGCTGGATTTACAGCTGGGTGGACTGGATCATTGCAGATGATGTGTCTTGTCCAAGGACACAGACAAGTAGCGTGACTGGGCACTTAAACTACGTCTAAATATTGGTAATCCAATTATGAGATCAGCAAGTTTATCTTCATATTTATCTTTGCATTTCTTTTGGTATTTTGCACCAATAATATGTCAAAAATTACACAGTAGGATTCTAACATTATGTTGTAATTTTGTGCAGGATGTTTTTTTTTTTCAATCTCACCCATTGCTTTAGAAACAGATTTTCTTTTTTTTTCTTTTTTTTTACAAATGAAGCATTCATCAAAGATGGCTACAGCACTCCTGTTTTTAGTTTGACTATGGTTGTAAAAATATGAAATTATCCTTTAACTATGGGTTAATTCTTCTGTGTGAATATATGTGTTGAATTATGTGTGTAAGTGTGTGTGCTTATTTTTCTAAAGGGTGTTACCTGGTCATCATAGCCCGAGTGTCCTGGCATTAAGCAGAAGGAAGGGTCAGGGGTCAGGTCAGTGGCAGTCGTGACCTTTCCGTCTCCACGGCACGGTGTTATCCTTTGGGCAAGGTAAACAAACAGGCCTGCCCCCAAGGCAAGGTTAGCTCAGTGGGGCGGCATTGCCATGTCATGGTGTTGTCTGGGACAGGACAGGATGAGATGGCAGCCTTCTGATAGATGCTGTTCATTATTTTGACCCCAGAAAACTAGAACTAATTAGAAACAGAAATGTCATGGCAACTGTGGTTTGCCAAGCAGAGGGCTTTTCTTCCCAGCAAACCCAGCTTCAGTCATCAACATAGCCACACTTACAAATGAACACACAGGTAGATTTTACATTACAACCTGTGTTCCCAAAGTGACCAATTTATCTTTATGCTCCAGCCATGTCAATAAACACAGTTTGATTGTTTAAATTCTGTGTCCTTCTCTATTATATTGAACAATTGACCTCAAGTATTTAAATTCATCCAACTTCACCAACTCTACTTCATTTAAGCGCACTAATCCGCTGCCCTACCGCTCATTCCTGCACATGCAGTCTATTTTGCACTGATTTACTTTCAATCCCCTTCTCTCCAGGCTTCAGACCATACATTAGAGTCTCTCGTCGCTTTTCAGTTACATCGCCTGCAAAGAATACATTTTATCTTCAATCACTCTTATGTATCATACTCTGCTCCTTCTTCTTTTCAAGGCCACACCATTAAAACTGACAAATTGACTAACATTATGAGATGTTGCTTATTTTCCCATGATAGTGTAAAATCTTTTAGGGTGCATATTGTAGGTGCAGTCTGTCAGAGGCTTCATTTGAACATAAGGCCCGGTGTCCAAGGTATGATTCATTTAAAATCATGGTTAGGAAAATAACATTAACAATTTACACAACCAAACTGCTGAGCAATACAGATCTTAAAAGTGCCTGGCTTCCCCGCCATGTTCACTGTCACTGTCATTGTTTTGGTCCAATTCCTCATCTGAATGTTCTCCTTCTGACCATTCTGACTCCAGCCTGTGAGGTTCTACACCACATGGGTTCTCTACTGTCAAAATCTCCTCAATTTGGTCCGCTTCATTTTCATCATTGAGAGAAGTATCAAATGAAAGGCTTTCCAAATCGCTGTTTGAATCCTCCACCGCTATGAATGAAAGCAGTCCATAATGGGCTATCCTTGTCTTGAGTGCTTTCTCATCAGATGGCGCTAAAAGCACAAGATATTTCAGGTCCAATGTGAGGAATGAAATAAACTGACACAGACCGATTTGGCAAATATACACACTACAAAAAAAGGGGTGCACTCAAAAAAAAAATGGCTCTTTGGATGAACTCAAGTCAATTATTTGCAGGATTTCCATCTAATAAATATATGTAGCCCCAACTCAAATAAAATACATCCATGCAAGAAAATGTAATTTAATTTTGTTGGGACAACATATATTTATTAGATGGAATCCAATCCAGTGAGTCAGTTTTTTGAGTGTATCACTAAAACAAATGACTCATTGGATGAACTCAATTCAGTTATGGGCAGGATTTCCATCTAATAAATATATGCAGTCCCAACTAAATTAAATTACATTATTTTGCATGGGTGCACTTTATTTAAGTCGGAACTACATATATTTATTAGATGGAAATCCTGCTTATAATTGAATTGAGTTCTTCCACTGCATCAGTTTTTTTGAGTGTGTCTAAAAACAAGATAAAACACTAAATCTGAGGGAAAATTTAAAGTTTTTTTTTTTTATCCTGGTAAGAAACAAATAATTTGCAGTGTACCAAGATTAAAAAAAAACTTTAGATTTAGAAAGTCTTAAGTCTTAAGAATGTCTTAAGTGTTCAACATGCTTATTTCTAGATTTAACCATCTTAATTCAAGTCATCTTTCAAGTGAAATGATCTGTCCATGCAACAAGATTTCCTTCTGATTTAGTGTTTCTAGACACCCCCTTTTTTTTGCAGTGTACACAACAATTCTGGATTTATATAGAACAGCCTTCAAGGAAAATACAGATTTCCGGACCTTTACGTGTGGATATTAAAAATACATACTCACCACAGCTATTGCCATCCATTTTACAAAACCCACCATCAGCTGCACTTCCATGTTTGTTTTTTCTGACACCTACCATTTTACAACTACCTAGCACTTTGCAACTTCATGAGAGGTATTGTTATTTGCATTGTGGCACTACTTATTATGAGAAATTCATATTCTCAAAAAAAAAATGCTCAAGTCAACGTCTGACTTTATGACAAAATATTAGTAGTCTCAAGCTGTAACCTTCATATCCTACAAATCCTAAAACACAGTCGAGTCAAAGTAACTAATTTTCCCATTGCTTTTTGGTATATTTTATATGATGTGCATATTTTCAAAGGTTGTTTTATATAATATAACAGGACTGTAAGGGAATGAAAGATGGTGTGTTGTGACATCTCTCTGAACTACCTATATTTGTTACTGAAAGTGAATTCTTTATGAGCACACACATATCAAAGACATTGGGATCAAAGATGATTTAATAAGATACCCCGTGTTGTACGAAAGCTGAACTTTCATGTCATACAATTTCTTGGTTTCTTCATTTTTGGGTTTGAATGACATTAAAGGAGAGCATGTGTGTTCACAGTGACATCCTCTATTCATTTAATTTCTTAGTTTGTAAACCCTGGAGCAGAAAACATCTCAATGGCTGGCAAGTGCTGATTTTGGGAAACAGTGTCACTTGTAAATGCAGCATCAGCTAACTGCTGCTATTATATCTAACTTTCTCAGAGGAATTGCTTGCACATCATAAAAATATGCTTTTTGACAGTATGCTAAGCACAATATAACTGTCTGGTTTGCACCACCAGAGGGCAAAGTTTATGATGTTACAGACTGTTGCTTTGGCTGAAGAAACTTCAGACGTAAAGGCTGGATTTCAACTATCATTTGTGGTCAGATAGGCTTTGGATCAAGGAAGAGTTGAATAAATTGTAATGGCAAACCTAGAGCCAGTTTTTCTTTTAATGCACCAGTTTCTTCAACATAGTGAGATCCAGCCACCCATTTGGCACAGCTTGTCTTTGAGCAGGCTGTGATGGTACCAGTTTATCCCTCTGCTGAAGAACACTGTCCAGGTTCTCATGGGGAACTGCAAGGTGTTCCTATCCCAGATGGGACCAATAATCGACTGTATCAGGTTGTGATGATACAATAGATTATCTGGAGCAAAATATAGTGCCAAATCACAACAATGTTGCCTCAAGGCGCTTCACACAAGTAAGGTCTAACCTTACCAAACCCCAGAGCAAGCACACAGGCGACAGTGCTAAGGAAAAACTCACTCTGATGATTTGAGGAAGAAACCTCAAGCAGACCACACTCAAAGGGGTGACCCTCTGCTTGGGCCACGCTACCGACACAATTGACAAAACAATTTACAAAGCAAATATACAAGAAATTTTGCCGGTGCACAGGACCGGAGGGTTGCCGAAGTAGACACAAGTACAGTATAATTTGCCAGTATTAAGCAACAAGAAAAACAGAAAAAATACTAAGGTGATTGCTGGCTACTACCCCAAAGCTTCACTAAAAGACCTAGACTTTAGATAAAGTTGAGGCCGTGGCCTGCAAGTCTGTTAACAGTTTTATAGGTTAGTAGCAGAACCTTAAAATCTGATCTCATAGGGACTGGAAGCCAGTGAAGAGATGCCAAAATGGGTGGAATGTGGTCAAACTTTCTGCTTCCTGTTAAAAGTCTGGCAGCAGCATTTTGAATCCGAATGCTGGACTGCGGTAAATAGAACATTGCGGTCGTCCAATCTAGAAGAAACAAACACATGAATCAGAGTCTCAGCATTAGCCATAGACAGGATGGGATGAATCATCACTATATTTCTCAGGTGGAAGAAAGCAGTCCTTGTAATATCACTAATGTGGAGGTCAAAGGACAACATAGGATCAAAATTACCCCAAGGTTCCTCACTTTGTCAGTGTGATGTATGACACGCAAGCCTAGGCAAAGCATTACCTGGTCAAATTGATGCCGATGTCTGACTGGACCAAGAACCATCATTACAGTCTTATCCGAGTTTAAAAGTAGGAAATTGCTAGACATCCAGCTTCTCACTGATGCAAGGCAATCGTCTAAGGATTTTATGAGGATGAGATGACCAGCAGTTATCGGCATGTATAATTGAGTATCATCAGCATAGCAATGAAAGATAATCCCAAAACGCCACAATATGTGCCCAAGGGGTGCTGTATAAAGGGAGAAAAACAGCGGGCCTAAGACAGACCCTTGTGGAACCCCAAATTTCATGTCACTAAGGTTAGAGATAGTGTTATTTTACAAAATACAGTGAGAACGACTGGTCATGTATAATGTCAACCATGCAAGGGCATTCCCAGTAATTCTAAAATGATTTTCCAGCTTGTTGAGTATAATATGAGGATCCACGATATCAAACGCAGTACTAAGATCTAACAGCACCAGAACCATAGTGGTGTCCGAATCCATTGCAAGCAGAAGATCATTCACCACTTTAGTGAGAGGTGTCTCTGTGGAATGATATTTTCTAAAAGCAGCATGCAGTGGCTCAAAAAGATTATTTTCAGTAAGGTAGTCAACAAGCTGCTGTGAAACCACCTTTTCCAGAATTTTAGAGCAAAATGATAGATTTAATATCGGCCTATAGTTGTGCAACATACTACGGTCAAGATTAGATTTCTTAAGTAATGGTTTAATCACTGCAGATTTGAAAAATTTAGGAACAGATCCAGAGTTTAATGAGGGATTAATCATTTCCAGCACAGTCGGCCCAAGAATGGGCCGCAGGTCCTTAAACAGTTTTATTGTTATGTGATCAGATACGCAGGTTGTGCTTTTTATAGACGTTACAAGTTTCATCAGCACGCCTAGTTAGATACTATCATATTCTGTAAATCTAGGTAAAACCTCAATGATGGCACCCACCTCAATAGGAGGGTGTCGTGGCTGGGTTAAGGCATGCTGGGTTATGTTTAACCTAATGTTGTCTGTTTTCTTCTCGAAGTAATCCAAGAAATCTTGTGCTGTAAAAGGAGAGCGACTTACAGGTGGTTGTCCTTGTATATGTGTTGCCACCGTGTCAAACAGGAACTTTGAGTTATGCTTGTTTTTGTTGATCAAATCAGAGTAATAGGCCTGCTTTGTACGTCTAATTTTGAACTATGCCATTTCCATTCTAGACCTCTAGCCTTATGTTTGAGGTCACGCAAGTAATCATTGAACCAAGGTGACTGTGTTTTGGGGGGTGTGGTTTTAATATAGGTGGCACAATCATGTCGAGTGTAGTTTTGAGCGCTGAGTTTAAACTGTGCACAAGACTGTCTACTGATTGGGCATTTTCCATATGTGAATCTAAGATATCAGACAGTCTAGCTTTGAGTTTAGTCATAGTTGAAGAGTCGATGCTTTGCCACAGTGATAAATAAGGTTGTTGTTCCACTAAACATGGCAGCAAAGCTGTAAACCAAATAAGTGAGTGATTAGAGACCACTGATGCAAGAGGCTTGATGTCAATATTTGTAACAGCAATACCACATGCGAGAACCAAATCCAGGGTATTTCCACTAATGTGCATCAAATCCTGAATGCATTTCTGGAATCCTAATACATCCACAATTTCCATAAATGATTTGCAGAGGGTATCAGTGGGCTTATTTATATGAATGTTGAAGTCACCAATAATCAGAATGTTATCTGCACTAGTTGACAAGTTAGAGATGAACGCAACAAATTCATCTAAGAATTCAGAGTATGGGCCAGGGGGGCTATATACAGTGACAAAGTAATAGGGCTGATTTTTATTATTCTGACCTTGGCAATACATAGCATCGTGGGCACAGTGGAGAATCAGATGTTCAAACAAATTATATTTGGGACCCCCAACAGCTAATAAACTACGAGGTCTGTCCGTAAAGTATCGTACCTTTTTATTTTTTTCAAAAACTATATGGATTTCATTCATATGTTTTTACGTCAGACATGCTTGAACCCTCGTGCGCATGCGTGAGTTTTTCCACGCCTGTCGGTGATGTCATTCGCCTGTGAGCACACCTTGTGGAAGGAGTGGTCCCGCCCCCTCGTCGGATTTTCATTGTCTGGAAATGGCGGAATGAAAAGGACTTTTTTTCCATCAGAATTTTTTCAGAAGCTGTTAGAGACTGGCACCTGGAAACCATTCGAAAAATTTATCTGGCTTTCAGTGAAAATTTTACGGGCTTCACAGAGAATAAGGACTTTAACTACAGGTTTAAGGACCCCTTTAAAGGACTATCTCGGCTTTCAGTGCTTACCAGTTGAGTGAGTATAAAAGAACTTGTGGAGAGCTGGACATGTCCCAACTTGTCCTCTAACACGCCGAAACGGAGGTGTTCCTTTGTCTCGCTTCATCAGCGAATCGGTCGTGACGCGCAAAGCCTCCGTGCGGCTTTCCATGACAAAATCTCTTGTTAAAAGTGAAATCTGCCAGAAAATGGCTGATGTCCAGGTCTTGTGATAACCAGAGAAAGAGCACACGACAGTCTCGTATCCACAGAGCCATCAGCTTAGAAATGATCCAGTGGTTTGTGCCGCGTCGTCGCAGCTCGCAGCGCGGCGCACCGACCGTCCTTTAAAGGGGTCCTTAAACCTGTAGTTAAAGTCCTTATTCTCTGTGAAGCCCGTAAAATTTTCACTGAAAGCCAGATAAATTTTTCGAATGGTTTCCAGGTGCCAGTCTCTAACAGCTTCTGAAAAAATTCTGATGGAAAAAAAGTCCTTTTCATTCCGCCATTTCCAGACAATGAAAATCCGACGAGGGGGCGGGACCACTCCTTCCACAAGGCGTGCTCACAGGCGAATGACATCACAGACAGGCGTGGAAAAACTCACGCATGCGCACGAGGGTTCAAGCATGTCTGACGTAAAAACATATGAATGAAATCCATATAGTTTTTGAAAAAAATAAAAAGGTACGATACTTTACGGACAGACCTCGTAAACCTTGATTTATAAATAAGAGCAATGCCCCTGCCTTGCTTTGTATCACAAGGGACGTGACTAAATGTGTACGCCGGTGGGCAGACCGCATTTAAGGGAAGGACAGCTGTAGGTTTAAGCCAGGTTTCACATAATAATACATTTTATTTGTGTTGGGGAAGGTGTAGTGACACAGACCCACAACAGGGGGTGCAAATGAACGGTCAATAGATGAGCCAAAAGGTAACAATTTAATGTTGTGAATGTGCACAACGAATATACAGACAATCTCAGAATCTGATAGCAGTCAATACACAAAGGTGACGTGTGGGCAGGCTCGAGGATAGAAGACGTCTGTCCTGAGAAGAGCCGGAACCACAGGATTTCCGCCGCCAAGTCCCGAATTCCCAGGTGATCACCGTCCCCGACTGTCGGATCTGGTACTGCTGGCGAGGAGCACAAACAGTGAGATGTGGGTGTGTGCACACCCAGTAACAAAAACAGTCAGAAGGTGGAAAGTCACCTCCACCTCTAATCACACACTCGTGCAGCTCCTGTTAACCACTTATCTGGTTGGGGTGTGAAGCGAAGCCGTCGCTGATCACACCAAAATGCCAATCCCACAGATAAGGCAACACCCACAGGAAAACGGCTGCAAAGAAGTTCAGACTATAAAGTCAGTGTTAAGTTCAGATACAGCAGAGAATATTACCTTCACAGGTAGATGATATCTCGGCAATGAGGTGGAGATGACGTCTGGGTTTTATGCAGTAGTACGATGAAATGTAGACGGGTGACAGCTGTCATGAGATAATGAGTGACAGCTGTCACCCCCGGCTGTGTCCGTGGCGGCAGCGCCCTCTCGTGCCTGAAGCCCACACTTCAGGCAGGGCGCCCTCTGGTGGTGGGCCAGCAGTACCTCCTCTTCTGGCGGCCCACACAACAGGACCCCCCCTCAACGGGCGCCAGACGAGGCTTGTCCGGGTGACCAGGAGGGCCGGATCCAGGATGAAGCTCCTCTTCACCCAGGAGCATTCTTCGGGTCCATACCCCTCCCAGTCCACCAAATACTGGAACCCCTGGCCCATTCGACGGACGTCCAGGAGCCGGCGCACTGTCCAAGCCGGCTCCCCATCAATGATCCAGGCAGGAGGCGGCGCCGGACCGGGAGCACAGAGGGGTGAGGTGTGGTGTGGTTTCAATCTGGACACATGGAAAACCGGATGGATCCGCAGTGAAGCCGGGAGTTGGAGCTTCACTGCGGCAGGGCTGAGGATCTTGAGGATTTTAAATGGTCCAATGTACCTGTCTTTCAACTTAGGTGAGTCCGCTTGGAGGGGGATGTCCTTCGTTGATAACCACACCTCCTGCCCGGGCTGGTATGCAGGGGCCAGGGACCGCCGGCGGTCTGCATGGGCCTTAGCCCTCGTCCGGGCCTTTAACAAGGCAGAACGGGCGGTGCGCCACACCCAACGGCACCTCCGCAGGTGGGCCTGGACCGAGGGCACACCGACCTCTCCCTCCACCACGGGAAACAATGGGGGCTGGTACCCCAGACACACCTCAAATGGGGAGAGGCCAGTGGCAGAAGACACCTGGCTGTTATGTGCATACTCGATCCAGGCCAGATGGTTACTCCAGGCCGTCGGGTGCGCGGCTGTCACACAGCGGAGGGTCTGTTCCAACTCTTGGTTGGCCCGTTCTGCCTGTCCGTTCATCTGTGGTTGGTACCCGGACGAGAGGCTCACGGTGGCCCCCAGTTCTCTGCAGAAACTCCTCCAGACTTGAGAGGAAAACTCGGGACCACGATCCGAGACTACGTCAGTTGGTATCCCATGCAGACGGACGACGTGGTGGACCAGGAGCTCTGCTGTCTCCTGGGCCGTTGGGAGCTTCGGGAGGGCCACATATCCAGGCCGATATGGGACCAGGGGCGATGAGGCACAGGAAGCGGCTGGAGAAGGCCTTGGGACCACTTGTGGTCTGCCTTGCCCCTGGCACAGGTGGTGCAGGCCTGGATATACTTCCGGACGTTGGCCTCCATAGACGCCCACCAGAAACGCTGCCGGACAACTGCCACGGTCCTTCGCACCCCTGGATGACAGGAGAGCTTGGAACCATGACAGAAGTCCAATACTGCAGCTCTGGCCTCTGGTGGGACGTACAGTCGGATCTTCGGCCCAGTTCCGGGATCCGTGCTCCATGCCAGGGCCTCCTGGACGGTCTTCTCCACGTCCCAGGAGAGGGTGGCCACGATAGTGGACTCCGGAATGATGGGCTCTGGTGGATCCGACAGCTCAGTTTTGACTTTGTCTTCGTGTACCCGGGACAAGGCATCCGGTCTCTGGTTCTTGGTCCTGGGGCGATAGGTGATCCGGAAGTCAAAACGTCCGAAGAACAGTGACCAGCGGGCTTGCCTGGGGTTCAGCCGCCTGGCGGTCCTGATATACTCCAGGTTCCGATGGTCAGTGAAAACCGTGAACGGCACAGACGCTCCCTCCAACAGGTGTCTCCACTCCTCAAGAGCCTCTTTCACCGCTAGGAGTTCCCGATTTCCGACGTCATAGTTCCGTTCAGCGGGGGTCAACCTGCGAGAAAAGTAGGCACACGGGTGAGGAACCTTATCGGTCTCTCTGCTCTGGGATAGCACAGCTCCTATCCCTGAGTCAGAGGCGTCCACTTCAACCACAAACTGGCGGCTAGGGTCGGGCTGCACCAGAACTGGTGCAGACGAGAACCGGCGTTTCAACTCCTTGAATGCGGCTTCGCACCGATCCGACCAGGTGAAGGGGACTTTTGGAGAGGTCAGGGCTGTCAGGGGGCTAACTACCTGACTGTAGCCCTTAATGAACCTCCTGTAGAAATTTGCAAAGCCGAGGAACTGTTGCAGCTTCCTGCGGCTTGTTGGTTGGGGCCAATCTCTCACCGCCGCAACCTTGGCTGGATCAGGGGCGATGGAGTTGGAGGAGATGATGAACCCCAGGAAGGACAAAAGAGGTGCGGTGAAACTCACACTTCTCGCCCTTCACAAACAGCCTTTTCTCCAACAACCGCTGCAGGACCTGACGTACATGCTGGACATGAGTCTCAGGGTCCGGGGAAAAGATGAGTATGTCATCCAGATATACGAAGACAAATCGGTGCAGGAAGTCCCGCAAGACGTCGTTTACCAATGCTTGGAACGTCGCGGGGGCGTTAGTGAGGCCGAACGGCATGACCAGGTACTCAAAATGACCTAATAGGGTGTTAAATGCTGTCTTCCATTCGTCTCCCTTCCGGATCCGAACCAGGTGATACGCATTCCTAAGGTCCAGTTTGGTGAAAATTTGGGCTCCATGCAGGGGCGTGAACACTGAATCCAACGGGGGTAAAGGGTATCGATTACGAACCGTTATGTCGTTCAGCCCCCTGTAATCAATGCATGGACAGAGTCCGCCATCTTTCTTGCCCACAAAAAAGAAACCTGCACCCATCGGGGAGGTGGAATTCCGGATCAGCCCGGCAGCTAATGAGTCCCAGATGTAGGTCTCCATTGATTCGCGCTCAGGACGTGAGAGGTTGTACAGCCTGCTGGACGGGTACTCAGCGCCCGGGACCCAATCAATGGCACAATCGTACGGACGGTGCGGGGGAAGGGTGACCGCCAGATCCTTGCTGAAGACGTCAGCAAGGTCGTGGTACTCAACCGGCACCGCCGTCAGATTGGGTGGGACTTTAACCTCCTCATTAGCATTTACACCGGGAGGAACCGAGGATCCTAAACACATCCGGTGGCAGGTTTCGCTCCACTGAGTCACAACCCCAGACGGCCAATCAATCCGGGGATTGTGTTTAATCATCCATGGGAAGCCCAAAATCACGCGGGAGGTAGAAGGAGTTACAAAAAACTCAATCTCCTCCCGGTGATTCCCAGACACTACCAGGGTTACAGGTAGTGTCTTGTGTGTGATAAAAGGGAGAAGAGTGCCATCTAGTGCTCGCACCTTCACTGGCGAAGAAAGCGCCACCAGAGGGAGCCCTACCTCCCTTGCCCATCTGCTATCCAGCAGATTCCCTTCTGACCCCGTGTCCACCAGTGCTGGGGCTTGACGGGTTAAATACCCGCTCAGGATTTTAACTGGGAGTCGTGTTGACAGATGTGTATGACCCACGTGAATGTTTTGACCCCCCCTCAGCCCAGTCTCTAAGGGCGGGCATTTGTGTTTTGACCGTTTGAGGCAGTCTCTCTGCTGATGCTCACTCGAGCCGCAGACAAAACACTCCCCGCGGACCAGCCTCCTCTGTCTGAATGTGGCCCTGCTTGTGTCCCTAGCACCGTCAGCAGGGGGAGCTGTAGCCACACGGAGCGCTGTGGCTATGGAGCGTGGGGAAGACTGCTCTCTTTCAGAAC
Source organism: Thalassophryne amazonica (assembly GCF_902500255.1). Lineage (NCBI taxonomy): Eukaryota > Metazoa > Chordata > Actinopteri > Batrachoidiformes > Batrachoididae > Thalassophryne > Thalassophryne amazonica. Next base: position 56,030,962 of record NC_047104.1, read on the forward strand.
CGGGAGGAAGAGGGACGGCTTGTGCCTGACCATGCCCTTCGCCTCGCTCCCGTCGGCGTTCTTCTAACCGATTGTCCAATCATATAACCAAATCGATAAGCTCAGCCAAATCCCGCGGTTCTTCCTTAGCCACCAGGTGCTCCTTCAGGACCGACGACAGTCCGTTTATGAAGGCAGCGCGGAGCGCAGTCATATTCCAGCCGGATCTCGCAGCTGTGATGCGGAAGTCGACTGCATATTCGGCTGCGCTGCGGCGCCCCTGTCTCATTGACAGCAGCACGGTAGACGCGGTTTCGCCTCTGTTAGGGTGATCAAAAACAGTTCTGAGCTCCCTCACAAACCCAGTATAAGAGGCGAGGAGCCGTGAACTCTGTTCCCAAAGCGCTGTAGCCCAAGCGCGTGCCTCGCCTCGAAGCAAATTAATCACGTAAGCCACCTTGCTGGCGTCAGACGCGTACATCACGGGACGTTGTGCAAAGACGAGCGAACACTGCATAAGAAAGTCCGCGCACGTCTCCACACAACCTCCATACGGCTCTGGGGGGCTTATGTATGCTTCAGGGGATGGTGGGGGGGTCGTTGAATGACCAGTGGAATGTCTGTATTCGGCACCGGGTCGGCAGGAGGAGGAGCTGCAGCAGCGCCCTGAACGCGCGCTTCCACCTGCGCGGTGAGAGCTTCCATCCTGCGATTAAGGATGACGTTTTGCTCGGTTATCAGGTCCATCCGAGCGGTAAAGGCGGTGAGGATGTGCTGCAACTCACCAATCACGCCTCCAGCCGATGCCTGCGCACCCTGCTCTTCCATTGGCTGTCCAACAGATGGTTGACGCCCCTCGGGATCCATGACGTTGGCCGAGATATCCTGTTGGGGAAGGTGTAGTGACACGGACCTACAACAGGGGGCGCAAATGAACGGTCAATAGATGAGCCAAAAGGTAACAATTTAATGTTGTGAATGTGCACAACGAATATACAGACAATCTCAGAATCTGATAGCAGTCAATCCACAAAGGTGACGTGTGGGCAGGCTCGAGGATAGAAGACGTCTGTCCTGAGAAGAGCCAGAACCACACGATTTCCGCCACCACTGAACCTGGTGAATACTGGAGCCGCCAAGTCCCGAATTCCCAGGTGATCACCGTCCCCGACTGTCGGATCTGGTACTGCTGGCGAGGAGCACAAACAGTGAGATGTGGGTGTGTGCACACCCAGTAACAAAAACAGTCAGAAGGTGGAAAGTCACCTCCACCTCTAATCACACACTTGTGCAGCTCCTGTTAACCACTTATCTGGTTGGGGTGTGAAGCGAAGCCGTCACTGATCACACCAAAACGCCAATCCCACAGTAAGGCAACACCCACAGGAAAACGGCTGCAAAGAAGTTCAGACTATAAAGTCAGTGTTAAGTTCAGATACAGCAGAGAATATTACCTTCACAGGTAGATGATATCTCGGCAATGAGGTGGAGATGACGTCTGGGTTTTATGCAGTAGTACGATGAAGTGTAGATGGGTGACAGCTGTCATGAGATAATGAGTGACAGCTGTCACCCCCGGCTGTGTCCGTGGCGGCAGCGCCCTCTCGTGCCTGAAGCTCGCACGTCAGGCAGGGCGCCCTCTGGTGGTGGGCCAGCAGTACCTCCTCTTCTGGCGGCCCACACAACAATTTGGAGGCACCCTTCAAGTCACCCAAGGTCACCTTACAAAAAGTAAAAACAGAGAAGTAGAGAAAAAAATGACAAACGTTAGTAAAACAAAACATCAACATAAAAAACAAGTGACAGAATCCAGCCAGAGGTCATATGCCAATTTGAACAGATGGGTTTTGAGTTGGGACTTGAATGCTGTGATGGAGTTTGATTGTCTTATGTGTGGGGGGAGGGAGTTCCAGAGTCTGGGTGATGAGCAGCTAAAGGCCCGGGCACCCATGGTACGGAGGCGTGAGGTGGGGATGGTAAGCAGTCCAGCAGAGGTTGAGCGGAGGGTGTGGGAGGGAGTGTACTCATACAGGAGATCAGAGAGATAGGTGGGGGCTAAGTTATGGAGGGCTTTGTCAGCAAGGAGGAGGTTTTTATACTGAATGAGGTAATGTTCCAGGAGCCAGTGAAGCTTGATGAGAACAGGGGTGATGTGATCAGATGATTTGGTGAGGGTGATGATCCGGGCAGGTGAGTTCTGTATGAGTTGCAGTCTGTTAATGAGTTTGTTAGGGAGTCCATTGAGGAGGGTGTTATAGTATTCAATGCGAGGTGTGACAAATGAGCGAACCAGAATTTCGGTGCTGGATTGGGACAGAGATGGGTGCAGTCTTAAAATGTTGCAGAGGTGAAAGAATGTAGTCCGGGTGATGTTTTGAATATGAGGTGCAAATGAGAGGGTGCTGTCCAAAATGACACCTAGGCTTTTGACTTGGGGAGAGAAGGGTACAGGGAATCCGTCGATGGTGATGGGTGGAGCTGGGGTGTATTGTGATTTAGTGAGGGTGGATTTGGAGCCGATGAGCAGGGCCTTGGTTTTATTGCCATTGAGCTTCAGGAAGTTCCTGCTTATCCAGCTCCAAATGTCTTCCAAGCAGGTGATGAGAGAGGTGGGAGGGATGGCAGCAGTAGGTCTGGAGGAGATGTAGACCTGTGTGTCATCAGCGTAGCAATGAAAATGGATCCCATGGTGATGGAGGAGTGTGCCCAGGGGGAGAAGGTAAATATTGAAAAGAAGTGGACCCAAGCCTGACCCCTGGGGGACATCACCCGAACACCCAGACATGTGGTTCCTTCATTGCACAAATTGCTGACGGTCAGTGAGGAATGATGTGAACCAGGAGAGGGCAGCACCAGTGATTTCAGTGCCAGCCAGGCGGTCCAGGAGCAGTAGGTGAGAGATGGTGTCAAATGCTGCACTGAGGTCAAGTATGATGAAAATGGTGAGTAGTCCAGAGTCAGCTGCATGGAGATGTCTGTAAGAGCAGCGCACATAAACTGCACTATCACCATAGTGGATTTTCAGCACTAACTTCCCCGCTAAGCTAATGGATTTCACATCCACATTTGTCATAAGCCTTGCAGGGTCTCTAATCACCTGCTCCATGGACTGCTGTAAAGTCCTAATTTTACCCTTCCTGTGGAGTCCTAGCTATGTTCACAGACAAGATGGCGATGCCTTCCACAGTAGGGTGAAGGGCGTCCGGCATCAGCAAGCCAAGGCAGCCACAAAATGAAGGCCAGTTATCAATAATACTAAAGCCTTGTTGTCTACAAAATTGAGCCAGCCACCTATTTAACGATGTCAGCCTGCTAAATGCCTCATTATTACCCCGGGAGGGGAGAGGACCAGAGACAATTTATGCCAACACATCATTCTGGCAAGGTCACAAGTCCTCTCTATGTCCATTTTTGTGACCTCAGAGTGCTTCATCCTGACATCATTGGCGCCGACGTAAATAACTATGTGACTGTATCTAGTGTCATTTTCCTTCTGCAGCATCAGCGCTCTAAGATGGGAGGTAATGTCGGGAGCTCTGGCCCCAGGAATACATTTAACGTCAGCTGGTGTCTGTAACCTGACTTTGTGGGTGAGAGAATCCCCTATCACTAAAGCCCGGTGTTTCGGCCTGGAGAGAGAAGTGGAAGTCACCCGTGGGCTCAAAGAACTCACAACAGGCATATCCAAGTTCACAGTTCGCAGTGGTGAGTGTGATCGGGGTACGGCAACCGGGCACCAAGCCCTACGTGACTTCCTCTGCCTAACCACGGTCTGACAGCAGTCATCCACAGCCGGTGTTTCTAGGCTGATGCTAATGGGCATGCTAGTCGGCCCAACACTAACCTCGTCTGGAGTGCCTGTAACATCTAATTGAACTGAGCTAAGAAGCTGTTCTAGCTTACAGACACGGCTCCCTAAAAGAGCCACCCTATCTGCCAGCATGGTGCTGGATTTATGTAAAGTGTAAAGTAGCATATTTTGTGCACCAGAAAATCCAAGACTATAGCCAAGCTAGCGTGAGCTAACTGCTAACAAAATGCTAACCACTCCAACGATTCACACAGGAGTAAAATAATGAGCTACAATTCACAGCAGTTACACTGAAAAACTAACAGAAGTATTAGACTGCTAATAACAGTAATAAATAAAAGAAAGAAGGAACAAAAAGCCGACCTAGGTAATGCAAGCTAACTGCTAGCAAAATGCTAACCACTCCTAAGATTCACAACAGGAGCAATTTAGTTAAATCAGATTCACAATAGATGCACTTAGAAACTAAAAGAAGTGTTATACAGAAATAAAATTAATGAATACAACCTTGTAGAGATTAGAATGGCATCAATTCACGACACAGTCCATCGGAAGCAAGTTGCCAGATTTTAATTGCATTCTGGACTTTACCCTCTCCTGCCAGTTAGGAGTTGATCAGAAATCCAGGTGTTTCACAAGCACTCCAAATCAAATGCCTAAAGCATGTCACCTGGCTTCTTTGTATATGAATAAATAGATGTTCTATATTAAGCGCCTTCCAGATGGTTGATCACCTAACCCTGTCCCTTCGCAGTACTAATACCCACATCACATGAGGGCATGAACGAGCCTGAATGCAGTCCGACTGCAAATTCAACCCACATTTGGAGAGTGTTGAGGTGCATTCGAAAACATTAGACAGCATTCAGAGAGCAGTCTAAACAGTTGGGCACAGTCGTGTGGCCAGCCTGAATGTGGAGCACATGCACTCAACTGTCAAGGTGCGTTTGAGGTGGAAAAATATTGAACAGCAGTCGAAGTGCAGTCTGACCACAATCTGACTGCATTCTAAATATTTGTACGATACGAACACAGTATTCGAAGCATTCTGATCGCACTCGAGGGGCAGTTCAAAATGATATGCCACGTTGAATCCTGGCTGAGTGTTCCAACTGTGCCTGAACATGCCACAAGTGCACCTTTGGTGTTGCTGGAATATATTTCTTCGACCTGCAATCGGACCTCACTCGTACAGCAAGGTAAGTGCATTCGTCATATTCTCACTGCATTCTGACAGCTGTCTATGTAATCCTAATGTGTTCCATCTACATTTGTACTACATCTGGAGGCTAATGTGCAAGAATCATTCGGGGCGAGAGAAGTGCAGTCTGAGTATTCGGACGGCTGCCTTCTTATTCCCTCCCAGATCAAAACTTTGTGAACAACTGTGTGAAAAAAATAGTCCAACAGTTTAAGAACAATGTTTCTCAACGTTCAATTGCAAGGAATTTAGGGATTCCATCATCTACAGTCCATAATATAATCAGAAAATTCAGAGAATCTGGAGAACTTTCTACATGTAAGCGGCAAGGCCGAAAACCAACACTGAATGCCCGTGACCTTGGATCCTTCAGGCGGCACTGCATTAAAAACCGACATCATTGTGTAAAGGGTCTTACCACGTGGGCTTAGGAACACTTGCAAGTGCAAGTTAAAAACTCTACCATGCAAAGCGACAGCCATACATCAACAACATCCAGAAATGCTGCCTCCTTCTCTGGGCCCGAGCTCATTTGAAATGGACAGACGTAAAGTGGAAAAGTGTGCTGTGGTCTGATGAGTCCACATTTCAAATTGTTCTTGGAAATCATGGACGTCGTGTCTTCTGGACAAAAGAGGAAAAAGACCATCCACATTCATACCAGCACTAAGTTCAAAAGTCAGCATCTGTGATTGTATGGGGGTGTGTTAGTGCCCATGGCATGGGCAACTTACATATTTGTGGTGGCATCATCAATGCTGAAAGGTACATCCAGGTTTTGGAGCAACACATGCTGCCATCCAAGCAACGTCTTTTTCAGGGACATCCCTGCTTATTTCAGCAAGACAATAAAAAGCCACATTCTGCACGTGTTACAACAGTGTGGCTTCATAGTAAAAGAGTGCGGGTACTAGACTGGCCTGCCTGTCGCCCGTTGAAAATGCGTGGCTCATTATGAAGCGCAAAATACGACAACAGAGACCCCGGACTGTTGAACAACTGAAGTTGTACACCAAGCAAGAATGGGAAAGAATTCCAAATGCAAAGCTTCAACAATTACTGTCCTCAGTTCCCAAATGCTTATTGAGTGTTGTTAGAAGGAAAGGTGAAGTAACACAGTGGTAAACATACCACTGTCCCCGCTTTTTTGAAACATGTTGCAGGCATCCATTTCAAAATGAGCACATATTAAGTTTATCAGTTTGAACATTAAATATCTTGTCTTTGTGGTGTATTCAATTGAATATAGGTTGGAGAGGATTTGCAAATTATTGTATTCTGTTTTGGGCAGCATGGTGGCTTAGTGGTTAGCACTGTTGCCTCACAGCGAGAAGGTTGTGGGTTCAATTCCCGTGGCCTTTCTGTGTGGAGTTTGCATGTTCTCCCCATGTTTGCGTGGGTTTCCTCCCACATCCAAAGACATGCGGGTTAGGTGGATTGGCATCTTTAAAATTGTCCGTAGGTGTGTGTGTGGATGTGTCTGTGTTTGTTTGTCTATTTGTGGCCCTGTGACAGACTGGCGTCCTGTCCTGGGTGTACCCTGCCTCGCGCTCTATGACTGCTGGCATAGGCTCCAGCCCCCCGCGACCCTTAATTGGACTAAGCGGTAGAAGATGAATGAATGAATGAATGTATTCTGTTTTTATTTACCTTTTACACAATGTTCCAACTTCATTGGAATTGGGGTTGTACAACAATAAAAACAGCTTGTGTGCATCTGATGCATGTGAAAGTGTGTGAAAGAGTGAAAATGGCCAATGTGGGTCTGTTCTGCATTACACAACAGTGCTCCACTAACACCATGGAGGTCATATCTGATCACATCTCCTCTCCTCCTTAAATTAAAACCCATTTGTCACATCAGTTGGTGGGGCCTATAGAATGGGTTGTGGTGGCCTTGAACCTTCCACATTGCAACCAAGTGCACTTAACCACTTGGCCACCACCCATGTGTATTTTTTTGTTTGTTTTTGTCATTCTCTATAACAAGCAGGGACAAATACAAAGATGAGGTCGCACTATTGTCCAAGTGTCCAGTCCAAAAACTGATTAAAAATATCTGCAAAGAATCCAGTATATTTCAGCCTGTATTACACCCATATTTATTGTGTATGGAAGAAAAATAGAAAAATACAGCTCCATCTTGGTGCTGCAGAAGAACATTAGTCCCCCGTGGAGGAACGTCACAACATCGACTCATAGGTCTGTGGTGTAATGTATTCAGTGCCCTCCTCCCCAGAGGATTAGATTTACTCACTACTCTCTGTATGTTAACTCATGTCTTGGAGCAATGACATGTTGCAACTCCACAGTAGTGCACAGTAGCTGTTATTCATCAATACATGGGGAAAACATTGTGTGGACAAAGTAGCATGGAAGGCACCATTTCAAAACAGCAGAAGAAATTCACAGAGAAAAGTTGTGTACAGAATGTGAAGAATTTAGCATACAAAAGTGTATCTGAAGTCATGCCTGCCTGCTGTGAATGTGCAAGTTGCTCAGACAACTCAAATGCAAATATAGTCAGCAAAGGACTCATGCACAGACACAAAAATACACATATGCAAGGTTTCAATTCCGTGCAACCTGTATTAATTTCTGAATGCATTAACATGTTAGATGGTGCATGCTCCATGTTTGCGGAATACATGACATTATGGTATACCAATCAATCAATCAATTTTATTTATATAGCGCCAAATCACAACAAACAGTTGCCCCAAGGCGCTTTATATTGTAAGGCAAGGCCATACAATAATTACATTAAAAACCCCAACGGTCAAAACGACCCCCTGTGAGCAAGCACTTGGCGACAGTGGGAAGGAAAAACTCCCTTTTAACAGGAAGAAACCTCCAGCAGAACCAGGCTCAGGGAGGGGCAGTCTTCTGCTGGGACTGGTTGGGGCTGGCTATATAGTGTCAGCCTGATCCCGTCAGATCTCAGAAGCTAAGCAGTGCGGGACCTGGTTAGTACTTGGATGGGAGACCTCTTGGAAAACCAGCGGCTGTGTGTGTAACACTGGATTTGCGTCAGGAAGGGCATTCGGCATAAAACCTGTGCCAAATATCAATGCGGATCTGGTTGCATTTCGACCCCGAAAACAAAAAACGGGAGCAGCCGAATGGACAACCATGATATATAAGTCACCTTTGGCAATGTTAAGGTACCTTGACACTTGCACACATTTAACCCCAGCACTGTTGCACAATTCATTGTGCAAATGTGACCTGCTTTGTTCTGCTGGATGCTGTGCTTTGTGCCACTGGACGTTACATTATAAAAAGTAATTATTTTTTATATTATAGATTATTATATATGATTATTATTATATATTATATTGATAGTAAGTCCTTTCGGCTGCTCCCTTGTTTGCACTTGGGGTCGCCACAGCAAATCCAAGGTGGATCTGCATGTTGAATTGGCACAGGTTTTACACCGGATGCCCTTCCTGACGCAACTCCACATTACATGGAGAAATGTGACAGGGGTGGGATTTGAACCTGGAACCTTCTTCACTGAAACCAAGCACATTAACCACTTGGCCACCACCACTGCTAGATTATAGATTGATATTATATATTATATTATTATAGCAGATTAATCATTTGCTCTCAGAATTTGGCTGATGAAATCACCTCTAATTGCTCCCAGAATCACAGAGGAGATACAACATGTAAATCAATTGCATTAGTATAGAATTAGAAATAAAAACATGAACCTTAAATCTACACCTATTTCTGGATCAGCCCCCAATTTGAATGTGTTTGTCCCTGACTAATGGACTTTCAAATAAATAAAATTTCAAATATAATTCTTGACCTTGCTAGGCACCTTATAAATGTTACTCTGGAGCCACCCCTAAACCCGAACAGTCCAATTGTTTACTCAACTGAGGTCCTTAGTTTGGGTCTCATTAACATCAGATCACTGTCCTCAAAGTCTCTGTTGATTAATGATCTAATTGTGGATCACCACTTAGATATGATTGGGTTATGTGAAACCTGGCTTAAACCTACAGCCGTCCTTCCCTTAAATGAGGCCTGTTCACCGGCATACACATTTAGTCACGTTTCTTGTGGTGCGAAGCAAGGTGGGGGTGCTGTTTTTATTTATAAATCTAGGTTTACCTTATTACCTGTTGGGGGTCACAAATACAATTTGTTTGAGCATCTGATTCTCCGCTCTGCCCATGATACGACATTGTAAGGGCCGGAAGTATGGATATCATTCATATTATTTTGTCACTGTTTATAGGCCTCCCAGCCCATATTCTGAATTCTTGGATGAATTTGGTGCATTCATCTCTAACTTGTCTACTAGTGCGGATAACATTGTGATTATTGATGACTTTAACATACGAGGGCTGTCAATAAAGTAACGGTCCTTTTTATTTTTTTCAAAAACTATATGGATTTCATTCATATGTTTTTACGTCAGACATGCTTGAACCCTCGTGCGCATGCGTGAGTTTTTCCACGCCTGTCGGTGACGTCATTCGCCTGTGAGCACTCCTTGTGGGAGGAGTCGTCCAGCCCCTCGTCGGAATTCCTTTGTCTGAGAAGTTGCTGAGAGACTGGCGCTTTGTTTGATCAAAATTTTTTCTAAACCTGTGAGACACATCGAAGTGGACACGGTTCGAAAAATTAAGCTGGTTTTCAATGAAAATTGTAACGGCTGATGAGAGATTTTGAGGTGATTCTGTCGCTTTAAGGACTTCCCACGGTGCGAGACGTCGTGCAGCGCTCTCAGGCAGCGTCATCAGCCTGTTCAAGCTGAAAACCTCCACATTTCAGGCTCTATTGATCCAGGACGTCGTGAGAGAACAGAGAAGTTTCAGAAGAAGTCGGTTTCAGCATTTTATCCGGATATTCCACTGTTAAAGGAGATTTTTTTAATGAAAGACGTGCGGACGGGTCCGCGCGTCGGGACGCAGCCGACGCGGTGCGGCGGCACAGGAAAAACACCTCCGTGTTGATAACCATTTGTAAAATCCAGGCGGCTTTTGATGGCTTTCAGTGGAGTGAGTATATGAGAAATTGTTTAACAGGCAGGACATGTTCCAACTTGTCCTTAAGGCTTTCAACAGAGGTGTTTTTCCTGTGGCGGAGCGTCGCGGCGGCTGCGTCCCGACGCGCGGACCCGTCCGCACATCTTTCATTAAAAAAATCTCCTTTAACAGTGGAATATCTGGATAAAATGCTGAAATCGACTTCTTCTGAAACTTCTCTGTTCTCTCACGATGTCCTGGATCAATAGAGCCTGAAATGTGGAGGTTTTCAGCTTGAACAGGCTGATGATGCTGCCTGAGAGCGCTGCACGACGTCTCGCACCGTGAAAAGTCCTTAAAGCGACAGTCTCACCTCAAAATCTCTCATCAGCTGTTAAAATTTTCACTGAAAACCAGCTTAATTTTTCGAACCGTGTCCACTTCGATGTGTCTCACAGGTTTAGAAAAAAATTTGATCAAACAAAGCGCCAGTCTCTCAGCAACTTCTCAGACAAAGGAATTCCGACGAGGGGCTGGACGACTCCTCCCACAAGGAGTGCTCACAGGCGAATGACGTCACCGACAGGCGTGGAAAAACTCACGCATGCGCACGAGGGTTCAAGCATGTCTGACGTAAAAACATATGAATGAAATCCATATAGTTTTTGAAAAAAATAAAAAGGACCGTTACTTTATTGACAGACCTCGTACATATAAATGTCCTCTGATCCCCTTTCCAAATCATTTATGGAAATTGTGTATGCATTAGGATTCCAGCAATGCATTCAGGACTTGACGCACATCAGTGGAAATACCCTGGATTTGGTTCTTACACGTGGCTTTGCTCTCATGAATATCAACATTTGGCCTCTTGCATCGGTGGTCTCTGACCACTCACTTATTAGGTTTACATTTATGCTGCCACGTTTAGTGGAGCAACAACCTTGTCTATTACTGCATCGACACATTAAACCCTCAACTATGACTGAACTAGAAGCTAGACTGCCTGATATTTTAGCTTCAAGTGTGAATTCACAATCAGTAGACAGTCTTGCGGATAACTTAAATTCAGTGCTCGAAACTACACTTTGTAAGATTGCGCTTCCTCTATTAAGGCCACACCTTAGCAAGGCACAGTCACCTTGGTTCAGTGTTTACTTGCGTGACCTCAGGCAGAAGGCCAGAGGTTTGGCATGGAAATGGCGTAGCTCCAAATTAGATGTGTTCCACCTTGTGTGGCGTGATGCTATCTTAGATTATAAGTGTGCCCTACTGGCTACAAAGCGGGCCTATTACTCTAATTTGATCAACAAAAAGAAGAATAACTCAAAAGTTTTTGTTTGACATGGTTGAAATTCTCATTCAGGGACAGCCAACTGTTAGTCGCTCTCCCTTTTCAGCACAGGAGCTCTTGAATTATTTTGAGAAGAAAATAGAAGACATTAGGTTGAGCATATCTCAGCATGCCTTGGCCCAGCCATTGCACTCTCCTGTGGAGGTGGGTGCTATCACTGAGGTGTTAGTATCTTACTAGGCACACTGTCGAAACCTGTGACGTCTACAAAAACCACAACCTGTTTATTTGACCCCATACCAACAAAACTGTTTAAGGACTTATGGCCTATTCTTGGGCCAACTGTGCTGCAAATTGTTAAACTGTCACTAACGTCTGGATCTGTTCCTAAATGTTTCAAATCTGATGTGATTAAACCATTGCTTAGGAAATCTAATCTTGACACAAGTGTATTGAAAAATTATAGGCCGATATCAAATCTGTCATTTTGTTCTAAAATTCTGGAAAAAGTGGTTTAGCTGCAGCTCATGGACCATGTTACTGAGAATAATCTTTTGAGCCATTGCACTCTGCTTTTAGAAAATATCACTCCACAGAGACAGTGCTCACTAAAGTAGTGAATGACATTCTGCAAGCAATGGACTCTGACACCACTATAGTTTTGGTGCTGTTAGCTCTTAGTGCTGCATTTCATGCCATGGATCATCATATTTTACGTGATAGGCTGGAGAATCATTTTGGGATTACTGGAATTGCCCTTGCGTGGTTGACGTCATACCTGTCCAGTCGTTCTCACTGTTTTTATATAACAGCACTATTTCTAACCTTAGTGACATGAAATTCTGGGTTTCACAGGGATCTGTTTTAGGCCCCCTGCTTTTCTCCCTTTGTATAGCACCCCTTGGGCATATACTGCAGCATTTTGGGATTGACTTTCTTTGTTATGCTGATGATACTCAATTGTACATGCTGATAACTGCTGGTAATCTCACTCAAATAAAATCTTTAGAAGATTGCCTTGCAGCAGTGAGAAGCAAGATGTCTAGTAACTTCTTACTTTTAAACTCTGATAAGACTGAAATGATTGTTTCTTGGTTCAGTGAGACATCGGCATCAATTTGACCAGTTAACACTTAATTTAGGTTTGTGTGTTATACAGTGAGGAAAATAAGTATTTGAACACCCTGCAGTTTTGCAAGTTCTCCCACTTACAAAATCATGGAGGGGTCTGAAATTTTCATCTTAGGTGCATGTCCACTGTGAGAGACATAATCTAAAAAAAAAAAGAAATCCGGAAATCACAATGTATGATTTTTTAAATAATTTATTTGTATGTTACTGCTGCAAATAAGTATTTGAACACCGACCAACCAGCAAGAACTTTGGCTCACACAGACCTGTTAAATTGTCTTTAAGAAGTCCTCTTATTCTGCACTCTTTACCTGTATTAATTGCACCTGTTTGAACTTGTTACCTGTATAAAAGACACCTGTTCACACACTCAATCAATCACACTCCAACCTGTCCACCATAGCCAAGACCAAAGAGCTGTCTAAGGACACCAGGGACAAAACTGTAGACCTGCACAAGGCTGGGATGGACTACAAGACAACAGGCAAGCAGCTTGGTAGAAGACAGCAACTGTTATGATTATTTATTTGAAAGTGGAAGAAACACAAGATGACTGTCAATCTCCCTCGGTCTGGGATTCCATGCAAGATCTCACTTTGGATGATTTGGATTGACTAAGGATGATTCTGAGAAAGCTCAGAACTACACAGGAGGATCTGGTCAATGACCCGAAGAGAGCTGGGACCACAGTCACAAAGATTACATTAGTAACACATGATGCTGTCATGGTTTAAAATCCTGCAGGGCAGCAAGGTCCCCCTACTAACACTAGCACATGTCCAGGCCCATTTGAAGTTCACCAGTGACCATCTGCATGATCCAGAGGAGGCATGGGAGAAAGTCATGTGGTCAGATGAAACCAGAATACAGCTTTTTGGAATCAACTCCACTTACCATGTTTAGAGGATTAGAACAACCCCAAGAAAACCATCCCAACCGTGACGCATGGGGGTGGAAACATCATACTCTGGGGGTGCTCTTCTGCAAAGGGGACAGGACGACTGCACCGTATTGAAGGGAGGATGGATGGGGTCATGTATTGCGAGATTTTGGCAAACAACCTCCTTCCCTCAGTAAGAGCACTGAAGATGGTTCATGGCTGGGTCTTCCAGCATGACAATGACCCCAAACACACAACCAGGGCAACTAAGGAGGGGCTCCGTAAGAAGCATTTCAAGGTCCTGGAGTGGCCTGGCCAGTCTCCAGACCTGAACTCAATAGAAAATCTTTGGAGGGAGCTGAAACTCCAAACCTGAAAGATCTAGAGAAGATCTGTATGGAGGAGTGGACCAAAATCCCTGCTGCAGTGTGTGAAAACCTGGCGAAAAACTACAGGAAACGTTTGACCTCTGTAATTGCAAACAAAGGCTACTGTACCAAATATTAACACTGATTTTCACAGGTGTTCAAATACTTATTTGCAGCAGTAACATACAAATAAATTAATTAAATTATTAATCATACATTGTGATTTCTGGATTTTTTTTTTTTTTTTTTTTTTTTTTTTTTATGTCTCTCACAGTGGACATGCACCTAAGATGAAAATTTCCTCCATGATTTCCTGGTGATGAAATTTCCCTCCATGATTTCTAAGTGGGAGAACTTGCAAAATTGCAGGGTGTTCAAATACTTATTTTCCTCACTGTACATCATTTGGACAAAGTGAGGAACCTTAGGGCAATTTTTGATCCTACGTTGCCCTTTGCCCTCCACATTAGAAATATTACGAGGACTGCTTTCTTCCATCTGCAAAATATACCAAAGCTTTGTCCCATCCTGTCTATGGCTGATGCTGAGACTCTGATACATGCATGTATCTCTTCTATATTAGACTATTGCAATGGTCTATTCTGGTTTACTGCAGTCCAGTATTAGGGGTCTTCAATTGGTTCAAAATGCTGCTGCCAGACCTTTGACATGAAGCAGAAGGTTTGAACACATTACACCTGTTCTGGCATCCCTTTATTGGCTTCCTGTCTCTCTGAGATCGGATTTTAAGGTGCTGTTACTGGCTATAAAATTGTTCACGGACTGGCACCTCCCTACCTGGCTGACCTGGTTGAGCCCTACATGCCGGCACGGCTTAAAAAGAAGACCTGAACGTTTAGCTACAAATTGCCAGAAGGTAAATCTGAGATGCAAGCCTAGAATTGATCTGTTTTGGTGAAAGAATATCCTTACCGCTCTACTCTACTATGAGGCTAAAAGTGATGATACAAAATGCAAAGCTTGCACTGTGCACAGTTTCTCCAATCACAGCCACATATGCCTATAACTTCTTCTGGGTGTCTTGGTGGCTTCCCTCACTCTTCTCCTTCTTGCACAGTCACTCAGTTTTGAGAACTGTCTTCTCCATTCAGTTTTAAAATACAGTGCCATACTGTTTGTATTTTTTCTAATTAAAGTCCAAGGCATATTTAGTGGCAGCTTTACCACCAGACAGCCTCGTCCACAACTACCACAAAAGACTCCAAGTTGTCGTTGATGTTAAAGGGGGCAACACATGGTATTAAGAACAGGGGTAGGTAAACTTTTGATCAGGGTCATTTGGGTCGTTTCTGTTGTCATTATGATTTTAAAAGAGTAAACACAGTTGTTTGACAATAAATGGATTCACCCAAACACTAACCATGAGTGAAAAAAAGTTTTTGAGTCATTCTCTGAAAAATGGCAAAAATAACAAAAATTCTGCCAGGGTATGTAAACTTTTGAGCACACACACACACACACACACACACACACACACACACACACACACACACACACACACACACACACACACACACACACACACACACACACACACTCTCTATTCATAAGTTTCCTTGTGCATCATCCTTCATCCACAAGGTGTGCAGTTGAATGCATCTCATGACATTGGCATGTTAGTGAATGTAAAGGATCATTGCAAAGCACTCTGCGCTTCAGCATCACACCAAAAATGTGCTGTGGAAATGTAGTCCATTTATCATTTATCAGACAAACATACATTGATCACAAACTTACAGTACACAAACCAGCACAGGGAAACAGAATTTAGTGTTCCCTGGAATAAATGAAAAATGAATAAAAATTAGTTGTTACAGAGAGGCAAACATATAGCAAAGCAAACATTTCAGGTTTCATGAAATTTACAGTATGCCATATAGTTCAAGACAATGCTGGACTCAGCTTGAATTACTGAAGTGTTGTTTCCATTCAAGGATGATCAGACACGGCCTTTATTTATTAAGCTGTGTTTACTGAGACGGTGAAACAACATCATCAATCATTCTTAAAGACTTGTGCTCCGATGGGGAGAATTAGAATGCATTACAGATGTCACGCATCATCAAGCTAAACATCTCATTTCCACCTTGCTGTGCCTGCTGTGTGTCTGCGACTCGGATCTCACTTTGTCTGTGTGTGTGTTTATGGCTAAGTGCTTTTGTAGCCATTCTCCCTGGGGCAAGGTATCCATCACAGTCCAAGCAGTTTTGGGACTGGGCCCAGCATAGGCCCTCGAGCCTCCTGTGGTCCCCTGGGGCCTTTGTGTGTCAAGGGACACCACCTGCACCACATACACAACACTAATCACTGTGACCCCAACACCCATCTAATGCCCTCATTAGGTGATTAGTCCCACAGGCGGGACAAAACTAATACTGCGGTAACCCCCCCCCCCCCAACGTAATGGTAGAGTCAGTTGGTGGAAAGTTCATGTTCATACTAGCACCCCTAGATTTTAAATACACATTTTAAAATATTTTCAAAAGTAGTTGTAAATGCACACAAATCAGTTTATCTTTATATATATATATATATATATATTCCTAAGTTATTGAAAAAAAACAAAACTAAATGTCTTTTTTCAAGTCAAATGAAAAATATAGATACAAAATGTATGCTGCATACAGCTATTACTTTCTTTACACAAGTCATGGGAAGGACACATTATCATTTCCAAATCACATTTTGTCTTGGACATCATTCATATCAATGATATGATAGATACATATGCAAACTGTACAGCACTGTGTGTTTAATCTGTCTGGATGAGGCACTTCTCAAATACTGTGTCTGCAAGAAAACTAGACGCCCATGACAACTCTGGCAGAGTTATAGACTCCTGTGGTCGTGCTTGTAGACACGATGTATAGTGCAGATTTGACTGTTTGTCTGTGGTTCATTTTAGCATGTGAAATGGCCGGATTCTTCTTGTAGAATTGATTATTATCAACATGCAACAACAGTTCAACATACAGATCCACCTGGGATTTGCTGTGGCGACCCGAGTGCAAACAAGGGAGCAGCCGAAGGAACTTATTATTAGTAGTATAGTGGTAGTCGTAGTGTCCTTTGATTAGCATGCATAATGTAAGTAAATGTTACAAAAATCACAAGAACGAATGCAGTGACCGTATTATATTGGTCATAGAATGAACTGTTTGAAGAACACTGTAAATACTGGCAATGCTGTCATTTTTTTTGTGGGAAATAGAAGCAGGTTGAAGAAATGTAAACATCTTAGATCAAAACACATGTAAGATCAAATCCAGTGATATCATTTAAATATGTATGGTTTTTCATCCATCATCATGTTCACTATCACGTTCACTATGCAACAAAGCCCAGTTCTCCAAAGACATTACAGGCATGATGGCTTTGAGTGACAGCTTGTGTGATGACTTTGTTTTTTTTTTTTTTTGCTCGTCTGTTGATGTTCCGGTTGGCAGGGAGCAGCTGCTATGAAGGCCCAGCTTTTTATTACAAATATCTGGAATGATATGGGTTGTTGTGTGGTTAATTCTCCAAACAGATCATCTAAGGTGTGTGTGTGTGTGTGTGTTTGTGTGTGTGTGTGTGTGTGTGTGTGTGTGTGTGTGCGCGCCAGTATTTACTTTGAGTGAAATTATTGTATGATGTAATAATAAGTGCAGCGGCTATTGGTTCTTTCATGACATTAGGCCCTTAGTCCACACTTAGTGAGGAAATAAATGGGTCATAATTTTTAATATCCAAACCAAAGAAAAACCGTTATAAGAACCACCACTCAGCAACACCCCCCCCCAACTCCCAAAATTATGTAATAAAAACCAAACTGAAGTTAGGCTGTTACTTGAGCTTGTTGGTGTTTGGAGTTCATTTGTCCAATTGAATTTATTTTCAGGTGGGCATTTAACCTACATTCTTCAAAAAAGGGGGTTGGCTGATGCTTGGCCCTGGGCCCTATTAAACACACACACACACACAATATGGTGCCTCGGCATCCATCTGTCTCGAGAGACGATGGTGTAAACCCTAGTTGGTTCCTCTGTACTTTCTGGAGTGGCTGTGAAGTCCGATCCTTGAATGGCAGTCTCTGCCGCACCTGGTGCAGGCGAAGTGAGTGGGTTTCTGGGGCTCGTGTTGGCGCTCTTTCCGCTTTGCTCTCTTGTTGATGGCAACTGATTTCCATGTTGCCTCCGAGGCTTTTTTGCCCTGTTTGATAGAAATCCGCCAAGCGGGGCGGTTGTCTGCACGGCTCTCCCACGTCTGGGCATCAATGTTGCAGTTTTTCATGTCTCTCTTGCAGATGTCCTTGTAGCACAGTTTTGGGTACCCTGTCGTCCTAGAGCCTTCTGCCAGCTCGCCGTAGTGGAGGTCTTTGGGGATGTGGCCTGTGTCCATCTGCCTGACATGGCAGAGCCAACGGAGCCATCTCTCGCAAAGCATGGAGTGCATGCTGCCCATGCTGGCACGTTCCATCACCACGGTGTTGGGAATCATGTCTTGCCACTTGATCTGGAGGATGCGTCGCAGGCACCTCATGTGGAAGCTGTTCAGTTTCCGCTCATGCCTTGCATAGGTGGTCCATGACTCGCTGCCATAGAGGAGAATGCTGAGCACGCAGGCCCGGTAGACTCGCATCTTGGTCTTCTCAGTGAGGTTGGAATTGTTCCACACTCGCTGGTTCAGTTTGGCCATGACTGCTGCTGCCTTGGCAATCCTGCTGTTGATTTCTGCGTCGATGGACAGTGTGCTAGAGATGATAGATCCAAGGTAGGTGAAGTTGTCGACCACTTCCAGGGTGTACCCGTGAATGGTGATTGCTGGTCGGAGCTGGGCACCCTGTGCCATGACGTTGGTTTTCTTGAGGCTGATGGTCAGACCAAACTCCTTGCAGGCGAGAGAGAGGTGGCTGACAAGCTGCTGGAGGCCGTCTACTTGCCGTCAAACCTGGTATGGATGTAGACACCCTCACTGCAGTCTTGGAAGGCAAACTGGAGCAGCATGGAGAAAAAGATGCCGAACAGTGTCGGTGCGAGGACACAGCCTTGTTTCACTCTGCTGCTGACTGGAAATGCCTCGGACGTTGCGCCGTTGTAGCAGACCGTGCTGTGCATGTTCTCGTGGAATGACATTACCACTGCAAGCAGGTGTGGGGGGCAGCCAATCTTCCGAAGCAGGTTAAAGAGTCCGCTGCGGCTGACCAGATCAAATGCCTTTGTTAGATCGATGAAGGCGATGTAAAGTGGCATCTGCTGCTCCTGACACTTCTCCTGCAGCTGGCGTAGTGAAAAGATCATGTCCACTGTTGATTGACCGGCCCTGAAGCCACACTGGGACTCGGGGAAGACGCGGGCGGCGAGAGGTTGCAGGCGCGCCAGCATGACATGGGCAAATGCTTTGCCAACGATGCTGAGGAGGGAGATGCCCCGGTAATTGTTGCAGTCGCTGCGGTCTCCTTTGTTCTTATACAGGGTGACGATGTTTGCGTCCAGCATATCCTGGGGGATGTAGCCCTGTTCCTAGCAGAGGCAAAGTAGGTAGTGCAGTGGCTGAAGTAGTGCAGGTTTCCCGCTCTTGAGGACCTCTGGTGGTATGCCATCGCTTCCAGGGGCCTTCCCACAAGCAAGTCTATGGCTTTGCTGAGCTCTTCCACAGTGGGTGGGGTGTCTAGCTCCTCCAAGACCGGCATGTCTGGGATGGCGTTGAGAGCAGTGTCTGTAACGACGTTCTGTGTTGCATACAGTTCCAGGTAGTGCTCGGTCCACCGCTGCATCTGCTTCTCCTGGTCGATGATGACTTCGCCCGTCTTGGACTTAAGGGGGGCTGTCTTGGTGGGTGTTGGGCCCATTGCCTTCTTTATGCCCTCGTACATCCCTCTGCGTTCCGTGTCAGCAGCGGATTGAATGCTGCTGCAGAGGTTCAGCCAGTAGGTGTTGGTGCAGTGGCGAGCAGTCTGCTGAGCCTCTTTCTTGGCAGTCCTAAGGGCTTGTAGAGTGCCGGGGCTTGGCTTGGATTTGTAAGCCAGGAGGGCTTTCCTTTTTGCTTCAACTGCAGGTTCCATTTCCTCCCAATGGGCCTCGAACCAGTCGGTGCCTGTCCACTCTTTCTTCCCATAGGCAGTGATGGCAGAGTTGTAAACAGCGTCACAAAGGTGGGACCAGTTGGAGTCAATGGTGTCGTCTGCAGGAGTTTTCTCAGCCAGCGTTGCTTCCAACTTGCTGACGAACTGCTGGGCTTTTTCTGGATTGCTTACGCAGCGAGTGTTGATGCGGGGACGACCCTTCTTCCTGGAGTGGTGCAGCTTCTTTGGTGTTACACGCACCTTGCTGGCGATGAGGGCATGATCTGTGTCGCAGTCTGCACTGTGGTAGCTGCGGGTGAGGAGCACACTTGCGAGGTCCGAACGCCTGGTGATGAGTAGGTCAAGCTGGTGCCAGTGATGGGAGCGTGGGTGTCTCCAGGACACCTGATGGATCTGCTTGCAGTTGAAGAAGGTGTTAGTCACGCATAAGCCATGAAAGCAGCACAGCTCCAACAGTCTTTGTCCGTTCTTGTTGATTTTTCCCTTCCCGAATCTTCCAAGGCATGTAGGCCAAGCCTCGTGATCAGCTCCAACTCTGGCATTGAAGTCTCCCAGGAGGTAAAAGCCTTCAGCGCTGGGGATCCTAGATATAACTTCATCCAGAGCCTGGTAGAACTGATCTTTCAGCTCGGGTGTGGCACAGAGGGTAGGGGCGTACACGCTGATGATGTTGGTGGGGCCTGAGGATGTTGATAGCCGGAGGCTGAGGATCCTCTCTGAGCCTGCTACTGGGTGCTCGATGTAACCGACGAGAGTGTTCTTCACAGCAAAGCCCACACCATGCTGCCTTAGTTCGTCCAGAGGCTTCCCTTGCCAGTAGAAGGTGTAGTTTGCTTCTGTAATGGTGCCGTTGTCTGCCAGCCGTGTTTCCTGTAGGCACGCGATATCGATGTTTAGTCATGCAAGCTCTTTATCGATGACTGCGGTCTTTCTTGCATCGTCAATCTGTTGAGGGTCTGTGGAGAGACCGGGACACATTGTCCTGACATTCCAGCTAGCAATGCGCAGTGCAGGGGACTTTTTGTTATTGTTTTTTGTTGTGCCTGGTGCAGAAGTTTTTGGCCCACTTGTCGAGGAGGTTCTCTAATCTCCACGCACCCAGTGGAGCAGGTGAGCCATGGCGGGACAGCACCTTACTGGCTGGGGGCTGCCTAGGTTAAGGCGGGCAGTAGCTGTCCAATGACGCGCGATGACCTCTCTCACCGTCAGAGGTAATCCCTGGCGCTCGTTTCCTTCGCCAATCGGATTGAGCTTATAACCGGTAATCATGAATTTGTAACATTCACTCGCTCATCTTCAACCGCTTACTCCATTTAAGGGTTGTGGCAAATTGAACAGATGATCAAAATAGCCTTTTTCTTATATGTTTCAATTATGCATCACCAGAGGGGTCTCTGCTCTTGTATTTGACATTTTTCTTCACAGCAGAACATGTTTGTAGGATGTGTGAGAAGGGTGCAAACACAATACAGCACCAGGCTAATTATGTTACTGTCAATTATTCATCAGTGACTCGGGTTCAGCGACACATGCAGTTTCCCATTTATCAAGTGTGTCTAAAAACCTACTCACAAGGACAACACAAGAAGTTCTCAGCATTAATATTTAATTGTAGTTAATAATGACACCAAAGTGACTCATTTTAGGATTTATGAATATAGATGCTGTTTTGTGGGGTTCTTCAGTGCCCCCTCTCCCTCTTTTTTTCTTTCTTTCTTTCTTTCTTTCTTTCTTTCTTTCTTTCTCTCTCTCTCTCTCTCTCACACACACACACATTATATATATATATATATATATATATATATATATATATATATATATATATATATATATATATATATATATATATATATATATATATATCCAGAGTGCTTCTGCAGGAACATTTGCTTTGAATTATATGATATCCTTCCTTAATAACTAATGTCATCAATTGCTAACTAGGTATCATAGCTTAACTCATCCACAGTCAGCAAGTTTTTTTAAATTCATCCAGTGAAATATTTTGATTCAAAGCTTCGAAGCATGCTTCAAGATTTCACACAGTGCTTAAAGGTGAACTGTTTCCTCCAACAATTGCAAAAGCACATGGATGGAAAAACTGAAAAGTAACTAGAAGTTGGTGTTGGAACAGAAAAGCCACAGCAGTGGACAGTGTACCAATTTTTTGCCAGAGTGATGATTTGTGAGTGAAACTCCTGTGCTGGGTGGGAGTGATTTGTCCATTGTCCAATCAAATTAGATCTAAACACATGAAAAACATTTGGAGACACACAGAGCTGAATCCCTGCGGGAAAGGTCGGTGTTCAAATTGAAACTCAGCCTCATGTCACATGACTGAAAGGTTTACGACCTTCCATAAACTTTCATATTAACAGCGACCCAACTAGGATGCAACTCTCACTAACTGAAATGAAATGAAGAAAAACAACAACAACAACAACAACAAACAAAACTGAAGCGAAATATTTAACCCCTTAATGCCCAAATTTATATAGCTGTATATAAAAAAATGTTTTGTGTGTGTTTTTGCCTTTAAGTAGATGGTATATAATGTTGAGATTATTAATTTCACTTTTGCACAAAAAATAGATAGTAATATTGGGTATTCTGGTAATGACTTTATGTTATAATGTTATAATAATAATGATGGTATGTTGCAAATTTGCGACAATGGGCATACAGGTCAATTTGGTAAATTGCATATTTGAGTCAGCGATTGTAGCATATATGCGACGATGGGCGTTAAGGGGTTAAATACATTTACATGCTGATACTGACAGGCACATGCATACTCTGAGTCGGAACAGATCATACTTGTTTCTTATTTATTATTATGTAGTATATCAGGCTGGTCTCACGTTTTTTTTTTCTTTTTGTGCCTCCATCACGAAAAGCGGGCGCTTTTTATGACACGGTCTTCCCCTTCTCCTAACTCTAACCATAAACATAGTGTAAGTGTGTACCCTCCTGAAATTATTATTTATATATATATAAATTATTTTCATTTGATAATAAAACTAATTTTTGAAAAACAATATGAAATACTATATTGAAACAACAATATAATAACAGTAACATATCAATTAAAACATAGACCCAAGTGCTTATTATCAACTCCACATGTCGATCAAATATCTTTAATTTGCGCCAAGTGGCTTTTGAATGTTTGTGTTGTGTGGGCCGCTGAAGAGGAGGTACTGCTGGCCCACCACCACCAGAGGGCGCCCTGCCTGGAGTGCGGGCTCCAGGCACCAGAGGGCGCTGCCGCCTCACAGGAGCAGCCGGAGTGACAGCTGTCACTTATCATCGACGACAGCTGTCATCAATCATCGGATCGACAGTGGTATATCAGCAAGACGGCATCTCCACCTCATTGCCGAGATATCGCTCTACCAAAGAGGTAACTTCTCAGCTGACTGTGTTTTTTGAATAACTGTTGCTTGTGTGAATTGGACAGCATTTATTCTGTTCCTTTTTTCGACGAGAGGTGGAGGTGGTTTCCCACCATACGTGTTGCTGGGTGCACACGCACCCACTTCTAACTGTGTTTGCTCATCGCCAGCAGTACCAGATCCGACACGTGGAGGCAGTGGCCACCTGGGAGTTCGGGACTTGGCGGCTCCAGTATTCCCAGGGTTCGGTGGCGGAGGAAATCGTGTGGTTCCGGTTCGACTTCGGACTGACGTCTCCTATCTTCGAGCCTGCCCACATGACATTTTGTATTTGAGCTTATCTAATATTGTAATCTGTTGTTGTTGTGCACTTTCACAACAGTAAAGTGTTGTATTTGGCTTTATCCATTGTCCGTTCATTTGCGCCCCCTGTTGTGGGTCCGTGCTCTCACACTTTCACAACAGGATATCTCGGCCAACGTCATGGATCCCGAGGGGCGTCAACCGGCTGTTGAACGGCCAATGGAAGAACAGGGCGCACAGGCGGCCGCAGGAGGAATGATCGGTGAGTTGCAGCGAATCCTCACCGCTTTCACGGCTCGGATGGATTTAATGACCGAGCAGAACGTCCTCCTTAACCGCAGGGTGGAGGCTCTCGCCGCACAGGTGGAAGCGCGCCCTCAGGGCGATGCTGCGGCTCTCCCTCCTGTCGACCCTGTGCGAAACAATGACGTTCCACAGGTCGTTCAACGACCCCTCCCACCTTCCCCTGAAGCATACATAAGCCCGCCAGAGCCGTACGACGGTTGTGTGGAGACGTGCGCTGATTTCCTTATGCAGTGTTCGCTCATCTTCGCACAACGTCCCGTCATGTACGCGACTGATGCTAGCAAAATAGCTTATGTCATAAATTTGCTTCGTGGTGAGGCACGCGCTTGGGCTACAGCGCTCTGGGAGCAGAATTCACGGCTCCTTCAGGTGTATGATGGGTTTGTGAGGGAGTTCAGAACAGTGTTCGATCACCCAAATAGAGGTGAGACCGCTTCAGCCGTGCTGCTGTCAATGAGACAGGGGCGCCGGAGTGCAGCTGCTTATGCAGTCGACTTCCGCATCGCGGCTGCAAGGTCCGGCTGGAATAGCACTGCCCTCCGCGCCGCCTTTGTAAACGGACTGTCACTGGTTCTAAAGGAGCACCTGGTGGCTAAGGACGAACCGCGGGATTTAGATGGGCTTATCGATCTCATCATACGATTAGACAATCGGTTAGAAGAACGCCGTCGGGAACGAGACGAAGGGCGTGGCCGGGCACACGTCGTCCCTCTCCCTTCCGGTTCTGACCGCGTTCCGCCCTCCCCACGCTCCACGGCCCCTGCGCTCCGTGTGGTGACAGCTCCCCCTGCTGACGAAGCTATGGACACGAGCAGGGCCACATTTAGGGCACCAGATAGACAGAGGAGGCTGGCCCGCGGAGCGTGTTTTGTTTGTGGCTCGATAGAGCATCAGGTTAGAGACTGCCCCGAGCGGTTAAACGCCAACGCCCGCCCCTAGAAACTGGGCTAGGGGTGGGCCGAGACATTCACGTGGGACACACCCACATTGCCACACGACTCCCAGTTACAATCCTGTATGAGGATTTAACCCTGAAGGCCCCAGCACTGGTGGACACGGGCTCTGAAGGGAATCTGTAAGACAGCAGATGGGCCAGGGAGATAGGGCTCCCTCTGGTGGCTCTTACCTTGCCTGTGCAGGTACGGGCACTAGATGGCTCCCTCCTCCCTCCAATCACTCATAGGACACCACCTGTAACTCTGGTGGTGTCAGGAAATCACCGGGAGGAGATCGAGTTTTTTGTGACTCCAACTACCTCCCGTGTGATTTTGGGGTTTCCTTGGATGTTAAAACACAATCCCCAGATCGATTGGCCATCTGGGGTAGTGGTTCAGTGGAGCGAGACATGCCATCAGGTATGTTTAGGTTCCTCGGTACCTCCCGGTTCCCAGGCTAAGGAGGAGGTCAGAGTCCCACCCAATCTAGGGACGGTGCCGGTGGAGTATCACGACCTTGTGGATGTGTTCAGCAAGGATGTGGCGCTCACCCTTCCCCCCCACCGTCCGTACGATTGTGCCATTGATTTGGTTCCAGGCGTTGAGTTCCCGTCCAGCAGGCTGTACAACCTCTCACGACCTGAGCGCGAATCAATGGAGACCTACATCCGGGACTCTTTAGCCACCGGGTTGATCCGGAATTCCACCTCCCCGATGGGTGCAGGTTTCTTTTTTGTGGGTAAAAAAGATGGCGGACTTCGTCCATGCATTGATTACAGGGGACTGAACGAAATCACGGTTCGTAATCAATACCCGTTGCCCCTGTTGGATTCGGTGTTCATGCCCCTGCATGGAGCCCGAATATTCACCAAGCTAGATCTTAGAAATGCGTATCACCTGGTTCGGATCCGGAAGGGAGACGAGTGGAAGACGGCATTTAACACCCCCTTAGGTCACTTTGAGTACCTGGTCATGCCGTTCGGTCTTACAAACGCCCCCGCGACGTTCCAAGCCTTGGTTAATGATGTCTTGCGGGATTTCCTGCACCGATTTGTCTTCGTGTACCTAGACGATATACTCATCTTTTCTCCGGATCCTGAGACCCATGTCCGACATGTACGTCAGGTCCTGCAGCGGTTGTTGGAGAACCGGCTGTTTGTGAAGGGCGAGAAGTGTGAGTTCCACCGCACGTCTTTGTCCTTCCTGGGATTTATCATCTCCTCCAACTCCATCGCTCCTGATCCGGCCAAGGTTGCGGCGGTGAGAGACTGGCCCCAACCCACAAGCCGTAGGAAGCTGCAACAGTTCCTCGGCTTTGCAAATTTCTACAGGAGGTTCATTAAGGGCTACAGTCAGGTAGTTAGCCCCCTGACAGCCCTGACCTCACCAAAAGTCCCCTTCACCTGGTCGGATCGTTGCGATGCCGCGTTCAAGGAGTTGAAACGGCGCTTCTCGTCTGCACCCGTTCTGGTGCAGCCCGATCCTAGCCGCCAGTTAGTGGTTGAAGTGGACTCCTCGGACTCAGGGATAGGAGCTGTGCTATCCCAGAGCGGGAAGACCGATAAGGTCCTTCACCCGTGTGCCTATTTTTCCCGCAGGTTGACCCCGGCCGAACGGAGCTATGACGTCGGCAATCGAGAACTCCTTGCGGTGAAAGAGGCTCTTGAGGAGTGGAGACATCTGTTGGAGGGAACGTCCGTGCCATTCACGGTTTTCACTGACCACCGGAACCTGGAGTATATCAGGACCGCCAGGCAGCTGAATCCCAGGCAAGCCCACTGGTCACTGTTCTTCGGCCATTTTGACTTCCGGATCACCTACCATCCCGGGACCAAAAACCAGAGATCGGATGCTTTGTCCCGGGTACATGAAGACGAAGTCAAAACGGAGTTGTCGGATCCACCGGAACCCATCATCCCGGAGTCCACTATCGTGGCCACCCTCACCTGGGACGTAGAGAGAACCGTCCGGGAGGCCCTGGCACGAAGCCCGGACCCCGGAACTGGACCGAAGAATAGACTTTACGTCCCACCAGAAGCTAGGGCTGCAGTCCTGGACTTCTGTCACGGCTCTAAGCTCTCCTGTCATCCAGGGGTGTGAAGAACCGTGGCAGTGGTCCGGCAGCGCTTCTGGTGGGCGTCCCTAGAGGCCGACGTCCGGGATTATATCCAGGCCTGTACCACCTGCGCCAGGGGCAAGGCCGACCATCGCAAGGCTTCGGGATTGTTACAGCCGCTGCCCGTGCCTCATCGCCCCTGGTCCCACATCGGCCTGGATTTTGTCACGGGCCTCCCGCCGTCCCAGGGCAACACCACCATTCTCACGACAGTGGACCGATTCTCCAAGGCGGCCCACTTCGTGGCCCTCCCGAAGCTCCCAACAGCCCAGGAGACAGCGGACCTCCTGGTCCACCACGTCGTCCGGCTGCATGGGATTCCAACAGACATTGTCTCCGATCGCGGTCCCCAGTTCTCCTCGCACGTCTGGAAGAGCTTCTGCCGGGAACTGGGGGCCACGGTCAGTCTCTCATCCGGGTATCATCCCCAAACCAACGGGCAAGCAGAACGGGCCAATCAAGAGATGGAGCAGACCCTGCGTTGCGTGACAGCCGCGCACCCGGCGGCCTGGAGTACCCATCTGGCCTGGATCGAGTATGCCCACAACAGCCAAGTGTCGTCCGCCACCGGCCTCTCCCCTTTTGAGGTGTGTCTGGGGTATCAGCCCCCATTGTTCCCGGTGGTTGAGGGAGAGGTCGGTGTGCCCTCGGTCCAGGACCACCTACGGAAGTGCCGTCAGGTGTGGCGTGCCGCCCGTTCTGCTTTGCTGAGGGCCCGGATGAGGACAAAGGCCCATGCAGACCGGCGGCGGACCCCGGCTCCTACGTATCGTCCTGGGCAGGAAGTGTGGTTGTCAACCAAGGACATTCCACTGCAAGTGGCCTCCCCAAAATTACAGGAACGGTACATAGGTCCATTCAAAATCCTCAAGGTCATCAGTCCCGCCGCAGTGAGGCTTCAGCTTCCGGCCTCACTGCGGATCCATCCCGTGTTCCACGTTTCAAGGATTAAGCCGCATCACACCTCACCCCTCTGCACTCCGGGTCCGACACCACCTCCTGCCCGGATCATCGATGGCAAGCCGGCTTGGACAGTGCGCCGGCTTTTGGATGTCCGACGGATGGGCCGGGGCTTCCAGTATTTGGTGGACTGTGAGGGGTACGGCCCCGAAGAACGCTCCTGGGTGAAGAAGAGCTTCATCCTGGACCCGGCCCTCCTGGCCGACTTCTACCGCCGCCACCCGGACAAGCCTGGTCACAAGAGGGGGGGGTCCTGTTGTGTGGGCCGCTGAAGAGGAGGTACTGCTGGCCCACCACCACCAGAGGGCGCCCTGCCTGGAGTGCGGGCTCCAGGCACCAGAGGGCGCTGCCGCCTCACAGGAGCAGCCGGAGTGACAGCTGTCACTTATCATCGACGACAGCTGTCATCAATCATCGGATCGACAGTGGTATATCAGCAAGACGGCATCTCCACCTCATTGCCGAGATATCGCTCTACCAAAGAGGTAACTTCTCAGCTGACTGTGTTTTTTGAATAACTGTTGCTTGTGTGAATTGGACAGCATTTATTCTGTTCCTTTTTTCGACGAGAGGTGGAGGTGGTTTCCCACCATACGTGTTGCTGGGTGCACACGCACCCACTTCTAACTGTGTTTGCTCATCACCAGCAGTACCAGATCCGACACGCGGAGGCAGTGGCCACCTGGGAGTTCGGGACTTGGCGGCTCCAGTATTCCCAGGGTTCGGTGGCGGAGGAAATCGTGTGGTTCCGGTTCGACTTCGGACTGACGTCTCCTATCTTCGAGCCTGCCCACATGACATTTTGTATTTGAGCTTATCTAATATTGTAATCTGTTGTTGTTGTGCACTTTCACAACAGTAAAGTGTTGTATTTGGCTTTATCCATTGTCCGTTCATTTGCGCTCCCTGTTGTGGGTCCGTGCTCTCACACTTTCACAACAGTTTGTACTGGATCAAAATGTATATTATTTCTACCTCAAATATTAGAATGTACTGTAAGTCATCAGTTCACATGTGGCTCACATATCAATCGACACATTTCACAACAAACCTAAATGACCCTGACTCACATTTTTAATAACTACTGTATTCACATCCATATGTTTGTCCTTCATGTACACCAACTGTGTTTATTTCTTCCTATATCTGTATATGTGTGAATATGTCTGACCATCTTAGATGAGTGTCAATCTTTTTCTTAAAATAACTGTATTTGCAAGTCTGTTCATATTTCAATGCCAAGCATGCCTTAACAAACATGTACTTTGTCTGTTAAAACTATGTCAGAATAAGTACACCTCTTTGTACGTCCCGCCTTCAAACACAGCCTCATATGACCATCCATGAAAAATCTACTTAAGATCCCAAATTTCTATAGGAATACAAACTTCCTACGGGCACTGCACTAGTAGTAATAATAATAATAATAATAAGTCATTTCGACAGGTAGCATGGCGACTTAGCGGTTAGCGCTGTTGTCTCACAGCAAGAAGGTCATGGGATCGCTTAATGCCTGGCCCTTTCTGTGTGGCGTTTGCACATTGTCCCCATGGTCGCGTGGCTTCCCCCTGCGTGCTCCGGCTTCCTCCCACTTCCAAACACAAGCAAGTTAGATGAATTGGTATCTTTGTATTTGTAATTGGTATCACTGTAGTTATGCATGAGAGTTTGGTTGCGTTTATCTCTACATGTGGTCCTGCGATAGAGTGGTGTCCTGTCCAGGGTGTACCTCTTGCCCTATGACTGCTGTGATCGGCTCCAGCCCCCCCTTGATTGGAGTAAGCAGGTACAGAAAATGAATGACTGACTGAATGACTGAATTTTATTGTTGTCCTTTCGGCTGCTCCTGTTTTGTTCATCATCATCATCATCATCACCATCCTATATATGAAGCACCTCTTGCACTCTGTGTGTGTGTTGGGGGGGGTGAGATGGTATGACCTGTGCATGAGAAAAGGACAAAAAAATGGACAAAATCAGGTGCAATATTTGTAATATATTCTTTTCTTTAAAAAAAAAATTAGATGTTTTATTGAAATTGGTATTCTGATGTATGTGATATTGGCCATGTTCGTGCATTGGCCCACCCCATCGTCAGGCAGAATTTCGGGTGGGGAGCGGGCTCTCTGATGGGAGAATGGGGTATATATAGACAGATAGACAGAGAGAGAGAGAGAGAAAGAGAGAGACTATGACCAACACATGGGATGTGCTTTCATTTGGAAACCGTAAATTTAATATGTAGACTTTAACACCATTAATTTAAACACTCATTATTGCATGAAATGGGGTCAAACACTGCATTGTCCAAGATCATTGGATGCTGTGACAAATGAGCAATTTTTTTTTAAAGAAGAGGAAGTAAGTTCAATATAATCCCTTATGCCCACTGGTCCTCATGCTTATCCTGGGATACCATGGTATGAAGTGAATGATAGTTTCTAATTGCCTAGTTGAGATGTCAGTCGTAACCGAACCACACTGCAAAAATGTGATAACAAAATGTGATTTAATATAATAGTTAAATCATGAAAAGAAAAAAAAATGAAATTGGGCTTGTCAGTCATTCGTAGGTTACTTCCCCAGCCAAGCCTCACAGCTTGAAGGTCATGGGATCAATTCCCACCTGTGTGGAGTTTGCATATTCTCGCCATGTGTACGTGGGTTCCCTCCAGGTGCTCCAGCTTCCTCCCACATCCAAAGACATGCAGGTTATGTGGATTGAAAACTTTAAATTGTCCATAGGTGTGTGTGCAGGTGTCAATGTGTTTGTTTGTCTATATGTGGCCCTGCGACAGACTGGCGTCCTGCCCAGGGTGTGCTCCCTCTCATGCCCTATGACTGCTGGGATAGGCTCCAGCCCTGCCCCTCCCTCCTGTGACCATTAATTGAAGTAAGTGGCTGAAGATGAGTGAGTGAAAAATTGTGAGCAATGTCACTGCATTTCAGTAATGACATGATGTCACTTACATGACATAGCGACACAGGATTACCTGATTAATATAAGCGTCGATTCAACTTTAAACCTGGTTGCGAACATATCTTGAAAAATATCTTCTTTAAACACATTTGACATAATTTTGTGATATCTTCTTGACACTTAATACTGAGGTGGTCCATGGGCATGGGCAAAAAACCAAAGCCTTGTCCCTGCAATCTAACACAACCTGGAAAGATGTGTTTTGATTAATATATATATATATATATATATATATATGCAAAGGTTTGGGCACCCCTGATGATTTCCATGATTTTCCTTTATAAATCATTGGTTGTTTGGATCATACATTTCAGTTAAATATATCATATAGTAGACAAACACAGTGATATTCGAGAAGTGAAATGAAGTTTATAGGATTTACAGAAAGTTTAAAAACAAAATTAGGCAGGTGCATAAATTTGGGCACCCCAACAGAAAAAATGCATCAATATTAAGTAGATCCTCCTTTTGCAGAAATAACAGTCTCTAAACGCTTCCTATAGCTTCCAATGAGAGTCTGGATTCTGGTTGAAGGTATTTTGGACCATTCTTCTTTACAAAACATCTCCAGTTCAGTCAGGTTTGTTTGTTTCTGAGCATGGACAGCCCACTTAAAATCACACCACAGATTTTCAATAATATTCAGGTCTGGGGACTGAGATGGCCATTCCAGAGTGTTGTACTTGTTCTTCTGCTTGAATGCCTTAGTAGATGGTGAGCAGGGTTTAAGATCATTGTCTTGTTGAAAGATCCAGCCCCGGCGCAATGTCAACTTCGTCACTGATTCTAGAACATTGTTCTCAAGAATCTGATATTGACTGGGATCCATGTGACCCCCAACTTTAACAAGATTCCCAGTACCTGCACTGGCCAAACAGCCACACAGCATGATGGAACCACCTCCAAATTTTACTGTAGGTAGCAAATATTTTTCTTGGAATGCTGTGTTCTTTTTCAGCCATGCATATTGCCCCTTGTTATGTCCAAATAACTCAATTTTAGTTTAATCAGTCCAAAATGAAGCTGACTTGTCCAAATGTGCTTTAGCATACCTCAAGTGACTCCGTTTGTGGTGTTTACGCAGAAAATGCTTCCTCTGCATGACAGCATCTCCTTGTGCACAGTGCGCTGCATAGTTGAATGATGCACAGAGACACTAGGTCTTTGGAGCAGGTCTGTGGGTTGACTATGACTGTTCTCACCATCCTTTGCTTCAGCTCATCTGAGATTTTTCTTGGCCTACCACTTAGGACCTTAACTGGTACTGTGCCTGCAGTCTTCCATTTCCTCATTATGTTCCTCACAGTGAAAACTGACAGCTGAAATCTCTGAGATAGCTTTTTGTATCCTTCTACTAAACCATGATGTTGAACAGTCTTTGTTTTCAGGTCATTTGAGAGGATATTAGAGGCTCCCATGCTGCCACTCATTAGAAGAGATGTAAAGATTTGCAAATGGCCACCTTAAATACCCTTTCTCATGATTGGATTCACCTGTGTAAGGAGGTCAAGGGTCAGTGAGCTTACCAAACCAATTTTGTGTTCCAGTAATTAGTCCTAAATGCATTCAAATCAATAAAATGACAAGGGTGCCCATTATTTGTGCACCAATTTTGTTTAAATAATTATTGCACACTTTCTGTAAATACTAGAAACTTCATTTCACTTCTCTAATATTAGTGTGCTCATTTGCTATATGATATATATAACTGAAATTTCTGATCCAGACAACCAATGATTTATAAAGGAAAATCATGAAAAATAAAACCTTTGCATACAACTGTATATATATATATATCAGACTTTCTTCGTAGAAGACCTTCCCCATATTGTATCCCACCTTTGATTAACAGCTCGTGGTGGGGTGTGCAACCCCCTCAACTCCGTTCTAGATCCGCCACTGATCTTGGCATCATATGTGACACTGTGACATCAGCTCTGGATGTAGCAACAAGGTGAACAGCAGTATCGATGTTGAAAACCTGTGCAGGCTTTTTCAACACAGAAAACTGATCACAAATCATCTGTATAAGGGAATCAATAAAGAATTTGCCGCATATGCAGAATCAATAATGTCACTGACATTGATTAAACCTGATCTATTCCTATCCTGATTCAATAGATAACATCACACTGTGAACAGGATTTTTTTTTTTTACTGACTGATTCAGTGGAAGCAGACAAATCCAAAGCTAATGGAGGGCTGTCTGTTCAATACCATCCTCATGCCATGGAACAAAATAATCCCTCTCATCTGTTCGGACTTGTTAACAAAGCTGTCAGCTTGCTTTTACAACCAAACAGGCCTCAGTCAGGCACTCGCACTGACAGTAGAAAAGGAGCAGATTGTGTTATGCATCAAAAAGCAACAATTTACCAACACACGCCACGTACTTCCATGTATTTCTCACTTGTGTGGAATAAATGTCTTCTCTCATGACACGCAGCCTTGATGGCAGCCAGTGATTACCTCATAGCTAATTAATCCTCATTCAATTGTTGTGAACCCATCAGACATCACGTGTGTATATTCTGATCGTGTTTGTGCACACGTGATTGTGGGAAATCAGAAGTGAGGTGAGCTGGGTTTGATGATGATGGATGCCGCTCAGTGAGAATTGTGTTTTAATCAGCTGGACTTTTTCCCTGTGGCAGAGGAGGCGGCAACAGAGGCAATGATGATAGCAGTTATATGGTGCATCCGGAAAGTATTCAAAGCTTCACTATTTCCACATTTTCTTGTGTTACAGCCTTATTTTATTTTGTGTTACAGCCTTAATTATTTTCCCTCAAAATTCTACTCACAGCACCCCATAATGACAACATGAATAAAGTTTTTAGATTTTTTTTGCAAATTTATTAAAAAAAAAACTAAGAAATCACACGTACAGTATTCACAGTTCTCAGTTTCCTGTCATTGAAAAACATCCCCACAGCATGATGTGGCCACCACCATGCTTCACTGTAGGGTATGGTATGTGGTTTCCTCCAAACATGATGCCTGGCATTCATGCCAAAGGCTTTAATCTTTATCTCATCAGATGAGAATTTTGTTTCTCATTGTCTGAGAGTCCTTCAGGTGCCTCTTGGCAAACTCCAGGTGGGCTGCCATGTGCTTTTTACTAAGGAGTGGCTTCTGTCTGGCCACTCTACCATACAGGCCTGATTGGTGAATTGCTGCAAAGATGGTTGCCCTTCTGGAACGTTCTTCTCTCTCCACAGAGGAATGCTGGACCTCTGACAGAGTGACCATTGGGTTCTTGGTCACCTCCCTGACTAAGGTCCTTCTCCCCCAGTCACTCAGTTTAGATGGGCAGTGGATCTGAGGCCGCTGTACTCATTGAGACCTTCAAAGCAGCAGACATATTTCTGTACCCTTCCCCAGATTTGTGCCTTGAGAAAAACCTGTCTCAGAGGTCAAGAGACAAATCCTTTGACTTCATGATTGGTAAAATATAGTAAAATATACTCTGCTGGGATAACATTTGGTCCCAGTCCAAACAGAGTTAAATATACTCTATTAACAAATGCCAGTCCAAATAGAGTTAAATATACTCTATTAACAAATGAAATCAGCTCTACCGTCTTGTCAAATCATGTTTTTCAACTCCAATAAGAGTTATTCACAGCATCATAGAGTTGATTTTACACTGTGATAGAATTGATTTCGCACTATGATAGAGTATATTTAACTCTTACTACCGGCAATGTGAACCAAGCTCCTGCTGCGGTCGTACAGGGATCAGATAGCCCTTAGGAAAGGACCCCAGACCCCGTACTCCTGGGGCACAGGGCGCCTCAAGGGACACGGTCAAACGCCTTCTCCAGATCCACAAAGCACATGTGGATCTGGAGCCGAGTGTGAAGCGTCCGGGATGAAGATCAGCACCTCCAAATCCGAGGCCATGGTTCACGACCGGAAAAAGGTGCCTTGCCCTCTTCAGGTCAGTGGGGTGTCCTTGCCTCAGGTGGAAGAATTTAAGTATCTCAGGGTCTTGTTCACAAGTGAAGGACGGATGGAGCGTGAGATCGATAGATGGATCGGTGCAGTGTCTGCAGTGATGCGGTCGCTGTATCGGACTGTCATGGTGAAGAGAGAGCTGAGCAGGGGGGCGAAGCTCTCGATTTACCGATCGATCTATGTTCCGACCCTCACCTATGGTCATGAGATTTGGCTCATGACCGAAAGAACAAGATCGCGAGTACAAGCGGCCGAGATGAGTTTCCTCTGCAGGGTGGCTGGGCACTCCCTTAGAGATAGGGTGAGGAGCTCTGTCACTCAGGTGGAGCTCGGAGTCGAGCCGCTGCTCCTCGATGTCGAAAGGAGCCAGCTGAGGTGGCTCGGGCATCTTTTCCGGATGCCCCCTGGACGCCACGATGGAGAGGTGTTCCGGGCACGTCCCATCGGGAGGAGGCCCCGGGGAAGACCCAGATCACGCTGGAGGGACTATGTCTCTGAGCTGGCTTGGGAACGCCTCAGGGTTCCCCTGGAGGAGCTGGGGGAGGTGTGTGTGAATCGGGAGGTCTGGGCAGCTTTGCTTGAGCTGCTGCCCCCACGACCCAACGTAGGATAAGCGGAAGAAAATGGATGGATGGATGGATGGATGGATGGATGGATGGATGGATGGATGGATGGATGGATGGATGGATGGATGGATGGATGGATGGATGGATGGATGGATGGATATTTAACTCTGTTTGGACTGGGACCAAATGTTATCCCAGCAGAGTATATTTTACTCTGCAAAATTTACTGTGTATGTACACAGGTGTGTGCCTTTCCAAATCATGTCCAATCAACTGAATTTAACTCCATTTAAGCTGTAGAAACATCTCAAGGATGATCAGTGGAAACAGGATGCATCTGAGCTCAATTTTGAGCTTCATGGAAAAGGCTGTGAATACTTATGTACGTGTGATTTCCTGCACTTCCCTATCCTCAGCCATGTCCTGTAACTCTTCCCGGGAGTTCCTGAGGCATTCCCAAGTCAACTGGGAAATATAATCCCTTCAGTGTGTCCTGGGTGGTTACCGGGGACCCCTTCCTTGGTCGCCACCTCATTGTGGTGGAGGGGATTGTCTGCTCCAGTAATTTTTGGAGCTGTGTTGTCTGGAGCATTACATCCTGGCAGGGCCTACCAGACCTCGGTTCTTGGTGAGGCCTGGTTCTAGGTGAGGAGACAGACAAAACACACATTATAATGGACAAATGTAGGCATTGACTCACCTTGCCCAGATTATGGAGACCGGGCCTTGGGTGAGCGCCTGGTGGCTGGGTCTGCAACTGTGAGACTCCGTCAGGCTCAGCCCAAAGAAACAACATGGCGTCACCTCCATATGGGCTCACCACCCGCAAGGAGAATGTAACAGGTCCGGTGTGCTATTTTTTGGGCAGTGGACAGGGCAAATGCACACACAGAGTGGCCTTCTGATGGTGATAAACATATCAGTAGACCATTTCAAGGTTTACTATCATCTTTGCAACACCAATGGATACCCTGACTGCAGCATTTGAGAAGCTCAGCTTTTAACAAGATCTAGTAGACGGACTCACATTACCCCCATTCTATCCTCCCTGCACTGGCTTCCTATCAAATTTCGTATTGATTTTAAAATTTTGGTTTTGACTTTTAGAGCCTTGCATGGTCAGGCCCCCAAATATGTGTTGGATATGTTGAGCCCCTACATCTCTGTTCGCTTCCTTCGTTCCTCAGAGCAAAACCTCCTCACGGTTCCAAGAACCCACTTTAAAACCAGAGGAGACTTATCCTTTCAAGCTGTGGCTCCTAAACTTTGGAATAATCTCCCTCTGTCCCTTCGTGCGACCGTCTCTGTCGATTCTTTCAAAAGGTAGCTAAAGACATTTTTGTTTGGTCAAGCTTTTAGCTGATTGTTCTCTTAATCACTATTTATTTATTTATTTATTTATTTTCCTTTTAACATGGTGGTGTATTTTTGTTTTACCTTTGGACAGGGACAGGGCAAATGCCCACACAGACTGGCCTTCTGATGGTGATAAACATATCAGTAGACCATTTCAAGGTTTACTATCATCTCTGCAACACCAATGGATACCCTGACTGCAGCATTTGAGAAGCTCAGCGTTGAATCCGAGTGTCTAGGTTTATGACTGTCTTGGATCAAGATTATTATCATTTAATCCTGACAACAAACTGCAGTTATGGCAAAGACTTATTGAGCAGCATAATTACACAGTATGCTTTTTGGGCAACCTTCATGTTTAACAGAAATAATGGTGTTGCAAAGAAACATTTTTTTATTCAGAGAAAAATCAAAATAACACAGAAAACTACACAGACAAATATACATTTTTAATATATATATATATATATATATATATATATATATATATGTATATATATATATATATATATATATATATATATATATATATATATATATTTGCACTGTAATAGTAAGACAGATGGAGCGGAGCTCTGATACCCTTTATATTCCCTTTCATCTGACAGCACCATGTGTCACAGTGCCAGTGTTACTTTCTGATGCACTCTAAAAACACACTCAGCTATTTTTATTATAATGTTTTTTTTTTTCTGTATTGCAAAGGTCTTGGAGGACATCTGCTTCAGTAAAGGCCTGGAGAATTCAATGAGAAAACATGTTTGTTTGTTCCTGTGTTCATTAGTAGAACTGGAGAAACTTGTCCCTGGGTAGTGTCTTTTTGCTTGTTTTCTGAAGTGACTTTAGACAAGTCCTACCAATGGCCTGTTTAAAAGATAATTTGTAAATGCTGTAAACAAACAAACCAGCTTCATTTAAAATGTTAAGACGTGGTTTATTTGCAGAGCATGTTTGCATTTGCGTAAACATGGTGGCGTAAACATGTTATAAATATATGAGTGTGTGTATTAATCTGGGATTTTCTGAGATGAATTAAAAGTAATTAGTTAACAAGCATTAATAAGTGAGGAAAAAGCTGTCACCTTGCCTCTTTTCAGGCAACACTGAAGGAGAATGGGGATGAAAAGTTGACCCAGATACTCAAAAAGCTGTCTGATATTCCAAAAAGAAACTTTTTAAAGGAAAAAAGTCACCAAAACATCAGTCTGCAAGAAGTAGTGATTTTATGTGACTTTGTGCTTTTAAATCAGTTTTTTATTTTTTATTTTTTTATGTTGGATGCTAGAGCACATTTTCTGTGAAACCTTGCAGTCTTGCAATTTTGAAGCGAAATACGAGGTCTGTTAGAAAAGTATCCGACCTTATTATTTTTTTCAAAAACCATATGGATTTGAATCACGTGTGATTGCATCAGCCAAGCTTGAAC
This sequence comes from Thalassophryne amazonica, assembly GCF_902500255.1. Classification (NCBI taxonomy): domain Eukaryota; kingdom Metazoa; phylum Chordata; class Actinopteri; order Batrachoidiformes; family Batrachoididae; genus Thalassophryne; species Thalassophryne amazonica. Next base: position 56,069,002 of record NC_047104.1, read on the forward strand.
CCTCGTGCGCATGCGTGAGTTTTTTCATGCCTGTCGGTTGCTTCATTTGCCTGTGAGCAGGCTTTGAGTGAGGTGTGGTTCACCCCTCTCGTCTATTTTTTATTGCGAATAAATGTCTGAACAATTTGGATCTTTGCTGCATCAATTTTTTTCCAGAAACTGTAAGAGACCTCCAGGTGGACACCGTTCGAAAAATTAATATGGCTTTCAGGGACTATTTTATGGGGATTAAACAGATTATGGGGTGTTACTGCCCCTTTAAGGACGGCCCACAACTGCTGAGAGCGCAGCGCGCTCCCAGCGCCGATGGACAGGCTGACACCCCACACAAACAACCAGATCATTTCCAACGTGAAAGCTTTGTTGATCCGGGACCTCGTCTGACTTTCACAAAAAGGCAGAAGATGTGGACATCAGCACTTTTTCCGGCACATTCCACCGTTACAGGAGGTTTTTTCATGGAAAAAGAAGCAGAGGGACGCGCCACGGAGCCGTTCATTACGCGGGACAAAACCACATCGGTGTTGGTCTCACAGGACGGCTTAAAGGTGGATTTCAGACGGATTCCGGTTGCTTTCCAGTTGTGTGAATATCCGATTGTGATTGTGCATGAGCTGGACATGCCAGAACATGTCCTGTGAGGCTTCATCACGGCGTTTCTTTTCGCCATGCAGCTCCGCCGCGACGCGCGGAACTCCTCCGCCTTTGTTCCTCTTTCCATGACAAAAACTCCTGTAACAGTGAAATGTGCCGTTCATTTCTAAACTGGACGCTGTCTTGATCCGGTATGTCCTCTGACTAGCACAGGAATTGTGAAAAGACGTGGACATCAGCACTTTTTCCGGCACATTCCACCTTTACAGGAGTTTTTTTTTCATGGAAAAAGAAGCCGAGGGATGCGCCACCGTGCCGCTCTTGACGCGGCACAAAACCACCTTGGTGTTGGTCTCTCAGGACGGCTTTCAGACGGATTCCGGTTGCTTTTCTGTCGTGTGAATATCCGAGAAATTGAGCTTGAGCTGGACAAGCCCCAACATGTCCTGTGAGGCTTCATCATAGCGTTTCTTTGCACCGAGCGGCTGCACCACAACGCGCCGAACTCCTCCGCACGTCTGTCTTAATGTGCCGAAAAAATGCTGATGTCCACGTCTTTTCACAATTCCTGAGGTGGTTTTGTCCCGCGTAATGAACAGCTCCATGGTGCGTCCCTCGGCTTCTTTTTCCATGAAAAAAAAACTCCTGTAACGGTGGAATGTGCCGGAAAAAGTGCTGATGTCCATATCTTCTGCCTTTTTGTGAAAGTCAGACAAGGTCCTGGATCAACAAAGCTTTCACGTTGGAAATGATCTGGTTGTTTGTGTGGGGTGTCAGCCTGTCCATCGGCACTGGGAGCGCGCTGCGCTCTCAGCAGTTGTGGGTCGTCCTTAAAGGGGCAGTAACACCCCGTAATCTGTTTAATCCACATAAAATCGTCCCTGAAAGCCATATTAATTTTTCGAACGGTGTCCACCTGGAGGTCTCTTCAGTTTCTGGAAAAAAATTGATGCAGCAAAGATCCAAATCGCTCAGACATTTATTCACAATAAAAAATAGACGAGAGGGGTGGACCACACCTCACTCAAAGCCTGCTCACAGGCGAATGAAGCAACCGACAGGCATGAAAAAACTCACGCATGCACATGAGGGTTCAAGCTTGGCTGATGCAATCACACGTGATTCAAATCCATATGGTTTTTGAAAAAAATAAAAAGGTCGGATACTTTTCTAACAGACCTCGTATGCTCATTTCAAGTGTACGACGGCATTTTAGGGCCACATTGAATTTCTTTTTTTTAGACTTCGAGAATAAAGTCATAATTTTAAGACTTCAAGAATAAAGTCGTCATATTACGCGAATAAAGTCATAATTTATGAGAAAAAAGTTGTAATTTTACAAGAATAAAGTTGTAATTTTACGAGAATAAAGTCATAATATAATATTTAGATTTTTTTCTTGTAATATTACGACTTTTTTGTCATTAAAATTATGACTTTATTCTCGTAATATTATGACTAATTTTCTCGTAATATTATGACTTTATTCTCAAAGTCCAAAAAAAACAACAAAAAAAAAACAAGAAATTCAATGTGGCCCTAAACCTCCGTCGTACAAGTGCCCTGATTTTCAACCCCAAATTAGAAAAAGTTGGGATGATATGGAAAACTATATAAAAAAGTGTGAACCTTACATGTACTTAGACTTCTCTGACATAATTGCATCACTGTTCCAAATAATTATGTAGAATGTAATCTATGGTGAATTATTCAGCTTTAAAGAACACCTTTTGTAATCCTAGATATTACTAGCAATTAAGTCCCATCAGCTTTTCCCTCTTTTCACTTGGGGTCACCACAGCAGATGGGTCTGTGCATTGATTTAACACATTTTACACTGGATGCTCTTCCTAATGCTACTCCACATTAAGTGGAGAAACGGTAGAGGTGGATTTGAATCAGAAACCTTTCACAATGGAAACAAGTGCACTTAACCTGTTTGTCCACAACCCCTGCTTGTGTTTCCTATGTGCAGTGGTGGGCACAGTTCGCCTAATCCGCTAGCTAAATATCAAAGCTAATGTTTTTGTTAGCAGATGAGCTGTTCAGATAACTTTGAAAACCATCAGCCGCCCAATTAGCTTCCGATACATTTAGTTCAGGTAACTTTTAGAGCGCTAACATATTTTTGTGGGCATAGTGAATAAAGCTTAACTGTTAAAAACATTTGTAATGTCTGAAATCACAGATTTTAGTGCCTGCTTGTTGCATGTTTTGTAGCAAACTGGCAACTATGACTAGTAGAGCTCCATCTTCTGCAGGCAGAGAAAAGCTGGCTAACAAAAAGAAGGGGGGGGAAATATATATATCATTTTTTTCACACTATACAGACTTGCAGCATATCATACAAGTCATGCACAGGTAGTTTTGACTTATGGTTAAAATTTTAAGCAAACTCATTCCGGACAAGTTATTGAAATTAACCTTACCTCTGTCGTTTTACAAAATGAAAAATACCAGCTATATGTTTTAGTTTTAAAGTAATGCACTATTTTTTAAGGTTTTAGCATTTAAAGACACACATGCCGCAATATATTATGGGAAAATTAGTTTTCTGACAACAGTGGTTGGTCGGTATATAACACACAACTAACTGTAACGTGTGGTGGGTTTTACAAATAAATCTGTATTTGTAAATATGTCAATTTTTTATTTGTAAAAAAGGCAATTTAAAAACTGAAAATCCTGTTTGTTAAGTGATTCAGCACTTTTAGCGAATGAATGGCAATTGCTCTTCACACTGCCATCTACTTGATGGCCAGTAGATGGCAATTTTCCCATAATGCACTGCGGGATGTGTCTATACTCTGTAAATGCTAAAACCTTCTAAATTAGTGCATTACATCTAAACTAAAATATATAGCTGATATTTTCACTTTGTAAAACAACAAATGCTATGCCAATTTCAATAACTTGTCTGGAATTAGTTTGGTTATAATTTTAACCATAAGTCACAACCATAAGTTTTGACCATAGGTCTGACTGTGCATGACTCCTGTGATATGTCTGCAAGTCTGCATGGTGTGAAAAATAAGTTATTTTTTCTTTTCCTTTTCTTTTTCTCTCTGGTCAGTGGGTCTCTTTTGCTGAGAGAAGGTTGATCTGAGACAGAAGCGCTGACTCGTTGTGTCAGTAGCTGCAAGTGTACTGGAATCAATACTGAAAGCTATTGGTTTAGCTTTTAGCTGTAACGTCTGATTAATTTTTTAAGGGTTTAGCTTTCCAAAAGCTAACTTTTCAGTTTGTGGATTAACTGTTATTGAAGCTATCTTTTTGGTTAGCTGTGGCCACCACTGCCTATGTGAATATTTTATAAATAATTTTGATTATTCTGTGAGATCATTATATCTTACAGACAGTAGATGACTTTTCATGGTATCATGATACAAATGTAGCCACAACACTTGGGTATTTTTTTAAATAAATTTGCAAAAATTTCAAAGCAGTTTTTTTCTTGTTGTCATGCGGTGTTGTGAGTGGAATTTTAAGGGGAAAAATAATTTTTAAAAATAATTAAAAAGTGAAGCCCTGTGAATATTTTCCAGATGCACTGCACCAAAAAAAAGTTTCATGTCATTTGTTATTATACAGCCACTCCTGCATTTAAGACCTATAACACATTTACAAAAAAAAGTTGGGATAGGGGCAATTTATTCTGCATATTTTACAGCCAATTAGTCACAGGATTGATACATGGACATTTCCAAGTCACTGACTATGTCTGGGACTTCATTTACATCAGTCATTAAACATGGCATCAGTAAAGTCTTACCTTACAGAACTGTGGATGGCAGCAATCACACAGGCAAACAATCGATCCATCTCCCCTCTTGAATGCAATCATCTATCTGTTGCAGCCAGGTGAGCACAACCTCATTCTGTCATAATGAAATGGCTGACCTCCATCAGAATTTCTGTCAGAACAACATTTGATATGAAAAGATTAAACAATATTACCACCATATAAGCACTCCATCTAATCCTCTACAAGTGTAACATTTGGCACATGGTCATGTCAGGTCAGATCTGGGAGCATGCAGTAGCACCACACTTTGGTCCATCCACCAAACAAAAAATCCTCCTTGGGAACTAGGTGGTAAGCACCCACCCAACCAGACAACCAGTCTCTCCTGACCTCCTGAAAGCAGCCATTTATCACCTGCAGCCAAATGATACTGTATGTGGGCAGCCACTTGGGCTTTTGCAATCACTGGAGTCCTCAGGACAAAGCACCTTAAGGTTGGATCATTCTCAGAGAAATACTAAATGGCCATAATGTTGTAGCTGATGGTCCCTCACAATGCAAGTGATGCTCTTCATCTGAGTCTCTGGAAGTAACTATTCAATCGACACAAAGTCATTCTTGCACTACCCAAGCATCCTCCAAAGAGACTTATTTAGAAAGATTTCCAGTCATCACCTTACTCACTTGTAAGCATCTAAATCTGACAACCATGCAGTAAGACAGACAGCACCAGGAGCCCAAAGACTTTAATGTTCATTCTCTTGCATAAGGTATTGGCATTGCCAAACAATTCTGTCCCGCGACCTCATGACTCCGAGATTTTCCCAGCCATCACTCAAATTAAAACCCAGACAACCCAGAAACATGAATGTCACTGGTGAGAGACGTGACTCTTTCAACAAGTCATTTAGACAGGCAGCATGGTGGCTTAGTGGTTGGCACTCTTGTCTCACAGTAAGAAGGTCGTGGGATCACTTCCTGCCTGGGCCTTTCTGGGTGGAATTTGCATGAGTTCCCTCTGGGTGCTCCGGCTTACTCCCAATTCCAAAGACATGCAGGTTGGCTGAATTCATAACTCTAAATTTACCTTTTGTTTGTGACTGTGTTTGTTTGCCTATATGTGGCCCTGCGACAGACGGGCATCATGTCCAATGTATACCCTGTCTCACACTCTATGACTGCTGGGATAAGTTCCAGCCCCTTATGACTCTTGATTGGGGTAAGTAGGTATAAAATATTGACAGACGTAGACAGAACTTAGACATAAAAATATCGGTTACTTGCTTTTGGGACAACAAGAATACTAGTTTTGACCCTCTGCCCAAAGGTTTCAGCAGTGATAATGTTGAGAAGGAAGCATTGCAAGATGTCGAAAATTTGTTCACAAGTGCTTTTGGGGCCTAGGTCTAGCAGTGCACACGCAACCACTGTAAATGGTCACTTTTGCTCAAATGTTACTCACTCACTCATCTTCAACCGCTTAGTCCAATCAAGGGTTGCAGGGGGCTGGAGCCTATCCCAGCAGTCATACAGCGTGAGGCAGGGTACACCCAGGACAGGACACCAGTCTGTCGCAGGGCCACAAACAGACAAACAAACACATTCACACCCACTCGCACACCTATGGACAATTTAAAGAGTCCAATCCACCTAACCCGCATGTCTTTGGATGTGGGAGGAAAACGGAGCACCCGGAGGAAACCCACGTAAACACGGGGAGAACATGCAAACTCCACACAGAAAGGCCACAGGCGGGAATTGACCCATGACATTCTCACCGTGAGGCAACAGTGCTAACCACTAAGCCACTGTGCTGCCCCTCAAAAATTACAGAGAAAGTAAATCGTTGATGTACTCCAGGAAGGTGACATATTTATTCAAACAAAAACACAAGACAGAATCAGCCCCACTACACATGCAGCACATGGAAAAATCTCACAAAACTGTTGTTTGCTGTATTTCTGTGTGGTATCCCCCCATGAACAATACTACAAGCACTACAAGTGGGAAACCAACTTCTACAGTTACCACAGTCATTACGTAAGGTACGTGTAAAAGAGCAGTGACATTTCAATACCCATTCGGCTCCCTTTCCGTACATACGCTGGAGGAAGCTGATTGCTGATTGCTGATGACAAAAAGGCATTCTCTATGCTAACACACATGCATCCGCATGTGCAAGAAGCACAGAGGCATCCTACGAGAGCTGCACAGGTGGCGCCTTGCATGAGGTCTGCACTCCACATCAAAAGGACACCTCTGACATCTCAGATTGTGAGCAAATGATGATGCACAGAGATCTTTTGCCACTACAAAGGCAGAACAAAAGAACTAACATGAAAGAGAAGTCAATAAACATACACCGTTTAATAAAACATCTTTTTTCTGCTGAACTCACTACAAAGGTTTTTACTGATTTTTTTTTTTTTTTTCTCTCACACAACACAAGAAAAAGAAAAGGAGAATCAGCTGCTGCACATGACTGACAAGGAAGATTTGCAACAGTGTTGTAATTTGGTGCACTGGTTTGATTGTTGAAATATAGTAGAAGGGCAAGTGAAGGCATCATTGCATCTCCAATAAAAAGATCACTGTGCCTTTTGTTTTGTGGTTAATGACAGACTGGTTTTGTAATTTGATATAATTAGCACACTGTTTTTCCTTATCACTGTTGCCAATATAGTACAGCAGATAACTGTAAGAATCTTTCAAATCCGGTTACAAGCACCAACATTTGACTGTGTATACCTTTTGGTACATATTGTAGAAAAATAATGTGAGCCATTTGAATTTTCTATAGGGGGCCAAGTAGGGGTCAATTGAAGAACTGCATAGGGGTCAAAAAAGTTCCAATCATAATGAAAGCTATACCACATTATGTGTCTGATCACAAAAATTCCAAAAAGGTATAGTTTGGACTATCCATAACTGAATGTTCTGGAGTTATGGGGTAAAAACACAAGAATGGTGACAAAGGTCAGTTTTAGTTTTTACAGGGGTCAGAAGTTAAAGTTGCTCCAGTTTTGGTAAAACGTGGTGCAAATTATTGGTTGAACTAATAGGATTAATAAATGGAAGAGTTCTGACTGTGTTGAATGCTTGGTCTCCAAAGTAAAGGTCAAACAATGTCGACGTCCATAGGATTCTGTGACATGTGACATGTGACATATGTTACCCCGTAACATGGTAACTAAGCATGACACATGGTGCAAACTATTCCTTTTTAAAATCCTACTTATCAACCAATAATTTGCATCATGTTTTACCATAATTGGAGCAACTTTAACTTTTGACCCCTGTACAAACTGAAAGTGACCTTTGTCGCCATGCTTGCTGTTCTTACTCCATAACTCCAGAACATTTAGTCACAGATAGTCCAAACTATACCTTTTTTTGGAATCTTTGTGATCAGACACATAATGTGGTATAGCTTTCAATATGACTGGAATTTTTTTTTGTTTGTTTGTTTTTTTTACCCCTATGCAGTTCTTCAATTGACCCCTGCTTGGCCCCCTATTGATAATTCAAATGGCTAATGTTATTTTTTCTAAAATATGTACCAAAAGGTGTACACAGTCAAAAGTTTGTTGCTTGTAACTGGATTTGAAGGATTCCTCTACAGATATTCTGTTATCTGCTGCACTGATATGCCTGTTCATGGCGTGGATAAAGTTGGGGCCATCTCTATGTTCGCAAGCCACTTTGATTCCTGGGTCCTATACTGCCCACATTAATATGGTAGATAATGAGACCGTTCCTATGTTCCCCAGCTCTGTAAAGCACGTAATGGATTACTGTAAGAGGTGAGGGTCCCCTACCATGGGAATGGCTAAGGTTCATGTGTGTTAACAGAAGACTGAAGAGGGGATCAAAACCTTACTTGTCTATAGAGCGTTGAAGTAATGTGATTTGGTAGCATTTAAATAAACTGCAAAAAAAAAAAAAAACGTCTGTAACATTGCCACTGACCTCCACAGAGCCAATGTGAAAATATTACAATCCACTATTTGCAGAAGATGTTGGGAGGAGAAATACCAACACATTATCACAAGACGCAAACCACAAATCAGTAGTAACAGTGGGAAAGCCAGAAGAAAAACTTGTGGATGGATGAGATTGAGATCAGTGTTGTCCACGGTGAGTTATAGACCAAAGGATGGACATAAACATGTTCTCCTCATGATCCAAGATATACAAGGTCATCTGGAAAACATGGTGGACTTCATGCTAAGTCTACTTCGGGGAGGTGATGGTCTAGTGGCTAAGGTGTTGGGCTTGAGTCCAGAAGATCATGGGTGGTGGCCCAGTCTCGAGCCTTGTGGCTCAGTCACACTCAGCCCAAAGGGTGCATGTTTTCTTTGCAACCACCCACTCCACCAGGTGATTTCACTGATTAACTGATTCCACTTGCTCAAAGTGATGTTAATCAGTGAAATCACCTGGTGGAGTGGGTGGTTGCAAAGAAAGCCCGCACCCGCTCATCCCTTCCTGGCACGAGTTGAATACCCCGTCATATACTTTGCCAAATATACCAGCAAATTTTACTGGACATTTTGCATCATATATACTACAGCTCATAGAGATGCACTTGCAATACACAGCAACTGCATGTTGTAGTGGCATTTTACATGAGTACAAACTTTACCCACAAAGCCAAAAATGACCCGTGCTGCACCTAAACAACAACAGTTGTGTTTGAATCCCACACAATGATATACACAAATACAGCAGCAGCTGCTGCACAGAGAACCTGAGCCTAGTGCAGAGGTGATGGAATGAGCAGGAACTTGTGGTTTACAGATGTTCAGTGTCCCACAGTGGTTGTTGGAGTTACACTAAAGTGTCAGCCCAGGAGCATGGAGAGCCAAGGCACAGCGGCATAGAAACTGAATGGAACATGAGGTCACACTCAAAGCTTCACAGCCGGCATCAACGCAAAACAGTCTAGTGCTGCCAAGAACCTGTAAGCAAACATTGAGCTGTAACAAGTCAGGGGTGTTTGGGGGAATGTGATTACTGTCATTTCTATCAATGGTTCACAGCAAAAGGACAAAGAGGTGCAACTGAAATAAAAGAAAAGGGGCAAATATTTTTTCATTGATGCATTTCAAATTGTTTTTGACTTTGACTTTATGAGGAGGTGATGGTGGTTAAGCAGTGGGCTTGAGACCAGAGGATCTTTGGTTCAAAACCCCATCTGGCTGCAAAATCACTAAGGGCCCTTGGACAAGGTCCTTAATCCCTGAGTTGCTCCCAGTGTGTAGTGAGTGCCTTGCATGGCAGCACGCTGACATTGGTGTGTGAATGTAAGACATTACTGTAAAGCACTTTGAGCATCTGATATACACTGAACAAAATTATAAATGCAACGCTATTGCTTTTGCTCCCATTTTTCATGAGATGAACTCAAAGATCTAAAACATTTTCTATATACACAGACATATTTCTCTAAAATATTGTTCACAAATCTGCCTAAATCTGTGTTAGTGAGCACTTCTCCTTTGCTGAGATAATCCATCCCACCTCACAGGTGTGGCATATCAAGATGCTGATTAGACAGCATGATTATTGCACATGTGCCTTAGGCTGGCCACAATAAAAGGACACTCTGAAATGTGCAGTTTTGCTTTATTGGTGGGGTCAGAAAACCAGTCAATATCTGGTGTGACCACCATTTGCCTCACGCCGTGCAAGACATCTCTCCTTCACATAGAGTTGATCAGCAGCCAGAAACCATAGAATGTGAGCATTTGCTCACTCAACTCAGTTCCGATGATGAACTGCAGTCAGGTCGAGACACCGATGAGGACGACAAGCATGCAGATGAGCTTTCCTGAGATGGGTTCTGACAGCTTGTGCAGAAATTCTTTGGTTCTGTAAACCGATTGTTGCAGCAGCTGTCCGGGTGGCTGATCTCAGATAATCTTGGAGGTGAACATGCTGGATGTAGAGGTCCTGGGCTGGTGTGGTTACACGTGATCTGTGGTTCTGAAGCCAGTTGGATGTAGTACTAAATTCTCTGTAACGCCTTTGGAGACGGCTTATTGTAGAGAAATAAACAATCAATTCACAGGCAACAGCTCTAGTAGACATTCCGGGCAGTCAGTGTGCCAACTGCATGCTCCCGCAAACCTTGCAACACCTGTGACATTGTGCTGTGTGATAAAATGGAACATTTCAGAGTGTCCTTTTATTGTGGCCAGCCTAAGGCACATCTGTGCAATAATCATGCTGTCTAAACAGCATCTTGGTATGCCACATCTGTGAGGTGGGACGGATTATTTCAGCCAAGGAGAAGTGCTCACTACTACAGATCTAGACAGATTTGTGAACAATATAGAAATATAATATAGAATAATATAGAAATAGGTCTTTTGTGTATACTGAAAATGTTTTAGATCTTTGCATTCAGCTCATGAAAATGGGAGCAAAAACAAAAGTGTTTGGTTTATATTTTTGTTCAGTGTAGATGGAAAAGCAATCCATTTACCATTTGACATTTTAACTTCCAGTTCAGTCAATAAAACCACCAGATGTCTCTATTCTTTCCTGTCCAACATCTTAAATCTAAAAATAATCTTCAACCTTCTATCTTCAAAACATCTTTTCCATTCTTCTAAACTCCTCTTCACTTCCTTCCATTTGAGGTTATAAAACAGTATCATCGACTAAGGAAATAAACATCCATTGTGCCTGATGATCTATAGCAGATTATATAGGTTACCTCCTGCAATTAACAGAGCATATATAGATATAGAACAGTCAGTGGATCTGTAAGTAGCTTTGTAAAAAGTACTGCATATTCAGTTCTGAAATTTTGGGTTCTGACAGATACAGGTGAGAATCAGTAAACCTTACATTTTGGGCCATGTTGATGTTTTAACATGCAATATGACCACAGAGTAAAATAAAAACATACTGGCCCATCAATCTGTGCACGAAGCCTTGTTGCAAGGTCTCCAGAATTTTTTGTTTAGGCCAACTTGCACTTGGCTGCTTAGGTAGCAAGTAGCAGTGTGAAAAATATTCAACAGTTTCAATAAACCATTTTCATTTTATTTATGGAAATCTGTGAATTTTCTAATTGTGCTTTCCTTTAAATCCCCATTTTAAACTGCATTTCTTTCCAATTAAAATATACCATTTCTACTTATTAATGTGCTACATACAGTATGAAAACAAAGAAATTTAAAACTTCTTCCAAGTGCAGGATCATTGTTGTGGCAATCCCTTGGTGGCGAGGATGACTGTCTCTTGATTGATTCCCAGAGATGACTGTATAGGCCCAGTCTTGTCGCACACTGTTTTTGAAAGATGTTGCACATGGTTGCTGCGGGAAACTTCTGCCAGTCAGGATTTTGCTCTCTCTTCTTCCTCTTCCTCCTCTCCTCCTCTGTGTTGTTCAACTGCATGTTGTTGAAGACTTCCACTCCCGTGTGGATCATTGTTTGCCATCTGGCTCTGTCCCTTGCTTGTTCTTCACAGGTATTCCAGTTGATGGAGAAGTTCCTGAGGTTGTGCTTCAAGAAGTCCTTGTAGGATCTCTTCTGCCATCCTCTGGCTTGTTTTCCTTTGCTCATCTTTTGGTCTTCCTCTTCTTCTGACCAAGTGTTCATTGGCATGATGTAGTTATGGCTGTCTTGAGCTCCTCTTAAAATTTAGGAGCCGGGATGGAGTATTTTGTCTGGAGTGCTTTCATCAGGCAGTTGAAACTGCTTTTTTCCTGGTTCTTAAAGCTTGGAGATGTTGAACCTGCTGACAGTTTTGCAGTGTCCAAGCCTCCTCTTAGGGTGGATGATGTGCTGGATCCTGGAGCTGATCAGACAATGATGCATCCAAAGGTGATCTGTGCCAGTCATGGCCGTGGTGGACATCTTTCTGGTAGTGCTTTTGGACAATGATGTAGTCAAGCAGATACCAATGCTTTGACCATTGGTGTTGCCAGGAGACTGAACTTTTGTTTTTGCCTGAAGATGTGTTGGTGATGACGAGATTGTGTTCAGTGCACTTTGTGAGAAACAGGGTCCTACTGACATTGCACTTGTCCACTCGGTTTCTTCTGAATGTTCCAGAGATGATAGTCCTTTCCAACCCAGGCATTGAAGTCAGCACGGAGCATGATCTTGTCAGATGCTGGGATAGCAGATAGAATGGTGTCCAGCTTGGTGTAGAAAATGTCCTTTCCTTCATGGTTGACTACAAGGTTTGTGCAAATGCACTGATGACAGTGTCATGTCATTCACTCGTAAGACAGAGGAGTGTGGTTAGTTGTTTATTGACACCCACTGGGAGTTCAGTCAGTTTTGGAAAGAGAGAATTCAAAACTGCTGCCATGGATGTGTCCTTTGTTCTCAGGAAGCCCTTTCCAGGAGGAAGTGCAGCCCCTTCCTTCCCATAGCTGGCCATCTCCTGCTCTTCTTTCACTTGAGGCAATGATGTCAAAGTCAAGTCTCTGGAGTTCACGTGAGAGTAAAGCCGTTCACCCTAATGGTCAGCCTGAAGTTTTGCTTTCCATCAGAGGTCATATGTTCCACATACCAAATTTTCATCAGTTTAATCAGTGCTTGTTTTTTTGTTTTGTTTTGTTTTTCTACCACAGAGCTGGTGACCCACACAGTAATCCATGCAGGTTAAGGTGAAGCAGACTATTTTTATCTGCCAATTCTGTGCTGGGTCAGTGCCAAGGGCTTCCACATACACAGTCCTGCCCCTGACACTTTTTGAAGATCGCCTAAAGACTTGTGGGTGTGTAGCACAGCCTAAAAACCTACATCCTCGGTCAATCCAGAGACACTTGTATGAGTTTGTTAAATGTGGGAATGTCATCGCACGCTGACAAACACACTGTCCTCGACAGATCCTAAGGCTGGTCCGATGGCCGTGAAATCCTAGACAATCGGGGTCTAAGGATCTGCAGCAGCCTTCATCCGCCACTGGGTGATAAGCCATCACCTCCTCCGTCTGATCCGCCATTGAGAATTTCTTGCTTCACCAGAGCCCTGTCAGCCTTTTTGTGTACAAGGTTCCTGTTGGGCCTTCATAGTTAGTGTAGAAGAGTGGGATATAACTTCAGCGGTAATTTAAAAGGCGTGCTGCACAGAGTTCTTAACAACTCTCTCTCTCTCTCGCTCTCTCTCTCTCGCTCTCTCTCTCTCTCTCTCTCTCTCAGCCAAGGGGTGTGGTGGAGTTGATGAACATTGAGGAAATATGACGTCATGCTTTTATACCACGGCAGACTCTGCTCAAATCCAGCATATTTGTGGCCTCCATGGTAACAAGGCATAAGTGCTATGGCACAGTGCTATAATGAGGCACAGACCCACAGTGGATGTTTTATCTTGACTCTATCAGCACCTTGGAGATCAGTGCAGCCCAAGTGTGGCAAACCTGGGCAAAGTGACATGGGTGTGTTTTGCTGTGTGCGCTGATGTTCAATGATGGTCTGGATGATGCCATTGCAAACAGCTGTGATTTGATATCTAATCTGTTTTTATGTGATTCCCCCTCCCCCCGCCGCCCAACAATCAAACGCACATTTTTGTTTGTTTACGAAAGGACACGTGAAAAACTGAAAGGTGCTGTCCAAGGTTCTGAAACTGAAGAGGTGTCAGCATTGCTGCTTATAGTGCACCTTTTACTTTTCCCACATCCCTGAAATATATTTAGTTTGATGTTTAGTTGGTATTTTCTTTTCATGACAAGTCAGTGGAGCAGTGCATTTGAATATTGTCCACGAATGAACAGAACGTTGCATTTTTAAGCACCAGAATTGTTTATCATGACATAACATTGTTCTCGATTTGTTGCTGAAAATCCCCCTTGATGGAAAGTTCACCTGTTATTCTGGGTCACCCCTTCCCCCCTCAAAAAAAAGTATCACTGCAATGACTGAGGGTGTTGTCATGTGTGGACCACAAGTACTTCTGGCTTTCACAAGCACTGCACACACACTGTTCATGTGTCTCAGACATGTGATTGCCATGGGCTGATTGCGCAAAATTCCCCACACCTTGTGTACGACAGCCGTACAGCTTGTATGTGACAAATATGATGCTTTTACTTTTTCACACACTTTCCCCCAGATAGCTGTAGCATACATGTGGGCTGCCACTCCCTGCAACCTGTATGTGTCCACCACACATCCAGTGAGTTGTGAGGCAGGCTTTATATAACAAGCAGGTGTCTGAGGTCCTTAGACGAAAACCTGACAGTGGACCCCTGGTCAAGGGGAAGGTCACGTGCCCAGCCCAACATGCATATCCTGTGAGCGCCACGCCGCACCACAGGACAGACACCGCGTCATGGACATTCATATTGCCTGCTGTGTTCACATGGCTTTTGAAGTTGTCACTCCCAAACTGTGGAATGCACTGCCACTGCATCTGAGACCTGTGGACAATGTTGAAACTTTTAAAGAGAAGCTCAAATCTCACCTGTTTGCTTGTTTTAAATGAGTTTTATGTCACCACTGTCTCAATTTTTGTAGTTCCACTTTTATTTTCCTGTGATTGTAAAGCACTTTGTGATTTTACCCTAAAAAGTACTGTATAAATAAACTGGATTTACTAACTTTGCTTGATGTGAGTTGAGTGACAGCAGATTGCTCCAAAGTTAATGGCTTGGACTTCAGAAATGGCCATTAATACTAATGCCTTGCTTTTCCAGGTTGTCTGTGCCAAGGCGAAAATTGCTTTGGTGATACGTCAATCAGGACTTTGTTTCCCCATTCTCTCTGATGTGGTATGATGCAGTTTAGACACCTTTGAATGGCTTTCCTGCTAGAGAATCATGACATCATTGTGTTCAAACCTGCTCATGCTTGCTTTGGCATCAAACTTCACTCAGGAAAGTATCTTGAGGCCAAACACATAACCTGCGATTTCCTCTGCATTTCAACATTCAGAACTATTTCAAAGAGATGATGCAACATCACAAGAGTTCGCTTCATATAGTTATTTTTTAAGTTTAAAATGACTAAGCTTGTTCTCCCTTTGAACTTTCAAATGGGTTCTCATGAATTTTCCATACAAGTAGATCCGTAAGAGTGTTGTGTTGTGTTTTCATGTGCTTATGTTCTTGTGTGTGAGAATATGTATGTTGCAGATGGATAACACACATGCGCGGCAGTGTAACATGAATATTCTGCTTTGCGTCTGGCTGATCTGTTCTCCCTTGATGTGGAGAGCTGGGGAGTGTTGGTTGGGAGGGGGTACACTCTCTAATGGGCTGCCAAGGGACCTGATGCCTCTCTCCCGGGACACACGTGCTCTATACTTCCCAGCCTGTAGCCATTGTCAAAATGCACACTTCCTCAGATATTCTTTTTCAAATCTATTAACACCAAATGCAGTGAAGCAAAGGCCAACATCATAGGAACTGCCTAAGACTTGTGGCATGAGAAAGTTTTGATATGAAATTAATCAAATATTTACTTGTGATTATACAGTGTGTGTATGCAATAAAATCAGAGTTACAGCACTCATCCCAAAAGCAAGATAGATGTTCACACGTTTGGTAAGAGATGCTCTATTGATTATGATATAGACTTTTATATGTTAACGATTTTAGCAAATGAAAATACATAAAAGTGTTTTCTTTCATTTTCTATACCCGCTTATTCCAATCTAGGGTAATGGGGGTGGAGCCCATCCCACCAGTCATAGTATAAGAGGTGACGGTACACCCTGAACAAGTCGCAGGACCACATATAGACAAACTCATTCACATACCAATGGTCAATGTAAATTTTCCAGTTCACCTAACGTGCAGGCAGTGGTGGGCACAGATAACCAAAAAATTCACTTCGCTAACAGATAATAAGATAACTGAAAAGTTATCTTTGATAAAGATAAACCACCCAAAAATATATCAGAAGTTACAGATAATCGATAAATTCCGGTGTTGTCTATGGGACATTTGTAGTTACTAAAGAGCTGAAATTGATTTTTAACACTATTACTTTTGAAAGCATCAAAAGACCTAAAGAATAAGCAAGAATGTTTGACCATGCTGACCCCTGCAAGAAGCAGCACAGACAAATCCTGAGAGCACCCACGAAAGCAACTCTTTATTAATCATAATCATTTTTCTTTCAACATTCTGCCTCTGCTGTAAGCTCTTGTTTACAACAGCGCTCCCACAACAGAGACACAGTGAGAGCAGCCATAAAGCCAGCTCCCTATCAATTTCAACACACCGGTCAGGCGGAGGTCTTGAAAAATAAAGTCATACTAACTTATGTTTTTTTTGAAAATACTGATAGAATAACTCCATTAATGTCAATTCTGTCATTTGTACAAAGTTAAAATATAACATATATCTTTTAATGTTGAATAAGGCACTAATTCTGAGGTTTTGTAACAAACACAGACCGCAAAGCATTCTGGGTAAAAGTGCTAAACAGTGATTGGTTCAGTAATCCATTATGTAAACCAACACATTAATGTGACGTGTGTCATGTGTTGGTTTAAAGATAAATGTGCTTTTGTAAAATATTCCAATTTTATTTGTAAAAACAGGCATTTTTACGGAGCCCTGGAAGTGTCATCGCAATTGCATGTTTTAAAACTTTTATGATGTTGTAAAACATGCACTCAATATTAGTAAGTAAGTTAATTATTTATATAGTGCCTTTCACAGACATAAGGCCATGTACACACGTTGTCGGGTATTTGTAAAACCGAATATCTTACCCTTTCAGTTTGGGGAAAAAACTTCATCCACACTACGTCATTAAAAAAAAAAATCCATCCACATCGAACCGTATAAATGTGTTGTAATTAGTCTGCCAAACCTTTGGGTGGTGGTACTGATTAAAATTCTATCCAATCAGGAGCCTTATTC
The DNA here is from genome assembly GCF_902500255.1 of Thalassophryne amazonica. Classification (NCBI taxonomy): domain Eukaryota; kingdom Metazoa; phylum Chordata; class Actinopteri; order Batrachoidiformes; family Batrachoididae; genus Thalassophryne; species Thalassophryne amazonica. The sequence goes on from NC_047104.1 coordinate 56,086,184, forward strand.
TCTTGTCGTCACTTCCACAAAAACTAAAAACATGGCGCCAACCTCGTTCGTGTGGACCGATAAGGAGTCGGAATTACTTCTAACCGTAGTTTTAGAATACAAAGTTAACATATATGCACACAAAAAGCACCTGGACAATGGACAATACCAACACTTTGAGAGCAGCCATGTACCCAGACGTTTAATACTGCCATGAACACTCCTGGCCAGTAGATGGCAGTAGTGGCCTTGAAAAAATGTCAAACAAAATTCTAGATAATCCGTGTCTGCTACATTTAAGATGCGTGGAATTTAACAAAGGCAAATACACTAACGTCTATAAACCCAGAGAATATATTCACGAGAGTTTTAGGCACTAGAGTTTAATGCTGTTATCTGTGGACCCTGAACAGAGTGTCTGAAATGCATTTGTCCTGTCGTGAACGTCTGAGATTACCTTATGCTACCCATAATGCATTGCTGCCTGGCACAGCATGTGCTCACAAAACCTTAAAAATTAGCACATTACTTTAAAACGAAAACATATATCTGATATTTTCACTTTATAAACTTCAGACATGACAATAATTTTAAATAACTTGTCTAAAATGAGTGGTTAAAATTTGAACCATAAGTTAAACATGTATGCCTCTGGATGACTTGGTGACATTGCAATTATATTAGTATGGTGTTAAAGGAAATGACTTTTTTTTTTTTTTTGCTCACCAGTTCTCCGTTGCTTATAGACGATAGAGTGGTTTCTGACTGCAGAGAGTAGAATAACATGCCTATTAGGAAACTTTTAACAGGTAGGTCTCAACAGCTTTAAGAGTTTTAAAAATGTTTTTCACTGTTCAGCTTAGTTTAGTACGTTATCTTATTGGTCTAAAAGTTACCAGACGGTAATTCATCGGGAGATAATTAGTCCGATGATGGTTTTTAAATTTATCTAAAAAGGTAATCCAATAATGAAAACATTATCTTCGATAATTATCTATTATCAGAAGTGTGCCCACCACTGCGTGCAGGTCATTGGAACTGAGAGGAAGCAGCGGCAACCAGACTGAACCCATGCAAACACAGGGAGAACATGCAAACACCACACAGAAAGACAAGGCAGGAAACAAAGTCATCATTTTCTTGCTGTGAGCAGGAACAGTGAGAAACTGTTTGGCAGATTACAAATACTACTATCAAGACAAGTGAATCTTTTTGCTACACCTCTGATGGTTGGTTCTAGGAAGTCAATGAAACCCTGGATGTTAATTTTGATACAGAACAGATCAATATGTACATATTGCAATGATGTTGAAAACAATTCCAATAGGGGCCAAAACAGTAATGGCTGAACATTGTTAACGTCCACAGACAGATGGTATATAACATTTTCCCCCACCAAATAGTTATGTATGTTGAAGAGTACAAATAATAAAACCCATCTGTCCATGTTAAGGGCCCCTTCAAACATAACACGATTGAAGTGGACTAGTGCACACAGGAGGAATTGCATGCCATTTGTGAAAAATCAGAGCTGACTCTAACGCCTCGTACACCTGTCACTACAACCATTCGCACACACTAGCAGCCAAAAGACAGAGAGTGCCCTTTGCCCATTCGATCCCTCTCTTGACAGGTGTCGGCCAAATTCCAGGTGTCACACACAAACATCCAATACTACTCGCGGAGCACTTAGGAAATGTGGTGCCATTTGCGCAGTCATCCTAAAAACAGAGAGCAGGTGACTATATTGTGATATTTCTCTTAAGTGCCCCACAAGTGTGGCGTCGGCAAGCAACACGTGGTGTGCCCCTGCAACACATGTTGCATGCGGGGGGGCACACTTGCATGAAATGCTGATATGTACACTCAACAAAAATATAAACGCAACACTTTTGGTTTTGCTCCCATTTCGTATGAGGTTAACTCAAAGATCTAAAACTTTTTCCACATACACAATATCACCATTTCCCTCAAATATTGTTCACAAACCAGTCTAAATCTGTGATAGTGAGCACTTCTCCTTTGCTGAGATAATCCATCCCACCTCACAGGTGTGCCATATCAAGATGCTGATTAGACACCATGATTAGTGCACAGGTGTGCCTTAGACTGCCCACAATAAAAGGCCACTCTGAAAGGTGCAGTTTTGTTTTACTGGGGGGGGATACCAGTCAGTATCTGGTGTGACCACCATTTGCCTCATGCAGTGCAACACATCTCCTTCGCATAGAGTTGATCAGGTTGTCAATTGTGGCCTGTGGAAAGTTGGTCCACTCCTCTTCAATGACTGTGCGAAGTTGCTGGATATTGGCAGGAACTGGTACACGCTGTCGTATACGCTGGTCCAGAGCATCCCAAACATGCTCAATGGGTGACATGTCCGGTGAGTATGCCGGCCATGCAAGAACTGGGACATTTTCAGCTTCCAAGAATTGTGTACAGATCCTTGGAACATGGGGCCGTGCATTATCCTGCTGCAACATGAGGTGATGTTCTTGGATGTGGCACAACAGTGGGCCTCAGGATCTCGTCACGGTATCTCTGTGCATTCAAAATGCCATCAATAAAATGCACCTGTGTTCTTCATCCATAACAGATGCCTGCCCATACCATAACCCCACCGCCACCATGGGCCACTCGATCCACAACATTGACATCAGAAAACCGCTCACCCACACGACACCCCACACGCTGTCTGCCATCTGCCCTGGACAGTGTGAACCGGGATTCATCCGTGAAGAGAACACCTCTCCAACGTGCCATACGCCAGCGAATGTGAGCATTTTCCCACTCAAGTTGGTTACGACGACAAACTGGAGTCAGGCCGAGACCCCGATGAGGATGACGAGCATGCAGATGAGCTTCCCTGAGACGGTTTCTGACAGTTTGTGCAGAAATTCTTTGGTTATGCAAACTGATTGTTTCAGCAGCTGTCCGAGTGGGTGGTCTCAGACAATCTTGGAGGTGAATATGCTGGATGTGGAGGTCCTGGGCTGGTGTGGTTACACGTGGTCTGCGGTTGTGAGGCTGGTTGGATGTACTACCAAATTCTCTGAAACGCCTTTGGAGACGGCTTATGGTAGAGAAATGAACATTCAAATATAAACAAGTACTACAACAACTACATACACAATTACATGCCAAATAACTAAAATGAATGACCACATAACACAGAAACAGAGAATGACACTTTGGTCTGGGCTCTGAATGGACAGGGGGCGTGTCTGCCAACAGCAGAAGCTGTTGAGATCTCTAGTTCTGGGCGTCAGAACTGGTGAACACGTACCGTGTTTTGAAGGACATGACATTACAACTGTCCACCGTGATGCACATGTGTGTGCTTGCTGTCCTCATGTGGAAATACATAAAAAAAACATATATCGCTTTTGCAACGGGCTGGAGCAAGTGCAGAGCACGCACATTGATAGGCTGTCCCAGGTGAAACAGATCATGTGAACACACAGCAGGCGATATGAATGTCCATGACACAGTGTCTGTCCTGTGGTGAGCTGCTCACAGGACACGTGTGTCGGGCCGGGCACGTGTGGGCCTGGCCTGACATGCCCCAGAGTCCGGTCGCTGTCCAGCACAGTGTGCTGCTGAAACAGCTGACCACTGTGTACTACAGCTCAGCTGGAGAACACACAATGCACATGTGTGGGCGGGCGCTCATGCCCTCATCACATGCTGATAATTATAACCAACATGAGGACCAGCCAGTGTGTGAGTGCACGGCATGGTGTGAAGCCGACCCGGCCGGCTGATGTCACTTCCACCATGTAAAGTGTAGTTTACATGACAGACAGAAAGAGTGGAGATGAAATAACACAAATAAGGGTAAAGCCATGAACTCATTCATTTGTGATCGCTTTGCTCATACGCTTTGCTGTGGACATATGGCATATGTCAGCTGAACGCAGACTGTCAGCTGCACGTGACCGTGCATGCAAGGTGTTAAATTACAAACACAGACATCAGACAGATGCAGAACAAACACATAATAATAAATACATAAAATAAAAATCACAGAATGAAGGAACAGAGAGTGAGCCTTTTTTTCTGTGAGCTGTTGAGGTCTGCAGACAAAGGTGGGCGTGTCCCCTACGAAGTGTAGCTGTTCAGATATCTGTGCTCGCAAGTCACAGCTGGGGAACACCTGTACTGGCTTGTAGGATATGAAGTTGCATAACTACAACATGAAGTGCGGACGTCAGAATGCTGTCCTCATGTGGAAATAAATTAAAACACATATTGCTTCAGCTGACTGCCGCTTCATCGCACCGCAATGCTGGTTAATATCGTACCATGCAGGAAATCACCCCACGGGACACCCCCACGAGGTGCTTGTCACTGTGGGATTTCCCCACATTGTAATAATTAAAACACATATCACATTTGCAGCGGATCACTTCGTACCGGACATGCCATGTCGGCTGATATGTTCACAATGTGAGTGCCCGGCTCTTCATGAGATGGGAGCAGACTCTTCATGAGACAGGAGCTGGCCGGCTCTTCATAAGACGAGTGCATCCGGTAACTCATGCAAAACATAAAAGAGAACAGTAATCCACGTCTTTTCATTACTTAATGGTGTACGTCTAGGCGGAGACCAATACCCTCTTTATAACAGGAATTAAGTATTATGAACAATGATGCCGGTAACGCGTTACTTAGTAACGAGTTACGCTAATCTGACCACTTTTTTTTAGTAACGAGTAATCTAACGCGTTAATCTTTCCAAATGAGTAATCAGATTAAAGTTACTTCTCCAAGTCACTGTGCTTTACTATTATTTTTGCATTGTGGGTCGATAGCAGCATTAAACTTGGTCCCTGGGCAGGAGGTTGGGGTTCGACTGAACTGCTCACTTTAAGCGAGCTGTGACCTTTTCATCCGCGGTTTTCTCCAGCAGCTACGACTCGTCCACACCTCTTAAAGCGCGGTGACAACAGCACACCTGCACTGAAATTTACAAAGCCATTTTTATGCTTTTTTTCTCCTTTCTTTAGAATTCTGAGCAGAGCCGCTCCGTATCTGCTCGTTAAAAACAGCTGATCCTCTGTGACACGTCAACTAACACTATTTTCCACTCAAATGCACCTAAACTCTCTTTCTGAGGACCACATGATGTGAAAATGCAATAAAACGTTCTTACCTTTAAATCTGGTCATGTTTTCTGCATAAATAAATGTAATCCATTCTTTGTGCTCAAACGCCAAAGCAGGGGCGAATCCAGATAGAATGGGGGCGTGGGACAAGGATGTGCCCCCCCCACAACACCCCTAGATTAAAGGTCCAGTTTTGAAGCCTTTTTTTACTACAACTACTAATACTGCTTATTATAATAATAATTTTGACAAGTAAAATGTTTAGAGAGAATTTAAATGTTAGAAAGAATTTCATAGTTACATTTATAAACAATGTAGGTTAGAAATTGCAAGTTTTACTGTTACAGTGCTGTCAACAGTTAAATATGAAAGAGGTCTTTATTTTACTTTTTATAAAACAAGTATTTATTTTCATTGACGCCAAGAAAGGGTGACTATAAAGTGTGTTTTGGCAAAACAGGTATCATTGTCATGTTGAGGTGGCAGGGGGTTGTTGTTGGCAGCTGGGTAAAGTAACTAAAAAAGTAACTAACTTAGTTACTTTTACAATTGAGTAATCAGTAAAGTAACTAAGTTACTTTTTCAAGGGGTAATCAGTAATCAGTACTTTTTTAAAGTAACTGTGGCAACACTGATTATGAATTGTGGTGTTTTTAATTTTATTCTGCTGTGTGCGAGACTTTCCACGTGCTCGCACTCTGTTCATGCGCGCAAACACGAGCAAGAGGGACTGCGTGTCCTTCCCAACAGCAGGTGGAATGTTTCACGATTCCCCATTTCGTTTTTGGTTTGCAGATTTTTTTTCTGGCTTCTGCATCTTTCGTGCTATGTGTGAAAGGGCCCTAAGGAAAGAAGCAAAAGCTACAGGCTGATCAAGATAACCAAAAAACTTTGATCACTTGCCTGAGCCAAAGACTATCTCACAACAAAATGTTGCTGATATCCAACGAGCATTCTGAAGATACCTTGATGCAGATGATAAAAGTACAGGGTATTACACATAAGTGCCGCCTCTCCTCCTCCATCCATTGTCAGAGATAATTATGTGCATTAATCTACAGTAATTGCTTGCTGTTTCGACAGTACTTTAATTTTCACTCTGTCCGAGATGCGGCTGGATCCACGTGTTGGATTACATGATTTCTGTAATGGACGTGGAATGGACTCTGCTGCAGGAACAGATCCGAGTGGGTCGCTGACCCCCCTCCCCAACGGTGGACTGGACGCCTGCATGGACTCTCATCAATAGTTGTTATGTTATCTTCTGTATTGTAAACCTTTTTGGTCGAGTGGCCTAAGCAGTGGGTCACCCCTTTGAGTCTGGTCTGTTTGAGGTTTCTTCCTCAATATCATCAGAGGGAGTTTGTCCTTACCACTGTCACCTGTGTGCTTGCTAGGAGTTGTTAAACGTTAGACCTAAACTAACTAAATAAATTTAATTAAACTGAAGTTGGCTCCAGAAAGTATTCACAGCACTTCACTTTTTTCACATTTTGTTATGGTACAGCCTCATTCCAAAATAGATTAAATAATTTTTTTTCTTCAAAATTCTACATACAATACCCCATAATGACAATGTGGAAACAAGTTTTTTTTTGTTTGTTTGTTTTTTGCCAATTTGTTAAAAATTTTAAAAAGCTAAGAAATCATATACATAAGTATTCACAGCCTTTGCCATGAAGCTCAAAATTGAGCTCAGGTGCCTCTTGTTTCTACTCATCATCCTTGAGATATTTCCACAGTTTAATTGGAGTCGACCTGGGGTAAAATCAGTTGACTAGACATGATTTGGAAAGGCACACTGTCAGGATCTGCCCCAGCCTGGGGTTCATGTCTGGGTTTTCCCCTTATTTGGTCTAGGCTTCCACTGAGGGTTTTATAGTTTTATTTTTCATATTATTATATGTGGTCATGTAAGTCTTGGTTTGGTTCTGTTTGTTTCTGTACTTTGTGTTATGCTTCTGTTACCAGTTTTATTCTGTGTATCATTTATTTATGGTTTAGTCATTCATTGCATTACCTATTCCCTGGTTTTGATTTGTTCATCATTTATTTCCTATTGTTTCAATAGTTTGTTTTGTCATGTTTAGTGTATTCACTTCCTGTGTCACGTCCTCTCTTTTTAGTTATCACTGTTTTTTTACTCCTCGACTCACCACCTTAGTTTTAGTTTCGCCCCCTCTGTTTTGTTCGTGTTTACTATGGTTAGTCAAGCACGTCACATTTTGCACCGTTGGTTTTTCTGTCATTTACGTATCTTGCCCCAGTTCACTTTGCTTTTGCCTTACTGCACTCTCTTGCACTTACCTTTGTCTTCCCTGGTCATGCCCTCTTCCAGCACTCTCTGCACACCTGTTCCTCATTTCACACTCTGATTCTTCCACTAGTATTTAAGCCCTCTCAGTCTCACAGTCCCTCGCCACATTGTTGCATGTTGCACTTTCCAGCCTCACGCTTTTGTCCTGTTTTGCCTTGTAATATTTCTAACCTTGCCTGTGTTACCGACTTCCGCCTCGTCTTATCCCTGAACTCTGCTCGTTTTTTACTTTGCCTCTGCCTCAGACCTGTGAACACCTGTCACTGTGTATTTGGAACTGTGCTTGTTTTTGGACTCCGCCTCAGCTTGCTACCTGCCTGTACCTCCACTACTTTGACTGATTTCCTGTGTAACCGAACCTATTACCAGCTTACCAGATAATGTTATTTTTTTCTTACTCCAACACTTGTGTCTGCATTTGCCTCCTACAACTTTCAGGGTCAAGCCACCACGAACCATGACACACACACCCGTGTACATATAAGGTCCCACAGTTGACAGTGCATGTCAGAGCACAAACCAAGCATGAAGTCAAATTGTCGGTAGACCTCAGACACAGGATTGTCTTGAGACACAAATCTGGGGAAGGGTAGAGAAACATTTCTACTGCTTTGAAGGTCCCAATATGCACAGTGGCCTCCATCATTCAGAAATCAATCAATCAATCAATTTTATTTATATAGCGCCAAATCACAACAAACAGTTGCCCCAAGGCGCTTTATATTGTAAGGCAAGGCCATACAATAATTACGTAAAAACCCCAACGGTCAAAACGACCCCCTGTGAGCAAGCACTTGGCGACAGTGGGAAGGAAAAACTCCCTTTTAACAGGAAGAAACCTCCAGCAGAACCAGGCTCAGGGAGGGGCAGTCTTCTGCTGGGACTGGTTGGGGCTGAGGGAGAGAACCAGGAAAAAGACATGCTATGGAGGGGAGCAGAGATCAATCACTAATGATTAAATGCAGAGTGGTGCATACAGAGCAAAAAGAGAAAGAAACACTCAGTGCATCATGGGAACCCCCCAGCAGTCTAAGTCTATAGCAGCATAACTAAGGGATGGTTCAGGGTCACCTGATCCAGCCCTAACTATAAGCTTTAGCAAAAAGGAAAGTTTTAAGCCTAATCTTAAAAGTAGAGAGGGTGTCTGTCTCCCTGATCTGAATTGGGAGCTGGTTCCACAGGAGAGGAGCCTGAAAGCTGAAGGCTCTTCCTCCCATTCTACTCTTACAAACCCTAGGAACTACAAGTAAGCCTGCAGTCTGAGAGCGAAGCGCTCTATTGGGGTGATATGGTACTATGAGGTCCCTAAGATAAGATGGGACCTGATTATTCAAAACCTTATAAGTAAGAAGAAGAATTTTAAATTCTATTCTAGAATTAACAGGAAGCCAGTGAAGAGAGGCCAATATGGGTGAGATATGCTCTCTCCTTCTAGTCCCCGTTAGTACTCTAGCTGCAGCATTTTGAATTAACTGAAGGCTTTTCAGGGAACTTTTAGGTCAACCTGATAATAATGAATTACAATAGTCCAGCCTAGAGGAAATAAATGCATGAATTAGTTTTTCAGCATCACTCTGAGACAAGACCTTTCTAATTTTAGAGATATTGCGTAAATGCAAAAAAGCAGTCCTACATATTTGTTTAATATGCGCATTGAATGACATATCCTGATCAAAAATGACTCCAAGATTTCTCACAGTATTACTAGAGGTCAGGGTAATGCCATCCAGAGTAAGGATCTGGTTAGACACCATGTTTCTAAGATTTGTGGGGCCAAGTACAATAACTTCAGTTTTATCTGAGTTTAAAAGCAGGAAATTAGAGGTCATCCATGTCTTTATGCCTGTAAGACAATCCTGCAGTTTAGCTAATTGGTGTGTGTCCTCTGGCTTCATGGATAGATAAAGCTGGGTATCATCTGCGTAACAATGAAAATTTAAGCAATGCCGTCTAATAATACTGCCTAAGGGAAGCATGTATAAAGTAAATAAAATTGGTCCTAGCACAGAACCTTGTGGAACTCCATAATTAACCTTAGTCTGTGAATAAGATTCCCCATTTACATGAACAAATTGTAATCTATTAGATAAATATGATTCAAACCAAAGCAGCGCAGTGCCTTTAATACCTATGGCATGCTCTAATCGCTGTAATAAAATTTTATGGTCAACAGTATCAAAAGCAGCACTGAGGTCTAACAGAACAAGCACAGAGATGAGTCCACTGTCTGAGGCCATAAGAAGATCATTTGTAACCTTCACTAATGCTGTTTTTGTTGTACTATGATGAATTCTAAAACCCGACTGAAACTCTTCAAATAGACCATTCCTCTGCAGATGATCAGTTAGCTGTTTTACAACTACCCTTTCAAGAATTTTTGAGAGAAAAGGAAGGTTGGAGATTGGCCTATAATTAGCTAAGATAGCTGGGTCAAGTGATGGCTTTTTAAGTAATGGTTTAATTACTGCCACCTTAAAAGCCTGTGGTACATAGCCAACTAATAAAGATAGATTGATCATATTTAAGATCGAAGCATTAAATAATGGCAAGAAATGGAAGAAGTTCAGATGTCCATCAGGCTGGCATGGTGGCTTAGTTGTTAGCACTTATGCCTCACAGCAAGAAGGTTGTTGGAATCGCTTCCTGCCCTTTCTGTGTTGAGTTTGCATGTTCTCGCCGTGTCTGTGTGGGTTTCCTCCGGGCACTCTGGTTTCCTCCCAAAATCAAACAACATGTTTATTAAGCGTTTGCTCCTTTCTCTGCCCCTGGACAAGGCAGAGTCTCTACATCTGGAGTTGGTCCCCGGGCACTGAACTGTGGCTGGTCACTGCTCCTAGTGTTTGGATTTTGTCTAACTGCAATTAGGATGGGTTAAATGCAAATATATATGTATGTACAATGACAATAAAGGCTCTTTACTCTTACTTTACTCTTAAGTTCAGATCCACCAGGACTCTTCCTAGAGCTAGCCGCCCATCAAAGCTGTGTGAACATTCCTAATAATATGAATTTAAATGTGTAAACAGCATAGTAACATACTATGCCAGTATGCTAGCCATACGAAAGGGGAAATAAGTGTGTCTTAAGCCTGGGCTTGAAATTCTCTACAGAATCTGACTGTTTTATTGACACAGGGAGATCATTCCACAGAACAGGAGCATGATAAGAGAAAGCTCTGTGACCCGTAGACTTTTTATTCACCCTTGGGACATAAAGTAGTCCTGCACCCTGAGAACACAGAGCCTGGGCCGATACATAGGGTTTATTTAGGTCAGCTAAACAGGGAGGTGCCAGTCCGTGAACAATTTTATAGGCTAGAAGCAGAACCTTAAAATCTGATCTCACAGGGACAGGAAGCCAATAAAGAGATGCCAAAATGGGTGTAATGTGCTCAGACCTTCTGCTTCCTGTCAAAAGTCTGGCAGCAGCATTTTGAACCAATTGGAGACCCTAATGCTGGACTGCGGTAAACCAGAAAATAGAACATTGCATTAGTCCAATCGAGGATCAACAAACGCATGAGTCAGGGTCATCAGCATCATATATATATACACTCAACAAAAATATAAACGCAACACTTTTGGTTTTGCTCCCATTTTGTATGAGATGAACTCAAAGATCTAAAACTTTTTCCACATACACAATATCACCATTTCCCTCAAATATTGTTCACAAACCAGTCTAAATCTGTGATAGTGAGCACTTCTCCTTTGCTGAGATAATCCATCCCACCTCACAGGTGTGCCATATCAAGATGCTGATTAGACACCATGATTATTGTACAGGTGTGCCTTAGACGGCCCACAATAAAAGGCCACTCTGAAAGGTGAAATTTTATCACACAGCACAATGCCACAGATGTTGCAAGATTTGAGGGAGCGTGCAGTTGGCATGCTGACAGCAGGAATGTCAACCAGAGCTGTTACTCGTGTATTGAATGTTCATTTCTCTACCATAAGCCCTCTCCAAAGGCGTTTTAGAGAATCTGGCAGTACATCCAACCAGCCTCACAACCGCAAACCACGTGTAACCACACCAGCCCAGGAACTCCACATCCAGCATGTTCACCTCCAAGATCGTCTGAGACCAGCCACTCGGACAGCTGCTGAAACAATCGGTTTGCATAACCAAAGAATTTCTGCAAAAACTGTCAGAAACCGTCTCAGGGAAGCTCATCTGCATGCTCATCGTCCTCATCGGGGTCTCGACCTGACTCCAGTTCGTCGACGTAACCGACTTGAGTGGGCAAATGCTCACATTCGCTGGCGTTTGACACGTTGGAGCAGTGTTCTCTTCACGGATGAATCCCGGTTCACACTGTCCAGGGCAGATGGCAGACAGCGTGTGTGGCGTCGTGTGGGTGAGCGGTTTTCTGATGTCAATGTTGTGGATCGAGTGGCCCATGGTGGCGGTGGGGTTATGGTATGGGCAGGCGTCTGTTATGGACGAAGAACACAGGTGCATTTTATTGATGGCATTTTGAATGCACAGAGATACTGTGACGAGATCCTGAGGCCCATTGTTGTGCCATACATCTAAGAACATCACCTCATGTTGCAGCAGGATAATGCATGGCCCCATGTTGCAAGGATCTGTACACAATTCTTGGAAACTGAAAATGTCCCAGTTCTTGCATAGCCGGCATACTCACCGGACATGTCACCCATTGAGCATGTTTGGGATGCTCTGGACTGGTGTATACGACTGCGTGTACCAGTTCCTGCCAATATCCAGCAACTTCGCACAGCCATTGAAGAGGAGTGGACCAACATTCCACAGGCCACAATTGACAACCTGATCAACTCTATGCGAAGGAGATGTGTTGCACTGCATGAGGCAAATGGTGGTCACACCAGATACTGACTGGTATCCCCCCCCCAATAAAACAAAACTGCACCTTTCAGAGTGGCCTTTTATTGTGGACAGTCTAACGCACACCTGTGCACTAATCATGGTGTCTAATCAGCATCTTGATATGGCACACCTGTGAGGTGGGATGGATTATCTCAGCAAAGGAGAAGTGCTCACTATCACAGATTTAGACTGGTTTGTGAACAATATTTGAGGGAAATGGTGATATTGTGTATGTGGAAAAAGTTTTAGATCTTTGAGTTCATCTCATACAAAATGGGAGCAAAACCAAAAGTGTTGCATTTATATTTTTGTTGAGTGTGTATATATATATATATATATATATATATATATATATATATATATATATATATATATATATATATATATCAATCATGTGTGTCTGTGTGCACGTGTGTGTGACTGAGTGAGAGGGAGAGAGAGAGGTTATTCTAAGACTGTTTATATTTTAATGATCTGTGTGAACTTGGTGATTCATGCAAACATCCAGTGATGGCAAACAGGGAAATACGTTAGCCTTGTTCAATTCAATTCAATTCAATTTTTTTTTTATATAGCGCCAAATCACAACAAACAGTAGCCCCAAGGCGCTCCATATTGTAAGGCAAGGCCATACAATAATTATGTAAAACCCCAACGGTCAAAACGACCCCCTGTGAGCACACACTTGGCTACAGTGGGAAGGAAAAACTCCCTTTTAACAGGAAGAAACCTCCAGCAGAACCAGGCTCAGGGAGGGGCAGTCTTCTGCTGGGACTGGTTGGGGCTGAGGGAGAGAACCAGGAAAAAGACATGCTGTGGAGGGGAGCAGAGATCGATCACTAATGATTAAATGCAGAGTGGTGCATACAGAGCACAACAGTGCATCATGGGAACCCCCCAGCAGTTTATGTCTATAGCAGCATAACTAAGGGATGGTTCAGGGTCACCTGATCCAGCCCTAACTATAAGCTTTAGCAAAAAGGAAAGTTTTAAGCCTAATCTTAAAAGTAGAGAGGGTGTCTGTCTCCCTGATCTGAATTGGGAGCTGGTTCCACAGGAGAGGAGCCAGAAAGCTGAAGGCTCTGCCTCCCATTCTACTCTTACAAACCCTAGGAACTACAAGTAAGCCTGCAGTCTGAGAGCGAAGCGCTCTATTGGGGTGATATGGTACTACGAGGTCCCTAAGATAAGATGGGACCTGATTATTCAAAACCTTATAAGTAAGAAGAAGAATTTTAAATTCTATTCTAGAATTAACAGGAAGCCAATGAAGAGAGGCCAATATGGGTGACTCCAAGATTTCTCACAGTATTACTAGAGGTCAGGGTAATGCCATCCAGAGTAAGGATCTGGTTAGACACCATGTTTCTAAGATTTGTGGGGCCAAGTACAATAACTTCAGTTTTATCTGAGTTTAAAAGCAGGAAATTAGAGGTCATCCATGTCTTTATGTCTGTAAGACAATCCTGCAGTTTAGCTAATTGGTGTGTGTCCTCTGGCTTCATGGATAGATAAAGCTGGGTATCATCTGCGTAACAATGAAAATTTAAGCAATACCGTCTAATAATACTGCCTAAGGGAAGCATGTATAAAGTGAATAAAATTGGTCCTAGCACAGAACCTTGTGGAACTCCATAATTAACTTTAGTCTGTGAAGAAGATTATATATATATATATATATATATATATATATATATATATATATATATATATATATATATATATGTATATATATATACGTACACGTATAAGTACATATGCATACATAAACATGATTGGAATTGCAAAAGACAGGAGCATCTTAGTGGAATTTAGATGTGATAAGGTGACATTAGTGCTGGGATTTATAAACGAGTTGTGATTGCACATGATTTGTGGACATATTAATATTGCACGTGATTTGTGGACATATTATTGCATGTGGTTATTTCACAGTGTTATTGTACAGTCTGACAGCAGAGGAACGACCTGCGGTATCGTTCCTTCTTACACTGAGGGTGCCTCAGTCTGTCACTCACTGAAGGAGCTGCACAGCTCCACTACAGTCTGGTGCAGAGGGTGAGAGGAGTTGTCCATGATGGATTTGAAATTGGCTAACATCCTCCTCTCAGCCACCTCCTCCAAAGAGTCCAGAGGACAGCCCAGGACAGAGCTGGACTTCCTGACCAGCTTATTCAGTCTCTTTCTCTCCCGCTCTGTGCTGCCCGGGCCCAACAGATGACAGCATAGAGGAGAGCAGAGGCTACAACAGAGTCGTAGAAGGTCTTAAGCAGAGGCCTGCTCACTCCAAAGGATCTCAGTCTCCTCAGGAGGTGGAGGCGACTCTGGCCATTCTTGTACAGGGCATCAGTGTTGTGAGTCCAGTCCGGTTTGTTGTTGAGGTGAACACCCAGGTATTTGAAACTGTCCACGGTCTCTATGTTCTCCCCCTGGATGTTCACCGGTGGGTGAGGTGGTGGTTTCCTCCTGAAGTTGATCACCATCTCCTTCATCTTACTGGCATTGAGACACAAGTGGGTGTGCTCACACCAGTCCACACCAGTGATGACCAACCGGTACTCCAACTCGTTCCCCTCAGACACACAACCCACAATGGCAGAGTCATCAGAGAACTTCTGGAGATGGCAGCTGTCCGTGTTGTAGGTGAAGTCCGAGGTGTAAAGGGTGAAGAGGAATGGCAAGAGGATGGTGCCCTAGGGGGCCCCGGTGCTGCACCTTACCCCCTCAGACTGACAGCCGTGCAGCTGCACGTACTGCGGGCGGTCAGTGAGGTAGTCGATGGTCCAGGCAGCGAGATGTCCATTCACACCTGCGTCCTCCAGCTTCCTCCGCAGCAGCGCCGGTCTGATGGTGTTGAAATTGCTGGAGAAATCAAAGAACATGACTCTCACAGCACTCACACTGGTCTCCAGGTGGGTGAGCACTCGCTGCAGCAGGTAGATGACAGCATCATCTACCCCGATGTTGGGCCTGTAGGCGAACTGCAGTGGGTCCAGGATGTCGCTCACCACAGTGTGGAGATGAGACAGGATGAGCCGCTCCACGGTCTTCATGAGGTGGGAGGTCAGGGCAACTGGTCTGTAGTGGGCTGGTTCCTTGGCGTGTGGTGTTTTGGGAAGCAGGACCACACAGGAGGTCTTCCACAGGGTGGGGAACACCCCCAGGCTGAGGCTCTTGTTGAAGATGTGGCTGAGGACCTCACAGAGCTCATCTGCACAGGTCCTCAGCAGCCTCGGGGAGATCCCATCAGGTCCTGCTGCTTTCCTCTTCTTCAGCCACAGGAGCTGACCTCTCACCTCAGACGGAGTTACAGTGAGGGGGAGGGAGGGGGGAGTTGAGGTGTAAGCTGAGGTGGTCTGGTGCTGTTGAGAGGAGGGACAAAGTCTGGGGTGCAGTGGAGGTGACCAGGGAGAAGAAGGTGGGAGGTCAGGGGGACTGGAGGGCTGATTGCTGGAGATGTGTGGAGAGCCAGGATCAGGCAGGGGGGCAGGTATGGAGGAGCCAAAACAGTTAAAGTAACTGTTTAGCTCCTCTGCAAAGTGAGAATCTCCATCTGCAGTACTGCTGGCACCCTGCCCAAATCCGGAGGCGGTCTTGAGGCCTCTCCACATGTCCCTGACATTGTTCTGGGCCAGCTGCTCCTCCATCTTCCTTCCATACTCCTTCTTGGCTGACCGGATCTTCCACTGTAGTTCCTGTTGGACTCTACACTGCTCCTCTCTGTCTCCCGAGTTGAAAGCCCTCTTCTTCTGGTTAATCAGGACCTTCAGCTCGGGGGTCACCCAGGGGTGGTTGTTGGGAAAGCACCGTACCCTCCGGGTGGGCACAGTGCTCTCCACACAGAAGTTCATGTAGTCAGTGACACACTGGGTCAGGCCGTTGATGTCGTCACCATAAGAGTTTTGAAACATGCTCCAGTCTGTGGTTCTGAAACAGTCCCTCAGCCTGTCAGTGTCCTCTTCAGTCCAGAGTTTCAATGACCTTTTCTGCACTGGCTCCCTCTCACCCTGGGTGTGTATTGGGGTAGCAGATAGACGAGTTTGTGATCCGACCGTCCGAGCGGGGGGAGGGGAGTGGAGGTGTAAGCGTCCTCCACATTAGCATAAAAAAGGTCGAGTATTCTATTGTCCCTGGTTGTACACATGACGTACTGGGTGAACGTGGGGAGGGTGACGGAGAGGGAGGCATGGTTAAAGTCCCCTGTGATGAGGAGGAGCGCACGGGGGTGTTATGTCTGCAGTCACGTCACTGTGCTGTGGATCCGCTCACAGAGGCGGTGGCGTCTGCAGAGGGAGGAATATACACTTCCAAACTCCCGCAGGAGATAGTATGGCCTCATGCTCATGACGAGTAGCTCCACGTCCAAGGAGCAGATCTGATCTGCCAATGTCCTATCCGCGCAGATAAGTGTGAAGCCGTTCATGTTGATAACACAGTCTGGTACATGTTCATCCAACCACGTCTCCTTGAAGCACATGAGACTGCAGCCTTTATTAAGCTTCTGGAAAGGGGTTAGCGCTGCTAGCTCCTTGGTCTTGTTGTGGAGGGATCTCTATATATCTCTAATGTGGAGGTCAAAGGACAACGCAGGATCAAAAATTACCCCAAGGCTTCTCACTTTATCAGTGTGATGTATGACACACAAGCCTAAGTTAAGTGTTAGCTGGTCAAATTAATGCCGATGTCTCACTGGACCAAGAACCATCATTTCAGTCATCAGAGTTTAAAAGTAGGAAGTTACTAGACATCCAGCACTGATGCAAGGCAATCTTAGGATTTTATTTGGATGAGATCACCAGCAGTTATTGGCATGTATAACTGAATATCATCAGCATAGCAATGAAAGGTAATCCCAAAACGACACAATATGTGCCCAAGGGATGCTATATAAAGGGAGAAAAGCATGGGGCCTAAGATGGACCCCTGTGGAACCCCAAATTTCATGTCACTAAGGTTAGAGGTAGTGTTATTTTACAAAACACAGTGAGAATGAATGGTCAGGTGTGATGTCAACCATGCAAGGGCATTCCCAGTAATCCCAAAATGATTTTCCAGCCTATCGAGTCGAATATAGTGATCATTGGTATCAAACGCAGTACTAAGATCTAACAGCACCAGAACCATAGTGGTGTCTGAATACATTGCAAGCAGCAGATCATTCACCACTTCAGTGAGAGCTGTCTCTGTGGAATATTTCCTAAAAACAGAATGCAGTGCCTCAAAAAGATTATTCTCAGTAAGGTGGTCCACAAGCTGCTGTGAAACCACCTTTTCCAGAATTTTAGGCAAAATGATAGATTTGATATTAGCCTATACGTTTTCAATAGATGAGGGTCCAGATTAGATTTCTTAAGTAAAGGTTAATCACTGCAGATTTGAAACATTTAGGAACAGATCCAGAGGGTAATTTCCAGCACAGTTGGCCCAAGAATGGGCTGACTGGGTTGTCATTATGGGGTGTTGTGAATAATTTTGAGGGGAGAAAATTAAAGTACTCCATTTTAGAATAAGGATGTAACATAACAAAAAGTAGAAAAAGTGAAGCACTGTGAATACTTTCTGGATGCACTGTATGTGCACATTTAAGTGATTTTTCCACATTTTGATCTGTATCAATGTTTGCATGCGTGTGTGTGTGTGTTGCACCTGTCTCTGTGACCACCAAAGGAAACAGTGCGCCTCCCGCCCTCTTTAATCAGACAAGCACAATAGCGAGGCTAAAGCCGCCTTATCTCGACACAATCAGATTAGGGAGGATTGCTGCTCTGCTAAGCACCACAAAGTCTCCACATCCTCCCCAATCAGAGCAAGATGATTTGATTAATAATTTGTGATCTTATTATCCTTTAAGAAGCATAAATTGTTTTATTTAATGTGTTTATTCTTCATTCATTTTTAAATTTTTATCCACAGTTCCTAAAGCTAAAAAGAGATTGAAAGATGATCTTGCCCATCTGAGCAAGTGCTCTCTCGTACTCCCTCACTCCGCTGGTCCGCTTCACTTACTTGCCGTTTTTGTTGTTAGTTCTACTGTTGACCAGATGGGGGTGCCATGCCTGCTGCACACAGACGGGGCCTCCTCCACACCTAATCTCATCAAAATAAACATGCCAGCAGTTGTCAGCTCATCCAGCGTAGAGAGGCGGGGAGGGTGGGTGCTATAGAAACAGGTCAGCCTAATCATGCATATAATTGCATTTTGACATTTTGGGCTACTGGGACCAGACCTTTGGATATCAGGTTATCCTTGAACCACTTAAGTGATTAACAAATGAAAATGCTGCTCTGAAACTTAATTAGATATTATGTTTCATCCATGCCTACGGGATGGGTGAATTTTAAGGCTGTTGTCAGTGTGTGGATGAGGCGAAATTGTGCTGTTAAATCAGAAAATGTAAAATTGAAGGGAGAAATAAAGAGACAAAGACAGCAAAGTAGAGGTGCATCAAATGAAACATTTGGGAAAAATATCAATTCACACAACATTGTGATATTTAATTTTCTTTACAAGAATTGATTTTTAAAGTCCAGAATTAACATAATTCAATTAGCAATACCAATATCACCTATGAACCAGTGAACACAATTATTATTGCCTTATTTTACAGAGATCTGCAGCCAGCTGTACTCCTGCAGCCAGTTGCATTGTAGACTGTGCAGTGATCAGAAGAAAGCAAGCGTAAATACATGTACACACGCAGTGTTCATCAATCTTTGCAATTTACCTTCCAGAATTTGGACGAAGTAATGAATACATATTTTGCAACATAAAAACATATTGATGATTTTACTTGTCCTGAGGTGGCACACAGCAGCCACAGAGAATTCCATGCTACTGTCCAATGCTGCTCGGTCTCTCTGCAGCTTTGTAGGCTTTGATACTTTCAAGTTCTGCAAGTTCAACATGATAGTCAGTAAACATCCGATAGCCATTTTTATGCTTCTTGATGCTTTCCAACCACAATCAATAAGTGGGTCAGCATAGACATCACTAACATGAAGTGGTGGTAATTGTTTGAAGTCAAATGTCCATGCCACAGCTTTTCCATTGAGATCGCGAACAGAGACATCCATCAACCTGTACTGCTCCGAGCCTTCATGGTCTCACTTTTCCAAAATCATGTAAATTTGCATGATTGCTTGAAAAAGCAGAACCACTGTTGTGGTCAGCCTTTTATCTGCCTCGTTCCCCTTCTGTCTCCTCTTGTGTGTTGTTTGTCTGTTTTCCCTCCAGGTGGTGCGCTGCAGAGCTGAGGAACACCTGCAACTCATCAACTCCTCGTACCTTATGCTCATGAGCCCCTGATCAGGAAAGGTTACTTAAACCCCGACTTTGAGCTCAGTCTTTGCCAGATTCTTCCATGACCTTGACCTCGCCAGAATCAACATGGACATCAACATTGATCCACGACTTTGATCCATGACCGTGTCTACGTTGTCCCTTCCATGCGCTTTGACATCTGAGCTTCCCACAGCTCATCTCAAGGTAAATTGGCTCCTCTATTTTCTTTGATCTTTTGGTGTTTCCAGATGCCTTCCTGCACGGCTTCCACACTGCACTGCTCCTGGCTTCCACTCCACTACCTGCACTATGTCACTTTGGAACTTGCTGCTGTCCCGCAGCTCATCTGCACTCAGCCTCAGAGCATGCTGCTCTGCTCCGTTCAGCTAAATTCCTGCCGATTCTGAGTTTGTGAGATTCTGCCTCTTACCCTGCTCCTGTTTGTGACTGTGCATTACCAAGAACTGTTACCAAGAACTGCATGAACTGTTATGCAGAACCACTAAGAACTTCCAAGTCGATTCTGAAGCCAATTCCAGCTTAATTGAACTGCATCATAAGACGCGCTGCTGCTGATCTCTGAACTCTGTGAACAATTCCTGAACTGTGAATGTTCCTGTAGTAAGCCTACTGTGAACATTCTGTTGTTAAAGGCTTCCAGTGTTACAAGGGCATTCACTCACCTTTGTTCTCCTTGTTCTCCTCGTCCTCCTCGAACGTTCCTTGTCCTCGGCTCTGTGCATTCCACCTGGCTCCTGTTCCAGTCCCAATATCCAGGATTCCAACTTACTCTCAAAGCCTCGTCCCACCGAGTGAAGGAGTGAAGAAGGAGCCACGCACCCTGTTTTTTTTTTTGTTTGTTTCGTGAGCTATCGTGGCATTACAGTGGCTCAGATTGGCTCTTAGAGGCATTATCTTCAGTTAACGAGGCTCCTCTCTGAGCGTGGCGCTAATTTCAAGATGTTCAAAATTTAGCAACAACAGCGTGGCGCAGTTTGTGTTGAGTTATTGCGACGGCTTAGAGACATTTGCGTGGTGCTTACGAGTCTGGAAAAAGTCCATTATCCGTGCGCCTGGCACCTTCGCAGGACCTCCGAGGCTATTTTTGGAGCGGCTCCTCCTCTTGTGCACACAATTGCACCTGCTCTGTGCGCTGGACTCTATATATTTTGTAGTGGATTAATCATTTTCTGCCAAACCTTGGATGGTGAAAACACTTCTAATCACTTCTGGCATCACAGAGGACTGTTTCATCTGGACACTTTTTTTCCTCTCTTTCCTGCTCCATGTGGAATGTATTTTGAGCAGCTTAAGGTAATTATTTTTAATGTTTTTTTATAGCTTGATAAAACAGTTCCCTGCTATAAAAGTATGTCTGTATGTTGATGTCTGTTGTATGTAAAAGTATGTTGATTTAATATCTTGTTAATGGATCACTGTGTGTGCGCACTGAGGCAGGACCCGAGAGGCTATTTTTGGAGCGGCTCTCCACTTTGCGCACCAAATTCCACCTGCTCTGTGCACTGGACTCTATATAAAATAATTATTTTGTAGCGGATTAATCATTTTCTGTCAAACCTTGGATGCCGAAAATACCTGTAATCACTTCTGGAATTAATGGATCACATGAGCTCCGCTGTGTGTGCGCACTGACGCACTGAGGCAGTAGTGACTCCTCATCACGCTTCAAACGAGCATTTAGGCAGAACGCCAGCTCACAAAAGAGTGATATTTCAGTCAATATTGGACGAACACAAAGTTAAAACTTGGGTGACTGCGTGAAAGTGGATGTGTGTTTAAAGCCATGGAAGATAACTCCAGTGGAGCAGCTAAGAGCTATGCGGCAGCACAGGTGGAGAGCGCGCAAAAGAGCGATTCTGAAGACATAACACAAAGTTAAAGGTTGTATCATGGTGACTTGTAAGCTGCGGAAGAAATAAAGAAATATATATATTGAAAATGATCCACAGGTGTATATAATAAAACGGCCACTTCATTCTGTATGCAGAACGGCACCGCGCGCAAAAGAGCACTTTTACAGAAATAAACAGACGAACACAAAGTCAAAAGTGGAATCACGTTGTAAAAATGAATGTGCTTAAAGCCAGGGAAAGGAAGCCAGAAAGAGCAGAGAGGCGGCTGTCCATGAAAGGACAACAGCAGCGTGCGCGCAAAAGAGCAATTTTGCAGAAATAAACGGACAAACACAAAGTTTTGTGTGTTTAAAGCCGCAAAAAAAAAAAAAAAAAAAAAAAGCCAGAGAGCCGCGGAGCCAGCGAGGAGCACAGAGGCGGCTCTCCAGGAACCCGCGGTTCGGGTCTAGCTGGTCTGGTGCATTACAGGTGGACTGCAGCCTGGCGCACAGCGCACAACTGCGGAACTGTGATGGAGTGTCTATGTTTGGACTGCGTTAAAAAAAAAAAAAAAAAAAGAAGGGACATCTTTAAATGCTGCTGTGAATCTATGAATTGAAAACCCAGACTCTGAAGGGACCAGGTGTGGGAGGGCTGGAGGTTTGCCTAAACGTGCGCCAACATGGCGTTATCATGGCGCTATCATGGCACTATGTGGCTTAGTGTAGCTGATGCGAGCCATTCGAGGCTGTAATGACAGGTCGGTCGTGGCTCACTAGAGGCTGCTACGCGGCACATGCGGGGTACAGAGAGGCACATAGTGGCACCTTCATAGTGGATATGTGTTAAGATGAATACGTGGGTCATTCTTCAAATAATCACCCCACACCCATGCGTGGCTCCTTCTTCAGCCTTCATTATTCGGTAGGACCGAGGCTTAACTCCCAAGCCTGGCTCTGTGTGCCCTGCAGCTCCTAGATTTCCACCTCTAAAAGGGGGCCCTGTCACAGCTCTGCAGGCACCATCTCTAGCTCAGCATTGTAATTCCTCAGTTATTCATTATTGTAAATAAATCTCTTTTTCTTCACAGCCTGTTCTCGTCCTTGCTCCCAGCATTTGAGTCCATCGCGTGGAACGGTCCGGCCCCATCTGGACCCCTAACCACAACAACCACTTTCATTCAGCAGAGGGCACAGTGTATTGTAGACCTAAACAGATTATTACATGACTGTTGGGAAAGTGTAGTGACACGGACCCACAACAGGGGGCGTAAATGAACGGACAATGAAAGAGTCGAATATGAACACTTTACTGTTGTGAATGAGCACAACCACAATACAGAGGAATACAGAATTTTGCAAACAGTCAATTCACAAGGTGACGTGTGGGCAGGCTCAAGGATAGAAGACATCTGTCCTGAGAAGAACCGGAACCACACGATTTCCTCCGCCACCAAACCTGGAGAATACTGGAGCCGCCAAGTCCCGAGTCCCCAGGTGGCCACCGTCTCCGAGTGTCGGATCTGGTACTGCTGGCGAGGAGCAGAAACAATAAGATGTGGGTGTGTGTACACCCAGTAACAACAATGGTGGAGATTCCACCTCCACCTCAAACACAGTAACACAGTAACGTGTAGTGCCTGATAACCTATCCCAATTTGGCGTGACGAGCGAAGTCTGTCGTCTTCCTCACGATCCTCAAATCCCAGCCTCCAGCTGCAGAGATTAATCAGGAACGCCTGCAAAGAATCTAGACAAATGTGCATTTGGCACCAGAAAACGGCTGAGAGTTTACCTTAACAGGTCGATGATATCTCGGCAATGAGGTGGAGATGACGTCCGGGTTTTATGGAGTAGTATGATGAAGATGGGTGACAGCTGTCATGAGATAATGAGTGACAGCTGTCACCCCCGGCTGTGTCCGTGGCGGCAGCGCCCTCTCGTGCCTGAAGCCCGCACTTCAGGCAGGGCGCCCTCTGGTGGTGGGCCAGTAGTACCTCCTCTTCTGGCGGCCCACACAACAATGACATCAGCTCCGTTTCAAGAGCCACAAGAAAAACATGCTGGCAGACTGCAAGAGATATACGTATCCCTGGAGATCAATTATTTACTTAAAGGAAAGGTAGCCAGGGAGTGCAAAAATTAGGTATGGAGCAGGTTTTTATTTGTGTTTAAAGGTTAAACTTGTGGCCATAAATGACAATGCAGTATTTTCACATACCGTATTTTCTGGAGTAAATCATGTTTTGTTTTGTTTTGTTTTTTTGCTAGTTTGGAATGTCCTGCAACTTATCCTCTGGTGCAACTTATATACCAAAAATTCACAAGCTTATTATTATTAATTGTAATTATAATGACTATTTATATAGAACTTTCCAAAGAATGAGCACTAAACAAAATAAATTCCAATAATGAAAGACTAAATGCTGGTAATAAAAAATACACTACAACAATGCACAAAAATCCAAAAGTAAAGAGATCATAACACAGAAGAAGGTGTGACTTTTAGTACAGTGTGACTTATATATGATTTTTTTTTCCCTTCAAGAGGCTTTGTTTTGATAGATGCGATGGAAACACAGTATTTCACTTCTGAATATAAGTCACAGGACTTCGCAAATTAGTTATAAAAGTGAGTTGAAAATACACTAACTATTGATTTGGCTTTTTGGCTATTTACCCAAGTGTCCTCTGATAAGACCAAGCACCAAAGACATCACCTTCTGTCACAAGTTAACATCCAAGTTTCACAATCATAAGTGTGAAACCATTGGGACCCTAACGGCTTGGATTTTTGCTCTTGGATCTTAGAATTGCAAGCAGGTGTGAAGTTGTGAGGGGAACTGCATGTATTTGTATTTGAATTTGTATTTGAGTGACTGGGACCAAACATCAATCAGTTCACAGTCTATATACATAGTAATCTTAGAACCGAGGACCTTGCCTGCTGAGTGATGGTGCATTTTCCAAATAAACTGGATTTCCTGCTGTTTCAGAGTGGACATCGGGACTTCTCTTGCACCTTGCTGTTGAATATTCAACTATTCTGCCATTGCAAATAATGACATGTCAGGTTATTAGTTGAACCAGAGATTATTATTGCATGTTCTGACAAATATATATCCTTCTCTTTGTCAATGATCACCACACTGAATTCGGTATGATTGAAGATTTTTGATGTACTCACAAACATGGAGGTAGTAGTTTTTCCTTACTCATGCCACCAGCGTGGGTTGGGTTAAGTACAGCGATAAGCAAAGGTGCCACGAAGGGCCAACTGATCACTGTACTAGGTGTTTTTTTCTCAATCTAACATCCTGATCAATTGTGAAATTACCTGTTAAAATGACTGGTACAATGGAAAACATGCATCATCTTAGCTCTTCATACCCACCCTGGTCCAGCGACCAGAACTTAGTCATGTATAGTGCTTTAAGGTGAACTATATGTATGATGTGAAGGGTTATAAATAAGTTGAATTGGTATCTGTTACTGTGCATCATTATTCAGTAGTTTCTTTTTTACCCGAGGCCAACATATGTTTCAGACAACTTTATTGATCCCTAAAAGGGCAATTCATTTCACACCCAATTATCTCATACAAATATACAGTAATTAATCCACAATTATTACCAGTTGAACGTAATAATGGCCCACATCAGAATTAAAACAACCACACATATACATTTGATTGTTTATGTACACTAAACTTTGAAACACTCCATCATCCGAATTGAGGAAATGTGAGTGTGGGGGGGCTGCAGCAACACGTGGTCGTGCAGCCAGCTTGGGGGGAATGGGGAGCTGCCGCAGCTAAACCTGAGGTGCACCCTGGAGGGGGAGGGGAGTGGTGTGAGTGGGGTACGGGATGGGGTGGGGGATGGGGACAGGAACACAAAGGAGAGGAAGGGGGTGGGAGCATGTGTATCAGTCACTGTCCATGTGTGAGTGGCAGATGAGTTAAGTTTATGTCAGTTTCTGTCCGTGTGTGCTGGAGTTGCAAAAGATAAGAAGGCAGCCGAATGGTTCACCAAGGCCATAGAAATTCTTCTGGAGGAAAACAATGCTGTTTTTGTACAACCCCAATTCCAATGAAGTGGGGACATTGTGTGACAGGTGAATAAAAACAGAATACAATGATTTGCAAATCCTCTTCAATTGTATTCAATTGAACACACCACAAAGACACGATATTTAATGTTCAAACTGATAAACTTTATTGTTTTGTGCAAATATTTGCTCATTTTGAAATGGATGCCTGCAACAAAAAGGCTGGGACAGTGGTATGTTTATCACTGTGTTATATCACCTTTCCTTCTCACAACACTCAATAAGTGTTTGGGAACTGAGGACACTAACTGTGAGTGTCATGATTGTGTAGAAAAGGAGCATCCTCAAAAGGCTCAGCCATTCGCAAGCAAAGATGGGGCGAGGATCACCACCTTGTGAACAACTGTGTGGAAAAAATAGTCCAACAGTTTAAGAACAATGTTTCTCAACATTTAATTGCAAGGAATTTAGGGATTCCATCATCTACAGTCCATAATATAATCAGAAGATTCAGAGAATCTGGAGAACTTTGTACACATAAGCGGCAGGGCCGAAAACCAACATTGAGTCCCTGTGACTTTCAATCCCTCAGGCGGCACTGCATCAAAATTCGACATCATTGTGTAACGGATCTTACTGCGTGGGCTCAGAAACACTTCAGAAAACCATTGTCAGTTAACACAGTTCATTGCTACATCTACAAGTGCAAGGTAAACTCTGCCATGCAAAGTGAAAGCCATACATCAACAACATCCAGAAATACTGCCGCTTTCTCTGGGCCTGAGCTCATTTGAAATGGACAGATGCAAAGTGTGCTGTGGTCTGATGAGTCCATATTTCAAATTGTTTTTGGAACTCATGGACATCATGTCCTTCAGACAAAAGAGGACAAAGACCATCCATATTGTTTCCAGCGCAAAGTTCAAAAGCCAGCATCTGTGATGGTATGGGGGTGTGATAGTGCCCATGGCATGGGCAACCTAAAAGCCATTTGTTTTCCTTGTTTTATCATACGTTTTATTGTGTTATTTTGTGTTTTTATTCTTGTGCTCTTTTATGTTTTGTCTTTTTATTGTGTTTTAAACTTTTTTATTCAGTTTTTTTCTCTGTTTTTGGTATTGTGTTGTATAAAGTGCTTTGAGGCAATCTCATCTTGAGTTGGCGCATGTAGAAATTATTCAATTTGATTTGATTTGAAATTTGACTGACACGATTTGCCAATGATAAACTATTGTAGGCTTTTATGATACATACATATGGGTTTATGAAAGGTATTCATGAAAATATCATTGTTAAGTAGAATATCAAGAACAGAATATCAAGAACAGAAGCTTCTGTATTCTTGAGATCAATAGATTTATTGAATAATCAGTGTAATTTGCAACAACAGTAAATAATGTGTTTATGTCGCTGATATTAATGAGCGAAGCTCCTCACCATCTCACCATGTCATTTACGTCCTTTAGACTTTTATCAGTGAAATAGTTCAGAGGAGACACAATTTTTCAATTTCAATTTATTTTCATTTATATAGCGCCAAATCACAACAGAGTTGCCTCAAAATGCTTCACACAGGTAAGGTCTAACCTTACCAACCCATAGAGCAACAGTGGTAAGGAAAAACTCCCTCTGAGGAAGAAACTTCATGCAGACCAGACTCAAAGGGGTGACCCTCTGCTTGGGCCATGCTACAAACATAAATTACAGAACAATTCATAGAACAATTCGCGGACGAATATACAAGAAATGCTATTGGCGCACAGGACAGGAGGATCGCCAATACGAATACAACTCCCATCTCTGGATGGAGCTGCACCTTAAACAGAGAAAAAAAAAAACAGAATCAGGCATCAGAAAGACAAAAAATACTGTATAATTTGCCAGCATTAAACAACAAGCAAAACAGAGAAATACTAAGGTGATCACGGCCACTAGCCCTAAACTTCACTAAAAGACCCAGAATTTAGGTAAAGTTGAGGCTGCAGCCCACTCCAATTACTAATAAATGAATTAAAAGAGTAAAAAGCGTAAAACAAAACTGTACCAGTATGCTAGCCATATGAAAGGGAAAATAAGTGCATCTTAAGTCTGGACTTGAAAGTCTCCACAGAATCTGACTGTTTTACTGACGCAGGGAGATCATTCCACAGAACAGGGGCACGATAAGAGAAAGCTCTGTGATCCGTAGACTTCTTATTCACCTTAGGGACACAAAGTAGTCCTGCACCCTGAGAACGTAAAGCCCAGGGGTCAGCTAGGTAGGGAGGTGCCAGTCCATGAATAATTTTATAGGTTAGTAGCAGAACCTTAAAATCTGATCTCACTGGGACAGGGAGCCAGTGAAGGGATGCCAAAACTTTCTGCTTCGTGTCAGAAGTCTGGCTGCAGCATTTTGAACCAATTGGAGACCCCTAATGCTAGACTGCGGTAAACCAGAAAATAGAACATTGCAGTAGTCCAATCTAGAAGAGATAAATGCATGGATCAGGGTCTCAGCATCAGCCATAGACAGGATGGGACGAATCTTCCCTATATTTCGTAGGTGGAAGAAAGCAGTCCTAGTAATATTTCTAATGTGGAGGCCAAAGGACAACAAAGGATCAAAAATTACCCCAAGGTTCCTCACTTTGTCAGTGTGATGTATGACACATGAGCCGAGGCTGAGCATTAACTGGTCAAATTGATGCTGATGTCTCACTGGACCAAGAATCATCATTTCAGTTTTATCAGAGTAGGAAGTTTCTAGACATCCAACTTCTCACTGCTGCAAGGCAATCTTCTAAGAATTTTATGTGAACGAGATTACCAGCAGCCATCGGCATGTATAACTGAGTATCATCTGCATAGCAGTGAAAGGTAATCCCAAAACGTCGCAATATGTGCCCAAGGGGTGCTATATAAAGGGAGAAAAGCAGGGGGCCTAAGACAGACCCCTGTGGAACTCCAAATTTCATGTCACTAAGGTTAGAGGTAGTGTTACTGTACAAAACACAGTGAGAACGACTGGTCCAGTATGACGTCAGCCATGCAAGGGCACTCCCAGTAATTCCAAAATGATTTTCCAGCCTATCAAGTAGAATATGATGATCCACTGGATCAAATGCAGTACTGAGATCTAACAGCAACAGAACCGTAGTGGTGTCTGAATCCATTGTAAGCAGAAGATCATTCACCACTTTAGTGAAAGCCGTTTCTGTGGAATGATATTTTCTAAAAGCAGACTGCAGTGGCTCAAAGAGATTATTCTCAGTAAGATAGTCTACGAGCTGCCGTGACACCACTTTTTCCAGAATTTTAGAGAAAAATGATAGATTTGATATCGACCGATAGTTTGTCAATACACTAGGGTCAAGATTAGGTTTCTTAAGTAATGGTTTAATCACTGCAGATTTCGAAACATTTAGGAACAGATCCAGAAGTTAAAGAAAGATTAATCATTTCCAGCACAGTCGGCCCAAGAGTGGGCCACAGGTCCTTAAACAGTTTTGTTGGTATAGGATCAAATAAACAGGTTGTGCTTTTTGTTGACATTATGAGTTTTGTCAGCATGCCTAGTGAGATACTATCAAATTCTGTAAATCTAGGTAATACCTCAGTAGTGGTGCCCACCTCAATAGCAGGGTGTAGTGGCTGGGTTAAGGCATGCCGGGATATATTTAACCTGATGTCTTCTATTTTCTTCCCAAAGTAATCCAGTAAATCTTGTGCTGTAAAAGGAGAGCGAACTACAGGTGGTTGTCCATGCAAAAGTGTTGCCACCATGTTCAACAAGAACTTTGAGTTATGCTTGTTTTTGTTGATCAAATCAGAGTAGTAAGTCCGCTTTGTAGCCAGTAATGCATGCTTATAGTCTAAGATAGCATCACGCCATGCAAGATGAAATGCTTCTAATTTTGAATGACGCCATTTCTGTTCTAGACCTCTTGCTTTATGCTTGAGGTCACGTAGACAATCATTGAACCAAGGTGACTGTGATTTGGGGGAGCGCGGTTTTAACACAGGTGGTGCAATCATGTCGAGTGTAGTTTTGAGCACTGAGTTTAAACTATCCACAAGTCTGTCTACTGACTGGGTATTTGTCAAATGTGAAGCTAAGACATCAGGCAGTTTAGCTTTGAATTCAGTCTTAGTTGAGAAGTTGATGCATCGCCGTAATGATATAGAAGGTTGTTGTTCCACTAAACACGGCAGTGAAACTGTAAACTTAATAAGTGAGTGATTAGACACCACTGATGTAAGAGGCATGATGTCAATATTCGTGACAGCAATACCACGTGCGAGAACCAGATCCAGGGTATTTCCATTAATGTGCGTCGAATCCCGAATGCATTGCCGAAATCCTATTGCATCCACAAGCTTATTTATATGAATGTTAAAGTCACCAATGATCAGAATGTTGTCTACACTAGTTGACAAGTTAGAGATGAACGCACCAAATTCATCTAAGAATTCAGAATATGGGCCAGGAGGCCTATATACAGTGACAATGTAATACGACTGACTTTTATTCTTCTGACCTTGGCAATGTGTAATATCACCCCAACCAGCATTTTGCTTTATTTGCCTCTCACATGTCTGGAAGCTCCTCACCATCATTTTGGACCTTCAGACTTTTTCAGTAAAATGGTTCTGGGGAGCATGAGTAAAACCCTTCAGCTTCTGCCGACTGACCTGACACAGAATCAAACCAGCACTGATGTTCCACAGCCAAATCTTTTTTTTTTTTTTTTTTTTGTGCCACAACCGAATCAATTGTTCCCCAACACTATTTTAGATCACATCATGTGATTTTGGGTTCCAGGGGTCCTTAAGGAGGATGAAGCAGATCTGACAAGGGAGCACACTGGAAGTGATGTTCCATGACCGAATCCTTTTTTTCTTTTCAATCAATCAATTGTTCCTCAATGGTTTTTAGATTACATCATGTGACCCTCGGTTCTCTGGGTCGTTAAGGTGGATGAGGCGGCCACTGATCTGACGAGGAAAAAAACCAGAAGCGACACCATTGTGACCAGGTCCTCATGGCGGTTGAAACGGATGGCATGGCACATATGACCATTCAAAATGGGAGCGCCCATGGTTCTAGGGGTCCTCATGGCAGATGACATGGATAGTGCATTTGTATTTATTTATTTATTTTTCTGTCTCACTCAGTGTTTGGCATTAGTCCTATAAATGTTCTGTTTTGGCAGCGTTTATCCTTGACCCAAAATAAATAATCATACCAAATGGCAATTGTCAGCTCTCCCCAGTTTCTCCATGATCAAAGCCATACACACACACGCATGCATGTACACAGAGGTCACTTGGCTTTAAATATATAGATGTGGAAGCATCAGTGGTGCTGGATGTCAAGTGGACAAGTGACTCCTGTCTGCTTCTTTCACATGATCCAGTCAAGGTCTTCTCATCAGCTCAAAGGCTGCAATGAAGACATAGATGTCCTGGAACATGTCTGTGTTTGTGCCTGTGCTTCACAGGACAACAAGAACCATCAGTCTGGACAGACATTCTGAGGGAGGGAGTGCGGGGTTTGAGCCTGTAGATGAGGGAGGGTGGACAAGGGGAGCTTGGGCCTCAGCTGTCATCTCTCTGTCCTCCAATATGGCTCATTGTCCTAGTAGCACTATGTTAAATGACAAGGAGCCCTCCCTCACCATCATCACAGGCTGACACCTCTGTGTGCAGATCTGCACATAGACAGAAGTTTGCACACACATCGAGACCCCAGTCTGCATATTCAGATCTGCACACATGCACATAAATATACACAAATATGCACAAAGCACAGTCTGCGGCAAGCATCTCGTGCATTTTGCATAGATGACACTTTTCATTATTCAAAGCTTCTTTCTGGGGATGTGGTGTGCACATCTTGAGGTGACATGCACTGTCTCCAAACCAGGTATGCCTTAATTATGAATGCTTCCAGTTGCTTTGCATGCTGGTATGTGTGCATGTAAGTGTATGTGTGTGTGTGTGTGTGTGTGTGTGTGTGTGTGTGTGTGTGTGTGTGTGTGTGTGTGTGTGTGCGTGCGTGCGTGCGTGCGTGCGTGCGTGCGTGCGTGCGTGCGTGCGTGCGTGTGTGTGTGTGTGTGTTGTGGCCACAAGCCTATTTGTGAGTCTTTCAATATCAGTATACATGATGGTTGTATGTGCCAGTGCATGTATCCAGTAAGTATCTACATTAGACAGTAGGCCCAAAGGTTTAAGACACATCAAACATGTGTCATATGTCTAAAACCTTTGCAGAAATGATATATATCATTCTCTTATGGGGTGGTGGAGGTCCCAGAAACGTGGGTCATCTACCAGATATGAGAGACCTCAGAGTTTCATGGTCTTGTGCAGAATGTTATCTGTTCCTGGGACTCTACTCTACTGGACAGAGGCCTCAGATGCTGTATCTGGAAACTGCTGGATCCATTCTCCAAGTTGGAATGTCACAGCCTTGAGAGCTCCTGTTCCCACATTGACCACTGTAGGATTTACCTAGATATCTTCTTGTTCTTCCCTCAGCTGAGTGCTTCTTGATCTTCTCATATAATTTTTTCTTTCCTTCCTGATGGTGCTATCACTTGGAATTGCAACATCTACCACATCTGATGTGTTCTGCTCCTTGCCAGCCACCACTGTGCCTGGTTGGTTGGCCAACACCTGTCTGTCTTGAGAGTTAGAAGGCTCGTGTTTGAACCCCACCAGATCCACAAAAATATGTCACACATATACATAACTATTTTATTTGCTGACTCTTGACTTTTTGTTACCTAAAAGTATTGCAAAGATCTATCTATCTATCTATCTATCTATCTATCTATCTATCTATCTATCTATCTATCTATCTATCTATCTATCTATCTATCTATCTATCTATCTATCTATCTATCTATCTATCTATCTATCTATCTATCTATCTACCTACCTACCTACCTACCTACCTACCTACCTACCTACCTACCTACCTACCTACCTACCTGTTATAATACTAATTTTGTTTATTAAATAATCTGAGGCTGCTGTCTGTTTTTTCCACAAAATTAACACTGTATGAACTAATAAATGTTATGTTGGTCCACCACTAAAAGACAAAGAAATGCATATTTTTTCTTTAAATCACTGTCTTCATACTCAGACAGCAGTGTGATCCTGTTATGACATACTAAATAGCTGCTAAAGGTTTTATGCACGCGTGTAAAGTGAAGTTGCGATAAGCAGCCTTCATTAACTAAGCTGATTTGGTTTGAACAGATGAGATGTAATGTGTCACAGACCCGCCCACCTCAACTTCACCGCAACCTCTCGACAAAGATATTTGTTTTATTGTTGTTTGCTCTTTATCAGCCTGACAGGGTTTCAAATTTAAAAGTTTCTCCCAAAAGAGACGGCAGTGATGAAACAATTTAAAAGATGGCGGCGCCTGTTGTTCACGCAGCAGTGCATCGAACTCTGAAGCACACAAGCAGGCTTTCGTTTAGGTGATTACACCAGATTAAAGTTCCCATTAATGTTGGAGAGCGTGCATTCTTTCAGAATCGGCCTCCGCTTTAAGCGTCGACACAATGGCACATTAGAACAGTGAGCATCACATTAACTGGCAGCACTGGCAGCTCAGAGGTGCAGCAAGACAGGGATTTTCAGCTTGATTGGGTTTTCATCTTGAAGTAAAGGGATGAATTATTTATTTTACGACTGAAACGTGTGTGTGTGTGTGTGTGTGTGTGTGTGTGTGTGTGTGTGTGTGTGTGTGTGTGTGTGTGTGTGT
Organism: Thalassophryne amazonica; assembly: GCF_902500255.1. Taxonomy (NCBI): domain Eukaryota; kingdom Metazoa; phylum Chordata; class Actinopteri; order Batrachoidiformes; family Batrachoididae; genus Thalassophryne; species Thalassophryne amazonica. The sequence continues at coordinate 56,119,388 of NC_047104.1, forward strand.
GTGTGATGGATGAAAAAGCCAAGTCAAGTAAATACTTGAAAACATTTTACCTTTCTCTTGATGCAGAAAAACAACAAGCAGCAGGGTCAGTGTAGCATTCCCAAAAGTGAAATTCCAGCAATTATTCACAGGAGATCCACGGCGGATGCTCAGGGCAACATGTCCGCACCCTTGAGTGGGCAGAGGAGACTGACAGCCCCATTATAAAATGGCCCACGTGACAGATAAATATTTCAGGCACAAATAAATAAAGGATGCCCGACGTTTTCCCTCTGAATGACTTTTCACAGCTGAATGCCCACGGCCGCTTGCCCTGGGATCTCCTGACGGCACCCTTCACCCCCAAGATACCCCTCCCTCACTATCATCCCCTCAGCCATTCTACCGCAAGCTCACAGCAATACCCCCCAAAAAGGCCGCCAACAAACCCTCATGTTGTCCCCACCAACCTGACCACTTTCAGTCCCCTTTGCCTGCATACATATACGTCGTGGGCTGATTATCTGTGGCAGCAGAATACAGGTAAAGGTGACACACCTCCATTTCTGGCAACAAAGACACAATTAAACTGTGTTGAAAAAGGCCATCCCATTGTGCTTGCAATTCTCTCTCTGTCAAACTAATTCAGAAAGGCAGGCCTTATTGTTGACCAATAATTACTACAATGTGTGGAATACATGTTGTGGATGTTCTTTTTTGGGGGGGGGGGGGGGGGGGGCAGCTGAAATCTGATTGGCCCCTGACGTGCCTTTATCCTCTCAAAACACAAATTAATTCTTATATATTGTAAATTCACAATATGATTCCTGCCCCGGAGCAGAAGGTGGCAGTAATGCACCATTATGCTGGATGCCAACCCCAGTAAAAGAAGATGAAGAAGTACTGCCCCACATCAGACAAAGTTGGGATGATGGGTGGGGGGGACAAAAAAGAAACAAAAACAGCAGTCATTCTTACATTTACTTTGACTTCTATTTCAGTGCAGATAATATAAACCCAAGACATTTATTGTTTTGTTTGGTCAAGGTCATTTCATTGTTAATACACATTAACAGCATTCCTGCATTTCAAGCCTGCGACACACTGCGAAAGACGTTGGAATGGTCAAGCATTTGCCACTTCGCAATGTTGCCATTCTTACTCACAACACTTAACACTTCATTTTGGCATTGAGGATACTGAGTCATGAAATTCTTAAGGTGTTATTTTGTCCCATTCTTCCTACAAAGACATCTTAAGGTATGCAACAGTACAGCATCATCGCTGTTGGATTTTTCAATTCAAAATGCTCTACGCATTCTCTCTTAGGGACAGGTCAGACCTACAGGCAGCCCAGTCCAGTACCTGTACCATCTTCTTCCGCAGCTATGCCTTTGTAATTATGTGCATGATGTGGTTTTGGATTGTCTTCATGTAAAATGCATGGACATTACTGCAGCATACAATGTTGCTCTAAAATCTCAGTGTACATTTATGTATTTGCCAATGGCAATTGACACAACCTCATACCCAACCTCAGAGCCTGGCTTTGGACTTGTTGCTGATAACTGTAGGTAATGACTGGTGAAATATATGCACTGGACTGACAGGGAATTGTGCATCATATTGGACATATGCTTGGCCACTCTTAGGAAAATGTGCCCCCTTAATTGCACCTGACTTGGAAAAATCTTAGTTCCTCCCACTGTTGACAAATGAATCACATGGGATGTGTTAGAAATAATACATTTCATTTAATAGCAGATTAAGTGTGTTAAATGTCTGTGGCTTTAATGGGTATAGGTAAGTGTCTCTCCATCCCATACTCTCGGTTCTTACAGATTACGATTTTATTCGGACAGCATGCCATCCCACAGGACCGTGGTGTGAAAGCAAAATTAAGAGCTGTTCGTGTGGTTACAGTTTATGAGATGCCAGACAGGAATCTGACAACTGCCTTCTTCTGTGCCTACAACCAAACATGCAGAGAAACAGTACAAGAGAAAGATGAGGCAGGAGTGTCCCAGATGGGTCTGCTTTTACCTCTGAGGTAGATGCTGGAAAAATGTAAGAAACCGGTAAATGACAATATCAAAGTAAAGCCCCCATCACACATAAACAAGAATGTGCAGGGACCAGACCGAAATGGCAAAAATTCCCATAATCAGATTGCAGTAGGAGGGGAAAGAGCGTGGTCAGCCATGTCAGAATGCATCCACATTACCTTGTCCACACCTGCATGATAGCATCCAAAGCGCATGTAGACAATAGCTTAGATAAATGGTAAATGGACTGCATTTCTATAGCGCTTTTCCATCTGCATCAGACGCTCAAAGCGCTTTACAATTATGCCTCACATTCACCCCCGATGCATACAAGACGCTCACTACACACCGGGAGCAATAGGGGATTAAAGGCCTTGCCCAAGGGCCCTTAGTAATTTTCCAGTCAGGCGGGGATTTGAACCCATCATCTTCTGGACCTCAAGCCCAAACACCTTAACCACTAGACCATCACCTCCCCTAATAGATGACACATACTGCCGTCAGATGGCCATAAAAGGCACTGAAAGACTGCCCAATGTCCAAACATCTGGATGGCAAAACATGGTCAGAGTGGAAGGCAGCGCTGTGCTCCTCCCTTTGCACAGTCCCTACTGGACACCAGAGTACAACCAGTGTATGGACCAGACTCAGGCCATATGTGTCAAAGCTGCGTTTGATGCATTGTGTGACTGCTGCAAACTTTCAGCAATGGTGTCCAGTGGCACGTACGCTATGTGCATGCCCCGCACGCATGCTTAGTGGCTCATGCAGCTGTGATGAACACGCACACAGCTGAGTGATCATTCCAACCCCACCAGTGTGCATGGGGCCCACATGCATGTGAGTGCACAGTGTGCGTATGTGTGTGCACGTGCACGCGTGCCACTGGACACCTTTGCTGAAAGTTTGCAGCAGTCACACCATGCGTCAGACGCAGCCTTTCCAGCAAACTTGAATTTCTTTTTTGCTCACTTCAGGAGCACAACGCAAGTCTGTACATCGGGATGTCGGTTGGATTATCACATGGGATTTTCATTTTTGCGTTGGTTATTTGCAGCGCACAGCAAACTGGTGAAAAGGCTTTTCACACCAGGCTGTGGCTTGAATCCTGTGCTCTCTGCGATGTCCTTGTTCCATGCTGGAGGTGAGTTTCATGTTTAACAATCTTGTCGTGGCCTGGCTATACGGTTACAGGTCACACCTCCTACAGAGTTTAGATGGTGAGCAGTAATAATATGTATATTATAGCGGTGAGATCCATTTAGCTCTGTGCCTAACGTGTGCTATGACGCATTACTGCACGAGACCATAAGGAGGCACAGCGGCACACTGTGCTTTTGGTTTAATTGCGCACTGTTCACACCTACTGTACACGATGAATGCCTGCCACATACAGTGCCTTGCAAAAGTATTCAGCCCCTTGGTATTTCATGCATTTTAATTTGTTTATGGCATTTCAAATACAAAATGTAAATCAGGCTTCTCAATGTAAAAAGTTCTAAAATTATCTTCCTTAGAATCAAACTGAAAGTAAATCTCTACAACTTGATATAACCTAATTAAAAATATAAAAGCCAAGATGATGGGTTGCATCAGCCCCTTTGGTATAATACTTGTAAATAATCAGTTAAATTGCCAGTTTTCTTCAAACAAGTCAGGGGATGGATACATGAACATTTCTAAGTCACTGAATATGTCTTGAAATTTATTTACATCAGTTTTCAAGAAATAGGGTTTTATTAAAAAGAAAACCTGAATATGTCATCAGAATATGTAGACTGCCGATCAGATGACACAAAAACTGCATATAGACCGCTGTCAGATGTGCATCGCCGAGAGTGTTTTGAACACGTGCAACACACTCGGGACAGCTGAGCAAATGGGACCAAATATGTAGATGCTCACAGACTGCTGTCTGTTGGTCTTCAGACCGCACCTCAATACCTCCTTACTGTGGCTGGATGTGTCATTATGATGCAGTTTGGCCTCAATTGGCATATGTGTGATGGGGTATAAGTTACAAGAAACTTGCAAATATCAGTATTGACCAGCATTTAGATATCAGGTAAAAAGAAAAAAAAAAACTTATGCAATGAAAGCAGTCATACTGACAGGTTTACCTTTGTTGGAGTTGTCCAAATGTTTCTAATAAGTGTACATTGTTTGGATATTGAGTTTTTTCTTTGATGTCCAACTAGATGGCATAGAGAGAAAGCCTTTGATAACAATAGCACTATCACACCAGACAAGTGCAGATCCCGAGAATACATGGTCTTTCTGTCTTTTTATCTGTCACTCCCTCTTTTACTTCTGTCTCTCTATCTTTCCAAATATTTCACTGTTACATTGTGTCTAACAAAAATCATGTTGAGCAATGTTAGCATTGAGATAAAAGGATGCTAAAATATAATGTAGGTGTGCTTTGTTCTGGCAAGCACAGAGACGTAGAGACGGAGTTCTTCTGACTAGCAGAAACCAGGTCTGATTCATTAGGTGGGGTGTCTGTCTGGGGAAGTCCACAGAGGGCTGCCACATCCACTGAGAATGTTGGGTAGGCCACCCCCCCAACCCACCACACCCCCTTTCAATCAAACCCGCCCGTGTTCTCACTCCCTCCCTTCTTCATTACTCTTTCCATCATTATCCCCCCACTCCTAATTCTCTGTGCAATTCTTTAACTCCAAATTCTCCCCAAACCTCTTTTTTTTGCTATCATAAATTCTTCTTATCTTCTCATCCTCCCTCGCACCAGTGGTAATTTCAATTATACTCATCCCCCCCCCCCCCCCCCCCCCCCCCCATTGTTTCAGGCATCTTCAAATGTGGAACTGAATGAAAGCAAAAACAAAAATAAATAAATAGAAAAGCCACAGACTAAAGATCTAGGATCTGGTATCACGGTGACAACCACTGAGAGGTGAAATGCTACATATTCCCACAAAACTGTATGTTTAAATTATATTGGGGAAGTGTGTACTACAGGGAGAGTCCAGATTCTTTCTCTTGTTTCTCTCTTTTTACATTTCCCTTTTCCCTTTTCCCTTTGAGACCGCCGTGATCAAACCATAGTGAGTGGACACAGTCCTTCCACCAATAGGAACAAGAATTCCTAGAGAGTGTAACAGATATGCCTTTCTTCCACAATGCCTTACAAAGATGAGCTGCTTCCCCATTGAATAGAGAATAGCTCATTGGGATCGTCTAAGAACAAGACTGAGAAATGCTGGGATATGTTTTATCTCTGTTATTCTCTTGTAGAAAAAAAATCAATAGAACAACAAAAGGATGTGAAGACAAGGATAACAATGCAGTTCGACAAAGTAAAGTTTTCGCATGTCTTGATAGTTGCTGAGAAATGCGCTACACTTGCAACTGCATTTCAGAATTACAATTTATTAACTTTGGTTTCTGTGTAAGGAAACTCTTGAACAAATACCATCTTGCCAAAACATGACACTGAATTAGTGCAGGAAGACTTTCCATTAATAGACTGGAATTCATAACAGATGTGCACAAGCAGTTCAGTCTGTTGTGGTTTCTATGCATCTACTGTGGTTTGTTGGAATGCAGCAATATTCTTGTTCAAATGGCTTGTAGTAATCCAGGGGAAGTTTGGGAAATATGGGGACACTTGTTCATTGTGTTAACAAGATTTGACAACCTCACCTGATGCAACAGAGGGATAATGCAGCACAGAACACAAACAACTCTGATACTGTATTGCCAGAAATAAAAACTGATAATAATGGGAATAATTTGGCCCTGATTTATGACAGGTTTGTGTGTGTAAAAAATGTACAAACACAATAAATCCCACAAAAAGAGGAATGTTGATTATTAACCATGTACACTGAAGGATGTCTTTCCAAAGTGCAAAATGGCACACATTGTCCATGTAACATGACTGCCTTCTTGAATCAACTGTGCCAAACTGTGGCTCGAATGATCGAACAATGAAACATTGCGCCAATGGGCAGGCATGTACGATGCTGGTGTGATGGTTCGTGCACGCGGGGAACATACTGCCAGCAGCTGCACGATGTGTCACCACATCGTGCAGCTGCTGTGAATAAAAAATAAATAAAAAAATTTTAAAAATACATGCTGCAATGGTTTTGTGCACGTGAACACAGCAGCTTTTCACAACAGCTGCTGAAATAAAAAAAAATATATAAAATTACATGCCACCCATGGGACTTGAACCCATGCCTGCCAAAAGCTCTGATTGCCAGTCAGAACTTTACCACTGAGCTATGATCACTGTCCTGTGAAATTTGTGGGAACTGCCTGATATGAGGAAGGAGATGGACATATTTTAAATGAAATAAACCTACACACCATATAAAAACACTGCATTTATCAAGAGGGCAATACAATATGATCTGTCTGTTGCGTGTAGATGACCCATGGTCACAGACATACAGTCATGAAGATAACCCTGGTTAAATAAAAAGAAAAAACGCCAAGGGATTCAAAACCCACACGCTCTGATTACCAGATGGAAACTTTACCACTGCGCTACAATCACTGTCTTGTAACAGGAGAGTGAAATGGGTAAAGTCAACAAGCAGATAAACGTATTTTCTAAAAAAAAAAGCCCTGTGATAACTGAGCAAGCATTGTTTGGTATGGCGTATTTCTGCTGATACGTGACTGAAAGTGGTGTATTTGTCATACTGTTGGCTTGTCCTGGTCATGCAGTGCACTGCTTACAGCCCTCACAGCCCTCACAGCCCGACAAGCGTGTCCTGTCAGACATGACATCCAGATCGGCTGCTGCGTGTCCAAACAGACTGACAGTCCGTTTCTCCTCCCATCACAAAAGCGATATATGTTTTTATGTATTTCCACACAAGCACACACACGCGCATGTCCGTTAAAACACGGGACGTCCAGAACCAAGATGTCCCAACAGCTGTGGGCAGCCAGTCATGCCCCCTGTCCTGTCAGTGTACAGACCAAGATGTCACTCTGTGATCAGATGAGAGATGCCTCGCCTGCGGGGTGCACGAACCACACGCACAGATGTGTTGTGGGGGGGGGGGGGGGCGCAAAACACATACACACGTGTTGTGGGGGGAGCCGACACTCTGACACGCCACGTGTACTAGGCAATTTCACAGTCATGGGCACTTCAACAAATTTTACATCCACCTCAACAATGATCATCTGCTGACTGTTTTCGTGATAATAGTGCAAATGGCCACATATTTTCTGTTAAAGTGTATTTCAAACTTTTTCTGACCAAGACCCACTTAATGAATAAAAAATTGTGGGACACTTAATTTGGTACTTCAGTGTTTCCCATAATTCCCCTGGCGGACCCCTGCACTTCCCAGAATGCCCCGCAGTGCCAGCAGAATGCCGTCATCTCACAGCACATGTAAAAGCGAGGATGGTGTTGATTTATCGCATTCACGGCTGATTATGATGTTGATATGTTCTCGAGAGGGTTATCTACAGGAGGTGTAGCACCTGTGATGTACTTCTGCTGATGGCACGAGATTCATAACTTCGAAACACCAACTGTCTCAAATATCCAAAAACAATAGGTCTGTTTACCATTCCGAGACCACGTTAAACTTTACAACCTAATAGTGGCAACTTTCAAATGGTTTGTTATTTGACAGTGAACCTGGAACTCAGTACTTGTCACTGTGGCTGAATCATTTTAATTGCATCACAAAACAGACACTTCAAATTCTAACTTTTGAATTTATATATGAGTTGAATCAAGAATGAAAATAATGTTTTTATATATATATATATATATATATATTTCATGACGTGAGAGATGGAACATTCCATCTGATATTGAATAAAATGAAATTATATGAATGAAAAATTCTTTTCATTGCACAAATTAAAGAAAACATTCATTGTTTTATATAATGCTTAAAACAGATCCTTGTCATTTGATATTTTATGAATTAATAAACAAGAAAAAAGGGACTTGCGCTCTTCCCAATCATAAGTTGCCTGCCAAAGCTCGGTAGCGAGACAAGATGCCCCATCTCAACTAGGTGTCATCTGACAGGACCCTACTATGCCCCAGTGGCGCCATGCAAGCCCTGAGCTGTAGCAGGGCCAACTCGGCCTCCACAGCTCTGCCTCTGGCAAAGACTGCTTTCTTAGGACCTCCCTGGTTCGCTCTTGAGCTCCCTTGGTGCAGCCAGCCTTCCTGACCATACCCAGTGAGTCTGGGCACTGTGTCGAGTCGCGCTTTGTTTTTAAGCTGTGTGGCGTCATTGCTAGTGTGAGCGTGCAGTGGTCACATGAGCGTGTGGTCAAAATGTATGGAACCAAAATTGCAATGCTAAATAGAACCGAAATTGCACGGAAAATGGAACACAATGACAAATAGTATGAATGATCCATATCATGTGACATACAAACCACCAATGAAATGACAAGGATCTATTTAGCGTCATCACTCACTCATCTTCAACCGCTTATCTGAGATCACACATTGACCGCCTCTGACTGGGGGATCCCGAGACGTTCACCTAGTCCTGGGTCTTCCCTGGGGTCTCCTCCCAGGTGACATCCCTGGAACACCTCCCTAGGAAGATGCCCAGGAGGCATCCTTACCAGATGCCTGAACCACCTCAGCTGGCTCCTTTCAATGTGAAGGAGCAGTGGCTCTACTACGAGCTCCCCACAGATGACTGAACTTCTCAACCTATTTCTAAGGGAGACACCACCACCCTCCTAAGGAAGGCCATTTTGGCTGCTAGTACCCGCGATCTAGTTCTTTCGGTCATGACCCAACTCTCATGACCATAGGTGAGAGTAGGAACAAAGACTGACCAGTGGATAGAGAGCTTCACCTTTTAGCTCAGCTCCCTTTTTCATCACAACAGTACGGTAGAGCGAATGCAACACCACCCCTGCTGCACTGATTCTCCGGCCAATCTCACGCTCCATTGTTCTTTCACTCGTGAACAAAACCCCGAGGTACTTGGACTCCTTCACTTGGGGCAAGACCATAATCCCTACCCGGAGTAAGCAATCCATCAGTTTCCTGCTGAGAACCATGGCCTCAGATTTAGAGGTGCTGATCCTCATTCCACCGCTTCACACTCTGCTGCGAACTGATTCAGTGAGTGTTGGAGGTCATCGGCCGATGAAGCCAACAGGACCACATCATATGCAAAAAGCAGTGATGAGACGCTGAGCCCACCAAACTGGAAAACCTCCTCCCTCCAACAACGCCTCAATATCCTTTCTGTGAACATCAAGATGGATGGATGGATAGCTTTATTATCATTGTCATTACAACAACGAGATTTCCACACTCACATTCCACAGACAAACAGCAATTAATCCACAATTATTACTTGTTTATCGTAATAATGGCACACATCAGAATTAAGACAACACATATACATTTGACATTGTTTATGTGCACTAAACTTGAAACAGTCCATTTTCCAGATTGAGGCGATGTGAGTGTGGGTGGCCGCTGCAACTGGAGTCGCGCCGCTGCCAGCTTGGGGGGAATGGGGACCAATCACAAACAGGATTGGTGACAAGGAGCAAACCTGGTGAAGGCCAACCCCCACCAGAAACAAATCCAACTTACTGCCGAGCACCCGAACACAGCTCTCGCTTTATGAGTACAGAGATTTGATGGCCCTGAGAAGGGACCCCCACACTCCATACTCCTGCATCACCTCTCACAGTATCTCCCGGGGTACCCAATCATATGCCTTCTCCAAGTCCACAAAACACATGTAGACTGGATGGGCATACTCCCAGGCATCCTCCAGGATCCTTGTGAGAGTGAAGAGCTGGTCAGTTGTTCCACGACCAGAATGGAACCTGCATTGTTCCTCTTCAATTAGAGGATCGACTATCGGCCGAACCCTCCTTTCCAGCACCGTAGAGTAGACTTTACCAGGGAGGCTGAGTAGTGTGATGCCCCTGTAGTTGGCACACACTCTCTCGTCCCCCTTTTTAAATATGGGGACCACCACCCCAGTTTATCACTCCTTAGGCACCGTCCCAGACCTCAATGCAATGTTGAAGAGACATCTCATCCAAGACAGTCCCTTCACACCCAGAGCCTTCAGCATTTCTGGACGTATCTCATCAACCCCCGGGGTCTTACCACTGTGGAGTTGTTTGACTACCTCAGTGACTTCCACCAGGGAAATTGATGAAAATCCTCCATCAGCTTCCAGCTCTACCCCTACTATAGAGGGCACTCCGGTCTGATGGAGGAGTTCCTCAAAGTGTTCCTTCCTGTGCCAGATTACATCCTCAGTTAAGGTCAACAGTGTCTCATCCTTACTGTAGACAGCTTGGATGTTCCCCATTTTCCCCTTCTGAGGTGCCTCACGGTCCACCAGAAGCACCTTGGTGTTGACCGAAAGTCCTTCTCCATGGTTGCTCCAAACTCCTCCCACACCTGCTGCTTTGCCTCCCCCACAACAGAGGCTGCTGCCCTTTGGGCCTGTTGGTACCTTGCAACTGCCTCCGGAGTCCTCCGAGATAACATTTCCGGAAGGACTCCTTCAATCTTCAGTTTTGTTTTTAGTTTTTTACATAATGCTAAATACTTCTCTGGGAACCATCACCTTATCATGCTGGAGAGGTTGCTGTGTCGCTATGATCCTGAGAGCTGTGTTGTCTGGAGCCTTTGTGCTTCTGGTAGGGTCTCCCATGGCAAATTGGTCTCAGGTGAGAGGCCAGGCTAAGAATGGTTCATAAGACACAATGACAAAATGAGGCAGAGGAAATATGACTCGGCCTGGGGCCCCCATCTGGAGCCAGGCCGGGATGTAGGGCCCGTCAGCGAGCGCCTGGTGGCTGGGCTTGCCATGGAGCCCAGCTGGGCTCAGCCCAAAAAGGTAATGTGGACATTCCATCTCCACCCTGTGGGCTCACCACCCACAGGGGGAACCGCTGGTGTCAGGTGCGCTGTCCCATGGGTGGCAGTGAAAGTCGAGGGCCTTGGTGAATCAGACCCGGGCGGCTGGGGGTGTGGAATGTCACCTTGCTGTGGGGGAAGGAGCCGGAACTTGTGCAGGAGGTGGAGCAACAACAGTTAGATCTGGTGGGCCTCACCTCCATGCACAGCCTCAGCTCCAGAACCACTCTCCTTGATAGGGGTTGGACCTTATTCTTCTGTGGAGTTGCCCAGGGTGTGAGGCACTGGGCGGGTGTGGGGATATTCACAAGTCCACAGCTGAGTGCCGCTATGTTGGAGTTTACCCCGGTAGATGAGAGGGTTGCCTCCCTACGCCTTCGGGTGGCGGGGAAGGCGGGGGGGCTCTGACTGTTGTTTGTGCGTATGCACCGAACAGCAGTTTGGAGTATTCTGCCTTATTGGAGTCCCTGAATGGAGTCCTGTATGCTTCTCTACTACTCATTGTAGCGCCATGTCCTCAATTCGTCCTAATTAAATAAATACATTAATGCTGTCCCAACAAAAACCTGAGTTTTCAACTGGAGACAGACTGTGCTTCCACTCTCAGTTGAGAAATTCCTAAGTCATCTGGTGATCTTCAGATAAGCTTGGAGATGTCCCCTGATGGTCCAACACTGCTTCGCAGAGAAAAAACAAAATTGTAATCCAAAGTTCTTCAAAGGGGAGCCCTTGCGTTTTTATCGGTTAAACTCCGGTCATTATGAATTACATGACATTATAATTGCTTCACATCAGAATCTGAAATTGCCCAGGCCTGAAGAACCCACTTTATGACCTCAAGCTAAGGCAGGAACCTCTCAAGACTGCAAAACTTCCCCCACAACAAGACGCGGTCATAAACTTTGTCTTGACAAGCAGCTATTATATTTAGTTTAAAGCAAAGGAAAACACCTTTGGTTTGAAATAAAATTAGATCAGTATTTCTTTCATTTATATCTAAAGACTTATGTTTGTTTGTATTGATTATTCAAAGAAAATGCTTTGCATGCAGTCCTGCGGCTCTTCTCCACCCTCTCTCTGCTGCCGCTCTTCTCTTTTTCTTTCCTGTTGAACGCTTCATTTTATTCTTGGGCCAAGGCCCGTTTCATAGCTAAGCTAAGCTAAGCTACCACGTGACATTCATCATTCTTAACTTTTGCTCAAACTTAAAGTTTAACCTGACACTTTAAGGTGCGTCAAGTCTTTTGAATTTTTAAGAGAACTTCCAAGCTGAGCTTTTCAAATTAAGAGCAGATTTACAGAAAAGCGACTTTTCCTTTTCATTATAATTTTTCAACGCTCTTAAAGTTTTACCTTTTTTCTAAATTCACAAAGACTATTAATCTGGCTCCAACAATCTTTTGAAAAGCTACCAGAAACCATTTTCAACAAACACCTTCCACCTCTGAGATCCAGCAGCTGACAACGGAGCTGATTTCAAACCTGACTGCAAGTCGCTAACCTGTCAGTGAAGCCAGTTGACACAAGTCTTGGGATCGCAATGGGGAGACCGCTGAGTTAACCCCTTGACCCAAGTGAGCTCACGCTGCCCAGAGCATGAACATCAACAACTGACGGACGGAACAGTCAGAACCAACCAACTCTTCAACAGCAGCTAAGTGACCCAGTTCAAGGTTCCAGGAAAGAGGTTTGTTGTCAATGGATACAGGTGGCTCCTTTTTAAACCTATTCATGTTTGATGAATATTTTTCTTAATAATTGGATTCATATTTCATCACTAAATTCTAATCAGATTCATATACTTAAAGTCTTTATATCTCTTTCTTCCAACGTCTCATGAGTAAAGCAAAGTGTCTCCATAAATGAACTTATTTAATCAATGTCCATAAAATGCCAGTAAAATGTTCATTTCTTGTAGAAATTGTAAATAAATTTTAAATATTTCTGCTGTGGTTCATTTTGTGTTCAGAAGGAAACCCTTGGTCAACCGGATGGTGTGAATTCAGATTTCAGGTAAGATAAGATAAGATGAGACTTTATTGATCTCACAGTGGAAAATTCACACATCAGCTCTTTAAAAAACACACAAGATGAGTGCAAGTGGAGGAAAATGTGCATCAAACAGCATGTGCAACGATAAGCAATAATATAATACTTGTAACAATACAATAAAATAAGAAATTGAGGTAGAAATAGAATATATATATATTATAGATATTATATATATATATATAATATATATATATCTATATATATATTATATATATATATATATATAATATTATAAATTTATATATAGCGCCAAATCACAACAAACAGTTGCCCCAAGGCACTTTATTGTAAGGCAAAGTCATACAATGGATACAAAGACATGCTGTGGAGGGGAGCAGAGATCAATCACTAATGATTAAATGCAGAGTGGTGCATACAGAGCAAAAAGAGAAAGAAACACTCAGTGCATCATGGGAACCCCCAGCAGTCTAAGTCTATAGCAGAATAACTAAGGGATGGTTCAGGGTCACCTGATCCAGCCCTAACTATAAGCTTTAGCAAAAAGGAAAGTTTTAAGCCTAATCTTAAAAGTAGAGAGGGTGTCTGTCTCCCTGATCCGAATTGGGAGCTGGTTCCAGAGGAGAGAAGCCTGAAAGCTGAAGGCTCTGCCTCCCATTCTACTCTTACTAGGAACTACAAGTAAGCCTGCAGTCTGACAGCGAAGTGCTCTATTGGGGTGATATGGTACTAAGAGGTCCATAAGATAAGATGGGACCTGATTATTCAAAACCTTATAAGTAAGAAGAAGAATTTTAAATTCTATTCTAGAATTAACAGGAAGCCAATGAAGAGAGGCCAATATGGGTGAGATATGCTCTCTCCTTCTACTCCCTGTCAGTACTCTAGCTGCAGCATTTTGAATTAACTGAAGGCTTTTCAGGGAACTTTTAGGACAACCTGATAATAATGAATTACAATAGTCCAGCCTAGAGGAAATAAATGCATGAATGTTTTCAGCATTACTCTGAGACAAGACCTTTCTAATTTTAGAGATATTGCGCAAATGCAAAAAAGCAGTCCTACATATTTGTTTAATATGCACATTGAATGACATATCCTGATCAAAAATGACTCCAAGATTTCTCACAGTATTACTAGAGGTCAGGGTAATGCCATCCAGAGTAAGGATCTGGTTAGACACCATGTTTCTAAGATTTGTGGGGCCAAGTACAATAACTTCATTTTTATCTGAGTTTAAAAGCAGGAAATTAGAGGTCATCCATGTCTTTATGTCTGTAAGACAATCCTGCAGTTTAGCTAATTGGTGTGTGTCCTCTGGCTTCATGGATAGATAAAGCTGGGTATCATCTGTGTAACAATGAAAATTTAAGCAATGCTGTCTAATAATACTGCCTAAGGGAAGCATGTATAAAGTGAATAAAATTGGTCCTAGCACAGAACCTTGTGGAACTCCATAATTAACCTTCGTCTGTGAAGAAGATTCCCCATTTATATGAACAAATTGTAATCTATTAGATAAATTGATTCAAACCACCGCAGCGCAGTGCCTTTAATACCTATGGCATGCTCTAATCTCTGTAATAAATTTTATGGTCAGCAGTATCAAAAGCAGCACTGAGGTCTAACAGAACAAGCACAGAGATGAGTCCACTGTCTGAGGCCATAAGAAGATCATTTGTAACCTTCACTAATGCTGTTTCTGTACAATGATGAATTCTAAACCTTGACTGAAACTCTTCAAATAGACCATTCCTCTGCAGATGATCAGTTAGCTGTTTTACAACTACCCTTTCAAGAATTTCTGAGAGAAAAGGAAGGTTGGAGATTGGCCTATAATTAGCTAAGATAGCTGGGTCAAGTGATGGCTTTTTAAGTAATGGCTTAATTACTGCCACCTTAAAAGCCTGTGGTACATAGCCAACTAATAAAGATAGATTGATCATATTTAAGATCGAAGCATTAATTAATGGTAGGGCTTCCTTGAGCAGTGGTAGAATGGGGTCTAATAGACATGTTGATGGTTTAGAGGAAGTAACTAATGAAAATAACTCAGACAGAACAATCGGAGAGAAAGAGTCTAACCAAATACCGGCATCACTGAAAGCAGCCAAAGAGAACGATATGTCTTTGGGATCGTTATGAGTAATTTTTTCTCTAATAGTTAAAATTTTATTAGCAAAGTCATGAAGTCATTACTAGTTAAAGTTAAAGGAATACTCAGCTCAATAGAGCTCTGACTCTTTGTCAGCCTGGCTACAGTGCCGAAAAGAAACCTGGGGTTGTTCTTATTTTCTTCAATTAGTGATGAGTAGTAAGATATCCTAGCTTTACGGAGGGCTTTTTATAGAGCAACAGACTCTTTTTCCAGGCTAAGTGAAGATCTTCTAAATTAGTGAGACGTCATTTCCTCTCCAACTTACGGGTTATCTGCTTTAAGCTGTGAGTTTGTGAGTTATACCATGGAGTCAGGCATTTTTGATTTAAGGATCTCTTTTTCAGAGGAGCTACAGCATCCAAAGTTGTCTTCAATGAGGATATAAAACTGTTGACGAGATAATCTATCTCACTCACAGAGTTTAGGTAGCTACTCTGCCCTGTGTTGGTATATGGCATTGGAGAACATAAAGAAGGATCATATCCTTAAACCTAGTTACAGCACTTTCTGAAAGACTTCTACTGTAATGAAACTTATTCCCCACTGCTGGGTAGTCCATCAGAGTAAATGTAAATGTTATTAAGAAATGATCAGACAGAAGGGGTTTTCAGGGAATACTGTTAAGTCTTCAATTTCCATATCATAAGTCAGAACAAGATCTAAGGTATGATTAAAGTGGTGGGTGGACTCATTTACATTTTGAGCAAAGCCAATTGAGTCTAACAATAGATTAAATGCAGTGTTGAGGCTGACATTCTCAGCATCTGTGTGGATGTTAAAATCGCCCAATATAATTTTATTAATTGTAATTATAATGACTATTTATATAGAACTTTCCAAAATGAGCACTAAACAAAATAAATTCCAATAATGAAAGACTAAATGCTGGTAATAAAAAATACACTACAACAATGCACAAAAATCCAAAAGTAAAGAGATCATAACACAGAAGAAGGTGTGACTTTTAGTACAGTGTGACTTATATATGATTTTTTTTCCCTTCAAGAGGCTTTGTTTTGATAGATGCGATGGAAACACAGTATTTCACTTCTGAATATAAGTCACAGGACTTCGCAAATTAGTTATAAAAGTGAGTTGAAAATACACTAACTATTGATTTGGCTTTTTGGCTATTTACCCAAGTGTCCTCTGATAAGACCAAGCACCAAAGACATCACCTTCTGTCACAAGTTAACATCCAAGTTTCACAATCATAAGTGTGAAACCATTGGGACCCTAACGGCTTGGATTTTTGCTCTTGGATCTTAGAATTGCAAGCAGGTGTGAAGTTGTGAGGGGAACTGCATGTATTTGTATTTGAATTTGTATTTGAGTGACTGGGACCAAACATCAATCAGTTCACAGTCTATATACATAGTAATCTTAGAACCGAGGACCTTGCCTGCTGAGTGATGGTGCATTTTCCAAATAAACTGGATTTCCTGCTGTTTCAGAGTGGACATCGGGACTTCTCTTGCACCTTGCTGTTGAATATTCAACTATTCTGCCATTGCAAATAATGACATGTCAGGTTATTAGTTGAACCAGAGATTATTATTGCATGTTCTGACAAATATATCCTTCTCTTTGTCAATGATCACCACACTGAATTCGGTATGATTGAAGATTTTTGATGTACTCACAAACATGGAGGTAGTAGTTTTTCCTTACTCATGCCACCAGCGTGGGTTGGGTTAAGTACAGCGATAAGCAAAGGTGCCACGAAGGGCCAACTGATCACTGTACTAGGTGTTTTTTTCTCAATCTAACATCCTGATCAATTGTGAAATTACCTGTTAAAATGACTGGTACAATGGAAAACATGCATCATCTTAGCTCTTCATACCCACCCTGGTCCAGCGACCAGAACTTAGTCATGTATAGTGCTTTAAGGTGAACTATATGTATGATGTGAAGGGTTATAAATAAGTTGAATTGGTATCTGTTACTGTGCATCATTATTCAGTAGTTTCTTTTTTACCCGAGGCCAACATATGTTTCAGACAACTTTATTGATCCCTAAAAGGGCAATTCATTTCACACCCAATTAATCTCATACAAATATACAGTAATTAATCCACAATTATTACCAGTTGAACGTAATAATGGCCCACATCAGAATTAAAACAACCACACATATACATTTGATTGTTTATGTACACTAAACTTGAAACACTCCATCATCCGAATTGAGGAAATGTGAGTGTGGGGGGGCTGCAGCAACACGTGGTCGTGCAGCCAGCTTGGGGGGAATGGGGAGCTGCCGCAGCTAAACCTGAGGTGCACCCTGGAGGGGGGAGGGGAGTGGTGTGAGTGGGGTACGGGATGGGGTGGGGGATGGGGACAGGAACACAAAGGAGAGGAAGGGGGTGGGAGCATGTGTATCAGTCACTGTCCATGTGTGAGTGGCAGATGAGTTAAGTTATGTCAGTTTCTGTCCGTGTGTGCTGGAGTTGCAAAAGATAAGAAGGCAGCCGAATGGTTCACCAAGGCCATAGAAATTCTTCTGGAGGAAAACAATGCTGTTTTTGTACAACCCCCAATTCCAATGAAGTGGGGACATTGTGTGACAGGTGAATAAAAACAGAATACAATGATTTGCAAATCCTCTCAATTGTATTCAATTGAACACACCACAAAGACACGATATTTAATGTTCAAACTGATAAACTTTATTGTTTTGTGCAAATATTTGCTCATTTTGAAATGGATGCCTGCAACAAAAAGGCTGGGACAGTGGTATGTTTATCACTGTGTTATATCACCTTTCCTTCTCACAACACTCAATAAGTGTTTGGGAACTGAGGACACTAACTGTGAGTGTCATGATTGTGTAGAAAAGGAGCATCCTCAAAAGGCTCAGCCATTCGCAAGCAAAGATGGGGCGAGGATCACCACCTTGTGAACAACTGTGTGGAAAAAATAGTCCAACAGTTTAAGAACAATGTTTCTCAACATTTAATTGCAAGGAATTTAGGGATTCCATCATCTACAGTCCATAATATAATCAGAAGATCAGAGAATCTGGAGAACTTTGTACACATAAGCGGCAGGGCCGAAAACCAACATTGAGTCCCTGTGACTTTCAATCCCTCAGGCGGCACTGCATCAAAAATTCGACATCATTGTGTAAACGGATCTTACTGCGTGGGCTCAGAAACACTTCAGAAAAACCATTGTCAGTTAACACAGTTCATTGCTACATCTACAAGTGCAAGGTAAACTCTGCCATGCAAAGTGAAAGCCATACATCAACAACATCCAGAAATACTGCCGCTTTCTCTGGGCCTGAGCTCATTTTGAAATGGACAGATGCAAAGTGTGCTGTGGTCTGATGAGTCCATATTTCAAATTGTTTTTGGAACTCATGGACATCATGTCCTTCAGACAAAAGAGGACAAAGACCATCCATATGTTTCCAGCGCAAAGTTCAAAAGCCAGCATCTGTGATGGTATGGGGGGTGGATAGTGCCCATGGCATGGGCAACCTAAAAGCCATTTGTTTTCCTTGTTTTATCATACGTTTTATTGTGTTATTTTGTGTTTTTATTCTTGTGCTCTTTTATGTTTTGTCTTTTTATTGTGTTTTAAACTTTTTTATTCAGTTTTTTTCTCTGTTTTTGGTATTGTGTTTGTATAAAGTGCTTTGAGGCAATCTCATCTTGAGTTGGCGCATGTAGAAATTATTCAATTTGATTTGATTTGAAATTTGACTGACACGATTTGCCAATGATAAACTATTGTAGGCTCTTTTATGATACATACATATGGGTTTATGAAAAGGTATTCATGAAAATATCATTGTTAAGTAGAATATCAAGAACAGAATATCAAGAACAGAAGCTTCTGTATTCTTGAGATCATAGATTTATTGAATAATCAGTGTAATTTGCAACAACAGTAAATAATGTGTTTATGTCGCTGATATTAATGAGCGAAGCTCCTCACCATCTCACCATGTCATTACGTCCTTTAGACTTTTATCAGTGAAATAGTTCAGAGGAGACACAATTTTTTCAATTTCAATTTATTTTCATTTATATAGCGCCAAATCACAACAGAGTTGCCTCAAAATGCTTCACACAGGTAAGGTCTAACCTTACCAACCCATAGAGCAACAGTGGTAAGGAAAAACTCCCTCTGAGGAAGAAACTTCATGCAGACCAGACTCAAAGGGGTGACCCTCTGCTTGGGCCATGCTACAAACATAAATTACAGAACAATTCATAGAACAATTCGCGGACGAATATACAAGAAATGCTATTGGCGCACAGGACAGGAGGATCGCCAATACGAATACAACTCCCATCTCTGGATGGAGCTGCACCTTAAACAGAGAAAAAAAAAAAACAGAATCAGGCATCAGAAAGACAAAAAATACTGTATAATTGCCAGCATTAAACAACAAGCAAAACAGAGAAATACTAAGGTGATCACGGCCACTAGCCCTAAACTTCACTAAAAGACCCAGAATTTAGGTAAAGTTGAGGCTGCAGCCCACTCCAATTACTAATAAATGAATTAAAAGAGTAAAAAGCGTAAAACAAAACTGTACCAGTATGCTAGCCATATGAAAGGGAAAATAAGTGCATCTTAAGTCTGGACTTGAAAGTCTCCACAGAATCTGACTGTTTTACTGACGCAGGGAGATCATTCCACAGAACAGGGGCACGATAAGAGAAAGCTCTGTGATCCGTAGACTTCTTATTCACCTTAGGGACACAAAGTAGTCCTGCCACCCTGAGAACGTAAAGCCCAGGGGTCAGCTAGGTAGGGAGGTGCCAGTCCATGAATAATTTTATAGGTTAGTAGCAGAACCTTTAAATCTGATCTCACTGGGACAGGGAGCCAGTGAAGGGATGCCAAAACTTTCTGCTTCGTGTCAGAAGTCTGGCTGCAGCATTTTGAACCAATTGGAGACCCCTAATGCTAGACTGCGGTAAACCAGAAAATAGAACATTGCAGTAGTCCAATCTAGAAGAGATAAATGCATGGATCAGGGTCTCAGCATCAGCCATAGACAGGATGGGACGAATCTTCCCTATATTTCGTAGGTGGAAGAAAGCAGTCCTAGTAATATTTCTAATGTGGAGGCCAAAGGACAACAAAGGATCAAAAATTACCCCAAGGTTCCTCACTTTGTCAGTGTGATGTATGACACATGAGCCGAGGCTGAGCATTAACTGGTCAAATTGATGCTGATGTCTCACTGGACCAAGAATCATCATTTCAGTTTATCAGAGTAGGAAGTTTCTAGACATCCAACTTCTCACTGCTGCAAGGCAATCTTCTAAGAATTTTATGTGAACGAGATTACCAGCAGCCATCGGCATGTATAACTGAGTATCATCTGCATAGCAGTGAAAGGTAATCCCAAAACGTCGCAATATGTGCCCAAGGGGTGCTATATAAAGGGAGAAAAGCAGGGGGCCTAAGACAGACCCCTGTGGAACTCCAAATTTCATGTCACTAAGGTTAGAGGTAGTGTTACTGTACAAAACACAGTGAGAACGACTGGTCCAGTATGACGTCAGCCATGCAAGGGCACTCCCAGTAATTCCAAAATGATTTTCCAGCCTATCAAGTAGAATATGATTGATCACTGGATCAAATGCAGTACTGAGATCTAACAGCAACAGAACCGTAGTGGTGTCTGAATCCATTGTAAGCAGAAGATCATTCACCACTTTAGTGAAAGCCGTTTCTGTGGAATGATATTTTCTAAAAGCAGACTGCAGTGGCTCAAAGAGTATTATTCTCAGTAAGATAGTCTACGAGCTGCCGTGACACCACTTTTTCCAGAATTTTAGAGAAAAATGATAGATTTGATATCGACCGATAGTTTGTCAATACACTAGGGTCAAGATTAGGTTTCTTAAGTAATGGTTTAATCACTGCAGATTTCGAAACATTTAGGAACAGATCCAGAAGTTAAAGAAAGATTAATCATTTCCAGCACAGTCGGCCCAAGAGTGGGCCACAGGTCCTTAAACAGTTTTGTTGGTATAGGATCAAATAAACAGGTTGTGCTTTTTGTTGACATTATGAGTTTTGTCAGCATGCCTAGTGAGATACTATCAAATTCTGTAAATCTAGGTAATACCTCAGTAGTGGTGCCCACCTCAATAGCAGGGTGTAGTGGCTGGGTTAAGGCATGCCGGGATATATTTAACCTGATGTCTTCTATTTTCTTCCCAAAGTAATCCAGTAAATCTTGTGCTGTAAAAGGAGAGCGAACTACAGGTGGTTGTCCATGCAAAGTGTTGCCACCATGTTCAACAAGAACTTTGAGTTATGCTTGTTTTTGTTGATCAAATCAGAGTAGTAAGTCCGCTTTGTAGCCAGTAATGCATGCTTATAGTCTAAGATAGCATCACGCCATGCAAGATGAAATTGCTTCTAATTTTGAATGACGCCATTTCTGTTCTAGACCTCTTGCTTTATGCTTGAGGTCACGTAGACAATCATTGAACCAAGGTGACTGTGATTTGGGGGAGCGCGGTTTTAACACAGGTGGTGCAATCATGTCGAGTGTAGTTTTGAGCACTGAGTTTAAACTATCCACAAGTCTGTCTACTGACTGGGTATTTGTCAAATGTGAAGCTAAGACATCAGGCAGTTTAGCTTTGAATTCAGTCTTAGTTGAGAAGTTGATGCATCGCCGTAATGATATAGAAGGTTGTTGTTCCACTAAACACGGCAGTGAAACTGTAAACTTAATAAGTGAGTGATTAGACACCACTGATGTAAGAGGCATGATGTCAATATTCGTGACAGCAATACCACGTGCGAGAACCAGATCCAGGGTATTTCCATTAATGTGCGTCGAATCCCGAATGCATTGCCGAAATCCTATTGCATCCACAAGCTTATTTATATGAATGTTAAAGTCACCAATGATCAGAATGTTGTCTACACTAGTTGACAAGTTAGAGATGAACGCACCAAATTCATCTAAGAATTCAGAATATGGGCCAGGAGGCCTATATACAGTGACAATGTAATACGACTGACTTTTATTCTTCTGACCTTGGCAATGTGTAATATCACCCCAACCAGCATTTTGCTTTATTTGCCTCTCACATGTCTGGAAGCTCCTCACCATCATTTTGGACCTTCAGACTTTTTTCAGTAAAATGGTTCTGGGGAGCATGAGTAAAACCCTTCAGCTTCTGCCGACTGACCTGACACAGAATCAAACCAGCACTGATGTTCCACAGCCAAATCTTTTTTTTTTTTTTTTTTTTTTGTGCCACAACCGAATCAATTGTTCCCCAACACTATTTTAGATCACATCATGTGATTTTGGGTTCCAGGGGTCCTTAAGGAGGATGAAGCAGATCTGACAAGGGAGCACACTGGAAGTGATGTTCCATGACCGAATCCTTTTTTTTCTTTTCAATCAATCAATTGTTCCTCAATGGTTTTTAGATTACATCATGTGACCCTCGGTTCTCTGGGTCGTTAAGGTGGATGAGGCGGCCACTGATCTGACGAGGAAAAAAACCAGAAGCGACACCATTGTGACCAGGTCCTCATGGCGGTTTGAAACGGATGGCATGGCACATATGACCATTCAAAATGGGAGCGCCCATGGTTCTAGGGGTCCTCATGGCAGATGACATGGATAGTGCATTTGTATTTATTTATTTATTTTTCTGTCTCACTCAGTGTTTGGCATTAGTCCTATAAATGTTCTGTTTTGGCAGCGTTTATCCTTGACCCAAAATAAATAATCATACCAAATGGCAATTGTCAGCTCTCCCCAGTTTCTCCATGATCAAAGCCATACACACACACGCATGCATGTACACAGAGGTCACTTGGCTTTAAATATATAGATGTGGAAGCATCAGTGGTGCTGGATGTCAAGTGGACAAGTGACTCCTGTCTGCTTCTTTCACATGATCCAGTCAAGGTCTTCTCATCAGCTCAAAGGCTGCAATGAAGACATAGATGTCCTGGAACATGTCTGTGTTTGTGCCTGTGCTTCACAGGACAACAAGAACCATCAGTCTGGACAGACATTCTGAGGGAGGGAGTGCGGGGTTTGAGCCTGTAGATGAGGGAGGGTGGACAAGGGGAGCTTGGGCCTCAGCTGTCATCTCTCTGTCCTCCAATATGGCTCATTGTCCTAGTAGCACTATGTTAAATGACAAGGAGCCCTCCCTCACCATCATCACAGGCTGACACCTCTGTGTGCAGATCTGCACATAGACAGAAGTTTGCACACACATCGAGACCCCAGTCTGCATATTCAGATCTGCACACATGCACATAAATATACACAAATATGCACAAAGCACAGTCTGCGGCAAGCATCTCGTGCATTTTGCATAGATGACACTTTCATTATTCAAAGCTTCTTTCTGGGGATGTGGTGTGCACATCTTGAGGTGACATGCACTGTCTCCAAACCAGGTATGCCTTAATTATGAATGCTTCCAGTTGCTTTGCATGCTGGTATGTGTGCATGTAAGTGTATGTGTGTGTGTGTGTGTGTGTGTGTGTGTGTGTGTGTGTGTGTGTGTGTGTGTGTGTGTGTGCGTGCGTGCGTGCGTGCGTGCGTGCGTGCGTGCGTGCGTGCGTGCGTGCGTGTGTGTGTGTGTGCTGTGGCCACAAGCCTATTTGTGAGTCTTTCAATATCAGTATACATGATGGTTGTATGTGCCAGTGCATGTATCCAGTAAGTATCTACATTAGACAGTAGGCCCAAAGGTTTAAGACACATCAAACATGTGTCATATGTCTAAAACCTTTGCAGAAATGATATATATCATTCTCTTATGGGGTGGTGGAGGTCCCAGAAACGTGGGTCATCTACCAGATATGAGAGACCTCAGAGTTTCATGGTCTTGTGCAGAATGTTATCTGTTCCTGGGACTCTACTCTACTGGACAGAGGCCTCAGATGCTGTATCTGGAAACTGCTGGATCCATTCTCCAAGTTGGAATGTCACAGCCTTGAGAGCTCCTGTTCCCACATTGACCACTGTAGGATTTACCTAGATATCTTCTTGTTCTTCCCTCAGCTGAGTGCTTCTTGATCTTCTCATATAATTTTTTCTTTCCTTCCTGATGGTGCTATCACTTGGAATTGCAACATCTACCACATCTGATGTGTTCTGCTCCTTGCCAGCCACCACTGTGCCTGGTTGGTTGGCCAACACCTGTCTGTCTTGAGAGTTAGAAGGCTCGTGTTTGAACCCCACCAGATCCACAAAAATATGTCACACATATACATAACTATTTTATTTGCTGACTCTTGACTTTTTGTTACCTAAAAGTATTGCAAAGATCTATCTATCTATCTATCTATCTATCTATCTATCTATCTATCTATCTATCTATCTATCTATCTATCTATCTATCTATCTATCTATCTATCTATCTATCTATCTATCTATCTATCTATCTATCTACCTACCTACCTACCTACCTACCTACCTACCTACCTACCTACCTACCTACCTACCTACCTACCTACCTACCTGTTATAATACTAATTTTGTTTATTAAATAATCTGAGGCTGCTGTCTGTTTTTTCCACAAAATTAACACTGTATGAACTAATAAATGTTATGTTGGTCCACCACTAAAAGACAAAGAAATGCATATTTTTTCTTTAAATCACTGTCTTCATACTCAGACAGCAGTGTGATCCTGTTATGACATACTAAATAGCTGCTAAAGGTTTTATGCACGCGTGTAAAGTGAAGTTGCGATAAGCAGCCTTCATTAACTAAGCTGATTTGGTTTGAACAGATGAGATGTAATGTGTCACAGACCCGCTCCCACCTCAACTTCACCCGCAACCTCTCGACAAAGATATTTGTTTATTGTTGTTTGCTCTTTATCAGCCTGACAGGGTTTCAATTTAACAAGTTTCTCCCAAAGAGACGGCAGTGATGAAACAATTTAAAGATGGCGGCGCCTGTTGTTCACGCAGCAGTGCCATCGAACTCTGAAGCACCAAAGCAGCTTTCGTTTAGGTGATTACACCAGATTAAAGTTCCCATTAATGTTGGAGAGCGTGCATTCTTTCCAGAAATCGGCCTCCGCTTAAGCGTCGACACAATTGCACATTAGAACAGTGAGCATCACATAACTGGCAGCACTGGCAGCTCAGAGGTGCAGCAAGACAGGGATTTTCAGCTTGATTGGGTTTTCATCGTGAAGTAAAGGGATGAATTATTTATTTTACGACTGAAACGTGTGTGTGTGTGTGTGTGTGGTGTGTGTGTGTGTGTTGTGTGTGTGTGGTGTGGTGTGTGTGTGTGTGTGTGATGGATGAAAAAGCCATAGTCAAGTAAATACTGAAAACATTTTACCTTTCTCTTGATGCAGAGAAAACAACAAGCAGCAGGGTTAGTGTAGCATTCCCAAAGTGAATTCCAGCAATTATTCACAGGAGATCCACGGCGGATTGCTCAGGGCAACATGTCCGCACCCTTGAGGGGCAGAGGAGACTGACAGCCCATTATAAAATGCCACGTGACAGATAAATATTCAGGCACAAATAAATAAAGGATGCCCGACGTTTTCCCTCTGAATGACTTTTCACAGCTGATGCCACGGCCGCTTGCCCTGGGATCTCCTGACGGCACCCTCACCCCCAAGTACCCCTCCTCACTATCATCCACTCAGCACATTCTCCGCAAGCTCACAGCAATACCCCCCAAAAAGGCCGCCAACAAACCCTCATGGTGTCCCCACCAACTGACCACTTTCAGTCCCCTTTGCCTGCATACATATACGTCGTGGCTGATTATCTGTGGCAGCAGAATACAGGTAAAGGTGACACACCTCCATTTCTGGCAACAAAGACACAATTAAACTGTGTTGAAAAAGGCCATCCCATTGTGCTTGCAATTCTCTCTCTGTCAAACTAATTCAGAAAGGCAGGCCTTATTGTTGACCAATAATTACTACAATGTGTGGAATACATGTTGTGGATGTTCTTTTTTGGGGGGGGGGGGGGGGGGGGCAGCTGAAATCTGATTGGCCCCTGACGTGCCTTTATCCTCTCAAAACACAAATTAATTCTTATATATTGTAAATTCACAATATGATTCCTGCCCCGGAGCAGAAGGTGGCAGTAATGCACCATTATGCTGGATGCCAACCCCAGTAAAAGAAGATGAAGAAGTACTGCCCCACATCAGACAAAGTTGGGATGATGGGTGGGGGGGACAAAAAAGAAACAAAAACAGCAGTCATTCTTACATTTACTTTGACTTCTATTTCAGTGCAGATAATATAAACCCAAGACATTTATTGTTTTGTTTGGTCAAGGTCATTTCATTTGTTAATACACATTAACAGCATTCCTGCATTTCAAGCCTGCGACACACTGCGAAAGACGTTGGAATGGTCAAGCATTTGCCACTTCGCAATGTTGCCATTCTTACTCACAACACTTAACACTTCATTTTGGCATTGAGGATACTGAGTCATGAAATTCTTAAGGTGTTATTTTGTCCCATTCTTCCTACAAAGACATCTTAAGGTATGCAACAGTACAGCATCATCGCTGTTGGATTTTTCAATTCAAAATGCTCTACGCATTCTCTCTTAGGGACAGGTCAGACCTACAGGCAGCCCAGTCCAGTACCTGTACCATCTTCTTCCGCAGCTATGCCTTTGTAATTATGTGCATGATGTGGTTTTGGATTGTCTTCATGTAAAATGCATGGACATTACTGCAGCATACAATGTTGCTCTAAAATCTCAGTGTACATTTATGTATTTGCCAATGGCATTGACACAACCTCATACCCAACCTCAGAGCCTGGCTTTTGGACTTGTTGCTGATAACTGTAGGTAATGACTGGTGAAATATATGCACTGGACTGAACAGGGAATTGTGCATCATATTGGACATATGCTTGGCCACTCTTAGGAAAATGTGCCCCCTTAATTGCACCTGACTTGGAAAAATCTTAGTTCCTCCACTGTTGACAAATGAATCACATGGGATGTGTTAGAAATAATACATTTCATTTAATAGCAGATTAAGTGTGTTAAATGTCTGTGGCTTTAATGGGTATAGGTAAGTGTCTCTCCATCCCATACTCTTCGGTTCTTACAGATTACGATTTTATTCGGACAGCATGCCATCCCACAGGACCGTGGTGTGAAAGCAAAATTAAGAGCTGTTCGTGTGGTTACAGTTTATGAGATGCCAGACAGGAATCTGACAACTGCCTTCTTCTGTGCCTACAACCAAACATGCAGAGAAACAGTACAAGAGAAAGATGAGGCAGGAGTGTCCCAGATGGGTCTGCTTTTACCTCTGAGGTAGATGCTGGAAAAATGTAAGAAACCGGTAAATGACAATATCAAAGTAAAGCCCCCATCACACATAACAAGAATGTGCAGGGACCAGACCGAAATGGCAAAAATTCCCATAATCAGATGCAGTAGGGAGGGAAAGAGGCGTGGTCAGCCATGTCAGAATGCATCCACATTACCTTGTCCACACCTGCATGATAGCATCCAAAGCGCATGTAGACAATAGCTTAGATAAATGGTAAATGGACTGCATTTATATAGCGCTTTTCCATCTGCATCAGACGCTCAAAGCGCTTTACAATTATGCCTCACATTCACCCCGATGCATACAAGACGCTCACTACACACCGGGAGCAATAGGGGATTAAAGGCCTTGCCCAAGGGCCCTTAGTAATTTTCCAGTCAGGCGGGGATTTGAACCCATCATCTTCTGGACTCAAGCCCAACACCTTAACCACTAGACCATCACCTCCCCTAATAGATGACACATACTGCCGTCAGATGGCCATAAAAGGCACTGAAGACTGCCCAATGTCCAAACATCTGGATGGCAAACATGGGTCAGAGTGGAAGGCAGCGCTGTGCTCCTCCCTTTGCACAGTCCCTACTGGACACCAGAGTACAACCAGTGTATGGACCAGACTCAGGCCATATGTGTCAAAGCTGCGTTTGATGCATTGTGTGACTGCTGCAAACTTTCAGCAATGGTGTCCAGTGGCACGTACGCTATGTGCATGCCCCGCACGCATGCTTAGTGGCTCATGCAGCTGTGATGAACACGCACACAGCTGAGTGATCATTCCAACCCCACCAGTGTGCATGGGGCCCACATGCATGTGAGTGCACAGTGTGCGTATGTGTGTGCACGTGCACGCGTGCCACTGGACACCTTTGCTGAAAGTTTGCAGCAGTCACACCATGCGTCAGACGCAGCCTTTCCAGCAAACTTGAATTTCTTTTTTGCTCACTTCAGGAGCACAACGCAAGTCTGTACATCGGGATGTCGGTTGGATTATCACATGGGATTTTCATTTTTGCGTTGGTTATTTGCAGCGCACAGCAAACTGGTGAAAAGGCTTTTCACACCAGGCTGTGGCTTGAATCCTGTGCTCTCTGCGATGTCCTTGTTCCATGCTGGAGGTGAGTTTCATGTTTAACAATCTTGTCGTGGCCTGGCTATACGGTTACAGGTCACACCTCCTACAGAGTTTAGATGGTGAGCAGTAATAATATGTATATTATAGCGGTGAGATCCATTTAGCTCTGTGCCTAACGTGTGCTATGACGCATTACTGCACGAGACCATAAGGAGGCACAGCGGCACACTGTGCTTTTGGTTTAATTGCGCACTGTTCACACCTACTGTACACGATGAATGCCTGCCACATACAGTGCCTTGCAAAAGTATTCAGCCCCTTGGTATTTCATGCATTTTAATTTGTTTATGGCATTTCAAATACAAAATGTAAATCAGGCTTCTCAATGTAAAAAGTTCTAAAATTATCTTCCTTAGAATCAAACTGAAAGTAAATCTCTACAACTTGATATAACCTAATTAAAAATATAAAAGCCAAGATGATGGGTTGCATCAGCCCCTTTGGTATAATACTTGTAAATAATCAGTTAAATTGCCAGTTTTCTTCAAACAAGTCAGGGGATGGATACATGAACATTTCTAAGTCACTGAATATGTCTTGAAATTTATTTACATCAGTTTTCAAGAAATAGGGTTTTATTAAAAAGAAAACCTGAATATGTCATCAGAATATGTAGACTGCGATCAGATGACACAAAAACTGCATATAGACCGCTGTCAGATGTGCATCGCCGAGAGTGTTTTGAACACGTGCAACACACTCGGGACAGCTGAGCAAATGGGACCAAATATGTAGATGCTCACAGACTGCTGTCTGTTGGTCTTCAGACCGCACCTCAATACCTCCTTACTGTGGCTGGATGTGTCATTATGATGCAGTTTGGCCTCAATTGGCATATGTGTGATGGGGTATAAGTTACAAGAAACTTGCAAATATCAGTATTGACCAGCATTTAGATATCAGGTAAAAAGAAAAAAAAAAACTTATGCAATGAAAGCAGTCATACTGACAGGTTTACCTTTGTTGGAGTTGTCCAAATGTTTCTAATAAGTGTACATTTGTTTGGATATTGAGTTTTTTCTTTGATGTCCAACTAGATGGCATAGAGAGAAAGCCTTTGATAACAATAGCACTATCACACCAGACAAGTGCAGATCCCGAGAATACATGGTCTTTCTGTCTTTTTATCTGTCACTCCCTCTTTTACTTCTGTCTCTCTATCTTTCCAAATATTTCACTGTTACATTGTGTCTAACAAAAATCATGTTGAGCAATGTTAGCATTGAGATAAAAAGGATGCTAAAATATTAATGTAGGTGTGCTTTGTTCTGGCAAGCACAGAGACGTAGAGACGGAGTTCTTCTGACTAGCAGAAACCAGGTCTGATTCATTAGGTGGGGTGTCTGTCTGGGGAAGTCCACAGAGGGCTGCCACATCCACTGAGAATGTTGGGTAGGCCACCCCCCAACCACCACACCCCCTTTCAATCAAACCCGCCCGTGTTCTCACTCCCTCCCTTCTTCATTACTCTTTCCATCATTATCCCCCACCTCCTAATTCTCTGTGCAATTCTTTAACTCCAAATTCTCCCCAAACCTCTTTTTTTTGCTATCATAAATTCTTCTTATCTTCTCATCCTCCCTCGCACCAGTGGTAATTTCAATTATACTCATCCCCCCCCCCCCCCCCCCCCCCATTGTTTCAGGCATCTTCAAATGTGGAACTGAATGAAAGCAAAAACAAAAATAAATAAATAGAAAAGCCACAGACTAAAGATCTAGGATCTGGTATCACGGTGACTACCACTGAGAGGTGAAATGCTACATATTCCCACAAACTGTATGTTTAAATTATATTGGGGAAGTGTGTACTACAGGGAGAGTCCAGATTCTTTCTCTTGTTTCTCTCTTTTTACATTTCCCTTTTCCCTTTTCCCTTTGAGACCGCCGTGATCAAACCATAGTGAGTGGACACAGTCCTTCCACCAATAGGAACAAGAATTCCTAGAGAGTGTAACAGATATGCCTTTCTTCCACAATGCCTTACAAAGATGAGCTGCTTCCCCATTGAATAGAGAATAGCTCATTGGGATCGTCTAAGAACAAGACTGAGAAATGCTGGGATATGTTTTATCTCTGTTATTCTCTTGTAGAAAAAAAATCAATAGAACAACAAAAGGATGTGAAGACAAGGATAACAATGCAGTTCGACAAAGTAAAGTTTTCGCATGTCTTGATAGTTGCTGAGAAATGCGCTACACTTGCAACTGCATTTCAGAATTACAATTTATTAACTTTGGTTTCTGTGTAAGGAAACTCTTGAACAAATACCATCTTGCCAAAACATGACACTGAATTAGTGCAGGAAGACTTTTCCATTAATAGACTGGAATTCATAACAGATGTGCACAAGCAGTTCAGTCTGTTGTGGTTTCTATGCATCTACTGTGGTTTGTTGGAATGCAGCAATATTCTTGTTCAAATGGCTTGTAGTAATCCAGGGGGAAGTTTGGGAAATATGGGGACACTTGTTCATTGTGTTAACAAGATTTGACAACCTCACCTGATGCAACAGAGGGATAATGCAGCACAGAACACAAACAACTCTGATACTGTATTGCCAGAAATAAAAACTGATAATAATGGGAATAATTTGGCCCTGATTTATGACAGGTTTGTGTGTGTAAAAAATGTACAAACACAATAAATCCCACAAAAAGAGGAATGTTGATTTATTAACCATGTACACTGAAGGATGTCTTTCCAAAGTGCAAAATGGCACACATTGTCCATGTAACATGACTGCCTTCTTGAATCAACTGTGCCAAACTGTGGCTCGAATGATCGAACAATGAAACATTGCGCCAATGGGCAGGCATGTACGATGCTGGTGTGATGGTTCGTGCACGCGGGAACATACTGCCAGCAGCTGCACGATGTGTCACCACATCGTGCAGCTGCTGTGAATAAAAAATAAATAAAAAAATTTTAAAAATACATGCTGCAATGGTTTTGTGCACGTGAACACAGCAGCTTTTCACAACAGCTGCTGAAATAAAAAAAAAATATAAAAATTACATGCCACCCATGGGACTTGAACCCATGCCTGCCAAAAGCTCTGATTGCCAGTCAGAAACTTTACCACTGAGCTATGATCACTGTCCTGTGAAATTTGTGGGAACCTGCCTGATATGAGGAAGGAGATGGACATATTTTAAATGAAATAAACCTACACACCATATAAAAACACTGCATTTATCAAGAGGGCAATACAAATATGATCTGTCTGTTGCGTGTAGATGACCCATGGTCACAGACATACAGTCATGAAGATAACCCTGGTTAAATAAAAAGAAAAACGCCAAGGGATTCAAAACCCACACGCTCTGATTACCAGATGGAAACTTTACCACTGCGCTACAATCACTGTCTTGTAACAGGAGAGTGAAATGGGTAAAGTCAACAAGCAGATAAACGTATTTTCTAAAAAAAAAAGCCCTGTGATAACTGAGCAAGCATTGTTTGGTATGGCGTATTTCTGCTGATACGTGACTGAAAGTGGTGTATTTGTCATACTGTTGGCTTGTCCTGGTCATGCAGTGCACTGCTTACAGCCCTCACAGCCCTCACAGCCCGACAAGCGTGTCCTGTCAGACATGACATCCAGATCGGCTGCTGCGTGTCCAAACAGACTGACAGTCCGTTTCTCCTCCCATCACAAAAGCGATATATGTTTTTATGTATTTCCACACAAGCACACACACGCGCATGTCCGTTAAAACACGGGACGTCCAGAACCAAGATGTCCCAACAGCTGTGGGCAGCCAGTCATGCCCCCTGTCCTGTCAGTGTACAGACCAAGATGTCACTCTGTGATCAGATGAGAGATGCCTCGCCTGCGGGGTGCACGAACCACACGCACAGATGTGTTGTGGGGGGGGGGGGGGGGGCGCAAAACACATACACACGTGTTGTGGGGGGAGCCGACACTCTGACACGCCACGTGTACTAGGCAATTTCACAGTCATGGGGCACTTCAACAAATTTTACATCCACCTCAACAATGATCATCTGCTGACTGTTTTCGTGATAATAGTGCAAATGGCCACATATTTTCTGTTAAAGTGTATTTCAAACTTTTTCTGACCAAGACCCACTTAATGAATAAAAAAATTGTGGGACACTTAATTTGGTACTTCAGTGTTTCCCATAATTCCCCTGGCGGACCCCTGCACTTCCCAGAATGCCCCGCAGTGCCAGCAGAATGCCGTCATCTCACAGCACATGTAAAAGCGAGGATGGTGTTGATTTATCGCATTCACGGCTGATTATGATGTTGATATGTTCTCGAGAGGGTTATCTACAGGAGGTGTAGCACCTGTGATGTACTTCTGCTGATGGCACGAGATTCATAACTTCGAAACACCAACTGTCTCAAATATCCAAAAACAATAGGTCTGTTTACCATTCCGAGACCACGTTAAACTTTACAACCTAATAGTGGCAACTTTCAAATGGTTTGTTATTTGACAGTGAACCTGGAACTCAGTACTTGTCACTGTGGCTGAATCATTTTAATTGCATCACAAAACAGACACTTCAAATTCTAACTTTTGAATTTATATATGAGTTGAATCAAGAATGAAAATAATGTTTTTATATATATATATATATATATATTTCATGACGTGAGAGATGGAACATTCCATCTGATATTGAATAAAATGAAATTATATGAATGAAAAATTCTTTTCATTGCACAAATTAAAGAAAACATTCATTGTTTTATATAATGCTTAAAACAGATCCTTGTCATTTGATATTTTATGAATTAATAAACAAGAAAAAAGGGACTTGCGCTCTTCCCAATCATAAGTTGCCTGCCAAAGCTCGGTAGCGAGACCAAGATGCCCCATCTCAACTAGGTGTCATCTGACAGACCCTACTATGCCCCAGTGGCGCCATGCAAGCCCTGAGCTGTAGCAGGGCCAACTCGGCCTCCACAGCTCTGCCTCTGGCAAAGACTGCTTTCTTAGGACCTCCCTGGTTCGCTCTTGAGCTCCCTTGGTGCAGCCAGCCTTCCTGACCATTACCCAGTGAGTCTGGGCACTGTGTCGAGTCGCGCTTTGTTTTTAAGCTGTGTGGCGTCATTGCTAGTGTGAGCGTGCAGTGGTCACATGAGCGTGTGGTCAAAATGTATGGAACCAAAATTGCATGCTAAATAGAACCGAAATTGCACGGAAAATGGAACACAATGACAAATAGTATGAATGATCCATATCATGTGACATACAAACCACCAATGAAATGACAAGGATCTATTTAGCGTCATCACTCACTCATCTTCAACCGCTTATCTGAGATCACACATTGACCGCCTCTGACTGGGGGATCCCGAGACGTTCACCTAGTCCTGGGTCTTCCCTGGGGTCTCCTCCCAGGTGGACATCCCTGGAACACCTCCCTAGGAAGATGCCCAGGAGGCATCCTTACCAGATGCCTGAACCACCTCAGCTGGCTCCTTTCAATGTGAAGGAGCAGTGGCTCTACTACGAGCTCCCCACAGATGACTGAACTTCTCAACCTATTTCTAAGGGAGACACCACCCACCCTCCTAAGGAAGGCCATTTTGGCTGCTAGTACCCGCGATCTAGTTCTTTCGGTCATGACCCAACTCTCATGACCATAGGTGAGAGTAGGAACAAAGACTGACCAGTGGATAGAGAGCTTCACCTTTTAGCTCAGCTCCCTTTTCATCACAACAGTACGGTAGAGCGAATGCAACACCACCCCTGCTGCACTGATTCTCCGGCCAATCTCACGCTCCATTGTTCTTTCACTCGTGAACAAAACCCCGAGGTACTTGGACTCCTTCACTTGGGGCAAGACCATAATCCCTACCCGGAGTAAGCAATCCATCAGTTTCCTGCTGAGAACCATGGCCTCAGATTTAGAGGTGCTGATCCTCATTCCACCCGCTTCACACTCTGCTGCGAACTGATTCAGTGAGTGTTGGAGGTCATCGGCCGATGAAGCCAACAGGACCACATCATATGCAAAAAGCAGTGATGAGACGCTGAGCCCACCAAACTGGAAAACCTCCTCCCTCCAACAACGCCTCAATATCCTTTCTGTGAACATCAAGATGGATGGATGGATAGCTTTATTATCATTGTCATTACAACAACGAGATTTCCACACTCACATTCCACAGACAAACAGCAATTAATCCACAATTATTACTTGTTTATCGTAATAATGGCACACATCAGAATTAAGACAACACATATACATTTGACATTGTTTATGTGCACTAAACTTGAAACAGTCCATTTTCCAGATTGAGGCGATGTGAGTGTGTGGTGGCCGCTGCAACTGGAGTCGCGCCGCTGCCAGCTTGGGGGGAATGGGGACCAATCACAAACAGGATTGGTGACAAGGAGCAAACCTGGTGAAGGCCAACCCCCACCAGAAACAAATCCAACTTACTGCCGAGCACCCGAACACAGCTCTCGCTTTATGAGTACAGAGATTTGATGGCCCTGAGAAGGGACCCCCACACTCCATACTCCTGCATCACCTCTCACAGTATCTCCCGGGGTACCCAATCATATGCCTTCTCCAAGTCCACAAAACACATGTAGACTGGATGGGCATACTCCCAGGCATCCTCCAGGATCCTTGTGAGAGTGAAGAGCTGGTCAGTTGTTCCACGACCAGAATGGAACCTGCATTGTTCCTCTTCAATTAGAGGATCGACTATCGGCCGAACCCTCCTTTCCAGCACCGTAGAGTAGACTTTACCAGGGAGGCTGAGTAGTGTGATGCCCCTGTAGTTGGCACACACTCTCTCGTCCCCCTTTTTTAAATATGGGGACCACCACCCCAGTTTATCACTCCTTAGGCACCGTCCCAGACCTCAATGCAATGTTGAAGAGACATCTCATCCAAGACAGTCCCTTCACACCCAGAGCCTTCAGCATTTCTGGACGTATCTCATCAACCCCCGGGGTCTTACCACTGTGGAGTTGTTTGACTACCTCAGTGACTTCCACCAGGGAAATTGATGAAAATCCTCCATCAGCTTCCAGCTCTACCCCTACTATAGAGGGCACTCCGGTCTGATGGAGGAGTTCCTCAAAGTGTTCCTTCCTGTGCCAGATTACATCCTCAGTTAAGGTCAACAGTGTCTCATCCTTACTGTAGACAGCTTGGATGTTCCCCATTTTCCCCTTCTGAGGTGCCTCACGGTCCACCAGAAGCACCTTGGTGTTGACCGAAAGTCCTTCTCCATGGTTGCTCCAAACTCCTCCCACACCTGCTGCTTTGCCTCCCCCACAACAGAGGCTGCTGCCCTTTGGGCCTGTTGGTACCTTGCAACTGCCTCCGGAGTCCTCCGAGATAACATTTCCCGGAAGGACTCCTTCAATCTTCAGTTTTGTTTTTAGTTTTTTACATAATGCTAAATACTTCTCTGGGAACCATCACCTTATCATGCTGGAGAGGTTGCTGTGTCGCTATGATCCTGAGAGCTGTGTTGTCTGGAGCCTTTGTGCTTCTGGTAGGGTCTCCCATGGCAAATTGGTCTCAGGTGAGAGGCCAGGCTAAGAATGGTTCATAAGACACAATGACAAAATGAGGCAGAGGAAATATGACTCGGCCTGGGGCCCCCATCTGGAGCCAGGCCGGGATGTAGGGCCCGTCAGCGAGCGCCTGGTGGCTGGGCTTGCCATGGAGCCCAGCTGGGCTCAGCCCAAAAAGGTAATGTGGACATTCCATCTCCACCCTGTGGGCTCACCACCCACAGGGGGAACCGCTGGTGTCAGGTGCGCTGTCCCATGGGTGGCAGTGAAAGTCGAGGGCCTTGGTGAATCAGACCCGGGCGGCTGGGGGTGTGGAATGTCACCTTGCTGTGGGGGAAGGAGCCGGAACTTGTGCAGGAGGTGGAGCAACAACAGTTAGATCTGGTGGGCCTCACCTCCATGCACAGCCTCAGCTCCAGAACCACTCTCCTTGATAGGGGTTGGACCTTATTCTTCTGTGGAGTTGCCCAGGGTGTGAGGCACTGGGCGGGTGTGGGGATATTCACAAGTCCACAGCTGAGTGCCGCTATGTTGGAGTTTACCCCGGTAGATGAGAGGGTTGCCTCCCTACGCCTTCGGGTGGCGGGGAAGGCGGGGGGGCTCTGACTGTTGTTTGTGCGTATGCACCGAACAGCAGTTTGGAGTATTCTGCCTTATTGGAGTCCCTGAATGGAGTCCTGTATGCTTCTCTACTACTCATTGTAGCGCCATGTCCTCAATTCGTCCTAATTAAATAAATACATTAATGCTGTCCCAACAAAAACCTGAGTTTTCAACTGGAGACAGACTGTGCTTCCACTCTCAGTTGAGAAATTCCTAAGTCATCTGGTGATCTTCAGATAAGCTTGGAGATGTCCCCTGATGGTCCAACACTGCTTCGCAGAGAAAAAACAAAATTGTAATCCAAAGTTCTTCAAAGGGGAGCCCTTGCGTTTTTATCGGTTAAACTCCGGTCATTATGAATTACATGACATTATAATTGCTTCACATCAGAATCTGAAATTGCCCAGGCCTGAAGAACCCACTTTATGACCTCAAGCTAAGGCAGGAACCTCTCAAGACTGCAAAACTTCCCCCACAACAAGACGCGGTCATAAACTTTGTCTTGACAAGCAGCTATTATATTTAGTTTAAAGCAAAGGAAAACACCTTTGGTTTGAAATAAAAATTAGATCAGTATTTCTTTCATTTATATCTAAAGACTTATGTTTGTTTGTATTGATTATTCAAAGAAAATGCTTTGCATGCAGTCCTGCGGCTCTTCTCCACCCTCTCTCTGCCGCTCTTCTCTTTTTCTTTCCTGTTGAACGCTTCATTTTATTCTTGGGCCAAGGCCCCGTTTCATAGCTAAGCTAAGCTAAGCTACCACGTGACATTCATTCATTCTTAACTTTTGCTCAAACTTAAAGTTTAACCTGACACTTTAAGGTGCGTCAAGTCTTTTGAATTTTTAAGAGAACTTCCAAGCTGAGCTTTTCAAATTAAGAGCAGATTTACAGAAAAGCGACTTTTCCTTTTCATTATAATTTTTCAACGCTCTTAAAGTTTTACCTTTTTTCTAAATTCACAAAGACTATTAATCTGGCTCCAACAATCTTTTGAAAAGCTACCAGAAACCATTTTCAACAAACACCTTCCACCTCTGAGATCCAGCAGCTGACAACGGAGCTGATTTCAAACCTGACTGCAAGTCGCTAACCTGTCAGTGAAGCCAGTTGACACAAGTCTTGGGATCGCAATGGGGAGACCGCTGAGTTAACCCCTTGACCCAAGTGAGCTCACGCTGCCCAGAGCATGAACATCAACAACTGACGGACGGAACAGTCAGAACCAACCAACTCTTCAACAGCAGCTAAGTGACCCAGTTCAAGGTTCCAGGAAAGAGGTTTGTTGTCAATGGATACAGGTGGCTCCTTTTTAAACCTATTCATGTTTGATGAATATTTTTCTTAATAATTGGATTCATATTTCATCACTAAATTCTAATCAGATTCATATACTTAAAGTCTTTATATCTCTTTCTTCCAACGTCTCATGAGTAAAGCAAAGTGTCTCCATAAATGAACTTATTTAATCAATGTCCATAAAATGCCAGTAAAATGTTCATTTCTTGTAGAAATTGTAAATAAATTTTAAATATTTCTGCTGTGGTTCATTTTGTGTTCAGAAGGAAACCCTTGGTCAACCGGATGGTGTGAATTCAGATTTCAGGTAAGATAAGATAAGATGAGACTTTATTGATCTCACAGTGGAGAAATTCACACATCAGCTCTTTAAAAAACACACAAGATGAGTGCAAGTGGAGGAAAATGTGCATCAAACAGCATGTGCAACGATAAGCAATAATAATAATACTTGTAACAATACAATAAAATAAGAAATTGAGGTAGAAATAGAATATATATATATATATATATATATATATATATATATATATATATATATATATATATATATATATATATATATATATATATATATATATATAAATTTTATTTATATAGCGCCAAATCACAACAAACAGTTGCCCCAAGGCACTTTATATTGTAAGGCAAAGTCATACAATGGATACAAAGACATGCTGTGGAGGGGAGCAGAGATCAATCACTAATGATTAAATGCAGAGTGGTGCATACAGAGCAAAAAGAGAAAGAAACACTCAGTGCATCATGGGAACCCCCCAGCAGTCTAAGTCTATAGCAGAATAACTAAGGGATGGTTCAGGGTCACCTGATCCAGCCCTAACTATAAGCTTTAGCAAAAAGGAAAGTTTTAAGCCTAATCTTAAAAGTAGAGAGGGTGTCTGTCTCCCTGATCCGAATTGGGAGCTGGTTCCAGAGGAGAGAAGCCTGAAAGCTGAAGGCTCTGCCTCCCATTCTACTCTTACTAGGAACTACAAGTAAGCCTGCAGTCTGACAGCGAAGTGCTCTATTGGGGTGATATGGTACTAAGAGGTCCATAAGATAAGATGGGACCTGATTATTCAAAACCTTATAAGTAAGAAGAAGAATTTTAAATTCTATTCTAGAATTAACAGGAAGCCAATGAAGAGAGGCCAATATGGGTGAGATATGCTCTCTCCTTCTACTCCCTGTCAGTACTCTAGCTGCAGCATTTTGAATTAACTGAAGGCTTTTCAGGGAACTTTTAGGACAACCTGATAATAATGAATTACAATAGTCCAGCCTAGAGGAAATAAATGCATGAATTAGTTTTTCAGCATTACTCTGAGACAAGACCTTTCTAATTTTAGAGATATTGCGCAAATGCAAAAAAGCAGTCCTACATATTTGTTTAATATGCACATTGAATGACATATCCTGATCAAAAATGACTCCAAGATTTCTCACAGTATTACTAGAGGTCAGGGTAATGCCATCCAGAGTAAGGATCTGGTTAGACACCATGTTTCTAAGATTTGTGGGGCCAAGTACAATAACTTCATTTTTATCTGAGTTTAAAAGCAGGAAATTAGAGGTCATCCATGTCTTTATGTCTGTAAGACAATCCTGCAGTTTAGCTAATTGGTGTGTGTCCTCTGGCTTCATGGATAGATAAAGCTGGGTATCATCTGTGTAACAATGAAAATTTAAGCAATGCTGTCTAATAATACTGCCTAAGGGAAGCATGTATAAAGTGAATAAAATTGGTCCTAGCACAGAACCTTGTGGAACTCCATAATTAACCTTCGTCTGTGAAGAAGATTCCCCATTTATATGAACAAATTGTAATCTATTAGATAAATATGATTCAAACCACCGCAGCGCAGTGCCTTTAATACCTATGGCATGCTCTAATCTCTGTAATAAAATTTTATGGTCAGCAGTATCAAAAGCAGCACTGAGGTCTAACAGAACAAGCACAGAGATGAGTCCACTGTCTGAGGCCATAAGAAGATCATTTGTAACCTTCACTAATGCTGTTTCTGTACAATGATGAATTCTAAACCTTGACTGAAACTCTTCAAATAGACCATTCCTCTGCAGATGATCAGTTAGCTGTTTTACAACTACCCTTTCAAGAATTTCTGAGAGAAAAGGAAGGTTGGAGATTGGCCTATAATTAGCTAAGATAGCTGGGTCAAGTGATGGCTTTTTAAGTAATGGCTTAATTACTGCCACCTTAAAAGCCTGTGGTACATAGCCAACTAATAAAGATAGATTGATCATATTTAAGATCGAAGCATTAATTAATGGTAGGGCTTCCTTGAGCAGCCTGGTAAGAATGGGGTCTAATAGACATGTTGATGGTTTAGAGGAAGTAACTAATGAAAATAACTCAGACAGAACAATCGGAGAGAAAGAGTCTAACCAAATACCGGCATCACTGAAAGCAGCCAAAGAGAACGATATGTCTTTGGGATCGTTATGAGTAATTTTTTCTCTAATAGTTAAAATTTTATTAGCAAAGAAAGTCATGAAGTCATTACTAGTTAAAGTTAAAGGAATACTCAGCTCAATAGAGCTCTGACTCTTTGTCAGCCTGGCTACAGTGCCGAAAAGAAACCTGGGGTTGTTCTTATTTTCTTCAATTAGTGATGAGTAGTAAGATATCCTAGCTTTACGGAGGGCTTTTTATAGAGCAACAGACTCTTTTTCCAGGCTAAGTGAAGATCTTCTAAATTAGTGAGACGTCATTTCCTCTCCAACTTACGGGTTATCTGCTTTAAGCTGTGAGTTTGTGAGTTATACCATGGAGTCAGGCATTTTTGATTTAAGGATCTCTTTTTCAGAGGAGCTACAGCATCCAAAGTTGTCTTCAATGAGGATATAAAACTGTTGACGAGATAATCTATCTCACTCACAGAGTTTAGGTAGCTACTCTGCCCTGTGTTGGTATATGGCATTGGAGAACATAAAGAAGGAATCATATCCTTAAACCTAGTTACAGCACTTTCTGAAAGACTTCTACTGTAATGAAACTTATTCCCCACTGCTGGGTAGTCCATCAGAGTAAATGTAAATGTTATTAAGAAATGATCAGACAGAAGGGGGTTTTCAGGGAATACTGTTAAGTCTTCAATTTCCATATCATAAGTCAGAACAAGATCTAAGGTATGATTAAAGTGGTGGGTGGACTCATTTACATTTTGAGCAAAGCCAATTGAGTCTAACAATAGATTAAATGCAGTGTTGAGGCTGACATTCTCAGCATCTGTGTGGATGTTAAAATCGCCCAATATAATTATCTTATTTGAGCTAAGCACTAAGTCAGACAAAAGGTCCGAAAATTCACAGAGAAACTCACAGTAATGACCAGGTGGACGATAGATAACAACAAATAAAACTGGTTTTTGGGACTTCCAATTTGGATGGACAAGACTAAGAGTCAAGCTTTCAAATGAATTAAAGCTCTGTCTGGGTTTTTGATTAATTAATAAGCTGGAGTGGAAGATTGAGGCTAATCCTCTGCCTCGGCCCGTGCTACGAGCATTCTGGCAGTTAGTGTGACTCGGGGGTGTTGACTCATTTAAACTAACATATTCATCCTGCTGTAACCAGGTTTCTGTAAGGCAGAATAAATCAATATGTTGATCAATTATTATCTCATTTACTAACAAGGACTTTGAAGAGAGAG
Source organism: Thalassophryne amazonica (assembly GCF_902500255.1). NCBI lineage: Eukaryota > Metazoa > Chordata > Actinopteri > Batrachoidiformes > Batrachoididae > Thalassophryne > Thalassophryne amazonica. The sequence continues at coordinate 56,161,004 of NC_047104.1, forward strand.
ATCTAATGTTTAATAGACCACATTTAACTGTTTTATTCTGTGGTGCAGTTGAAGGTGCTATATTATTTTTTCTTTTTGAATTTTTATGCTTAAATAGATTTTTACTGGTTGTTGGTGGTCTGGGAGCAGGCACCGTCTCTACGGGGATGGGGTAATGAGGGGATGGCAGGGGGAGAGTAGCTGCAGAGAGGTGTGTAAGACTACAACTCTGCTTCCTGGTCCCAACCCTGGATAGTCACGGTTTGGAGGATTTAAAAAAAATTGGCCAGATTTCTAGAAATGAGAGCTGCTCCATCCAAAGTGGGATGGATGCCGTCTCTCCTAACAAGTCGAGGTTTTCCCCAGAAGCTTTGCCAATTATCTATGAAGCCCACCTCATTTTTTGGACACCACTCAGACAGCCAGCAATTCAGGGAGAACATGCGGCTAAACATGTCACTCCCGGTCTGATTGGGGAGGGGCCCAGAGAAAACTACAGAGTCCGACATTGTTTTTGCAAAGTTACACACCGATTCAATGTTAGTGACCTCCGATTGGCGTAACCGGGTGTCATTACTGCCGACGTGAATTACAATCTTACCAAATTTATGCTTAGCCTTAGCCAGCAGTTTCAAATTTCCTTCAATGTCGCCTGCTCTGGCCCCCGGAAGACAATTGACTATGGTTGCTGGTGTTGCTAACTTCACATTTCTCAAAACAGAGTCGCCAATAACCAGAGTTTCTTCCTCGGCAGGTGTGTCGTCAAGTGGGGAAAAATGGTTAGAGATGTGAACGGGTTGGCGGTGTACACGGGACTTCTGTTTAGGACTACGCTTCCTCCTCACAGTCACCCAGTCGGCCTGCTTTCCCGGCAGCTCGGGATCTGCTGGAGGGGAAATAATGGCGGCTAAGCTACCTTGGTCCGCACCGACTACAGGGGCCTGGCTAGCTGTAGGATTTTCCAAGGTGCGGAGCCGAGTCTCCAATTCGCCCAGCCTGGCCTCCAAAGCTACGAATAAGCTGCACTTATTACAAGTACCATTACTGCTAAAGGAGGCCGAGGAATAACTAAACATTTCACACCCAGAGCAGAAAAGTGCGGGAGAGACAGGAGAAGTCGCCATGCTAAACCGGCTAAGAGCTAGTAGCTGCGCTAAGCTAGTGCATTCCTAAAAACACACAAAGTGAATAATGTGTAAATAATTTAGAGGTGATTCAGCAGAGGGAGTGCTTTAGTTAAGGCACGTGAAGATTACACTGTGAAACAAATCGTTATCTAGTTATCTAGATCAATCTAACTGCGCAGATTAAACAGCTAACAGATACAGCAAAACACTGCTGTGCTCCGGAACAGGAAGTGATACAATACCGCAGTGAGAGCCAACCACCAGTAGAGGCAGCCCCTGTGCATATGTGCATATATATATATATATATATATATATATATATATACACTCAACAAAAATATAAATGCAACACTTTTGATTTTGCTCCCATTTTGTATGAGATGAACTCAAAGATCTAAAACTTTTTCCACATACACAATATCACCATTTCCCTCAAATACTGTTCACAAACCAGTCTAAATCTGTGATAGTGAGCACTTCTCCTTTGCTGAGATAATCCATCCCACCTCACAGGTGTGCCATATCAAGATGCTGATTAGACACCATGATTAGTGCACAGGTGTGCCTTAGACTGCCCACAATAAAAGGCCACTCTGAAAGGTGCAGTTTTATCACACAGCACAATGCCACAGATGTTGCAAGATTTGAGGGAGCGTGCAATTGGCATGCTGACAGCAGGAATGTCAACCAGAGCTGTTGCTCGTCTATTGAATGTTCATTTCTCTACCATAAGCCGTCTCCAAAGGCGTTTCAGAGAATTTGGCAGTACATCCAACCAGCCTCACAACCGCAGACCACGTGTAACCACACCAGCCCAGGACCTCCACATCCAGCATGTTCACCTCCAAGATCATCTGAGACCAGCCACTCAGACAGCTGCTGAAACAATCGGTTTGCATAACCAAAGAATTTCTGCACAAACTGTCAGAAACCGTCTCAGGGAAGCTCATCTGCATGCTCGTCGTCCTCATCAGGGTCTCGACCTGACTCCAGTTCGTCGTCGTAACCGACTTGAGTGGGCAAATGCTCACATTCGCTGGTGTTTGGCACGTTGGAGAGGTGTTCTCTTCACGGATGATGCGAAGGAGATGTGTTGCACTGCATGAGGCAAATGGTGGTCACACCAGATACTGACTGGTATCCCCCCCCAATCAAACAAAACTGCACCTTTCAGAGTGGCCTTTTATTGTGGGCAGTCTAAGGCACACCTGTGCACTAATCATGGTGTCTAATCAGCATCTTGATACGGCACACCTGTGAGGTGGGATGGATTATCTCAGCAAAGGAGAAGTGCTCACTATCACAGATTTAGACTGGTTTGTGAACAATATTTGAGGGAAATGGTGATATTGTGTATGTGGAAAAAGTTTTAGATCTTTGAGTTCATCTCATACAAAATGGGAGCAAAACCAAAAGTGTTGCGTTTATATTTTTGTTCAGTATATATATATATATATATATATATATATATATATATGCATTTATAAACATGATTGGAATTACAAAATATCAGCATCTCATTTACAATATGTGAAGTGGAATTTAGATGTGATAAGGTGACACTAGTGCTGTAAACAAGATGTTATTGCACATGATTTGTGGACATATTAATATTGCACGTGATTTGTGGACATATTATTGCATGTGGTTATTTCACAGTGTTATTGTACAGTCTGACAGCAGCAGGGAGGAACGACCTGCGGTATCGTTGCTTCTTGCACTGAGGGTGCCTCAGTCTGTCACTGAAGAAGCTGCTCAGCTCCACTACAGTCCGGTGCAGAGGGTGAGAGGAACACCCAGGTATTTGAAACTGTCCACGATCTCTGTGTCCTCCCCCTGGATGTTCACGGGTGGGTGAGGTGGTGGTTTCCTCCTGAAGTCGATCACCATCTCCTTCGTCTTACTGGTGTTGAGACACAAGTGGTTGCACTCACACCAGTCGACAAAGTCTGTGATGACCAACTGGTACTCCAGCTCGTTCCCCTCAGACACATGACCCACAATGGTGGAGTCATCAGAGAACTTCTTTAGATGGCAGCTGTCTGTGTTGTAGGTGAAGTCCGAGGTGTAAAGGGAGAAGAGGAAAGGCGAGAGGACAGTGCTCTGGGGGGGTCCGGTGATGCATGTTACCACCTCAGACTGACAGCCACGCAGCCGCACGTACTGCAGGCGGTCAGTGAGGTAGTCGATGGTCCAGGCTGCAAGATGTCCATCCACACCTGCGTCCTCCAGCTTCCCCCGCAGCAGCTTCGGTCTTATGGTGTTGAAGGCACTGGAGAAATCAAAAAGCATGACTCTCACAGCGCTCCCGCCGGTCTCCAGGTAGGTGAGCACTCGCTGCAGCAGGTACATGACAGCGTCATCTACCCCGATGTTGGGCCTGTAGGCGAACTGCAGTGGGTACAGGATGTCGCTCACCACGGCGCGGAGGTGAGACAGGACGAGCCGCTCCATGGTCTTCATGAGGTGGGAGGTCAGGGCAACTGGTCTGTAGTGGGCCGGTTCCTTGGCGTGCGGTGTTTTGGGAACCGGGACCACACAGGAGGTCTTCAAATAGGTGGTGCCCCGAGTAATAATTAAATAATAAGTATCAAACCCTAAATTGTTAATTATTTTGGCGACCCATTATATGGGGCCTAGTCCAATCTAGTTCAGTTTGGGAGTTTAACTACTTTTGCACTATAAATTGCTACATTCCTCTGGTTCCCCGTGTGTGGGCGATTCAGTAATAAATTATTATTATCATTAAAAATATACTACATTCTTTTGATGCTTCCGTGCGAGGCAATAAATAAATATTGCTACATTTTTATGGTGCCCGCGTGTGACGTTTTATTCAATAAATATCTGTTACATTTTATGGTGCCCCGGTGTGAGCTGATCGCATTTTATTTATTGAATAATATTGTTACATTTTTATGGTGCTCCCGTGTGGAGGCTTTATTATTAAAACTGTTACACATCTATTGATGCTCCCTTGTGGAGGCATAAAGATTTAAATAAAACCATTCCATCATGGACTGTCCATAACGCACACCATGTTCGAACATAAGGATGCTCATAAGTGTACATGGTACCAGAGCACCCCAGGCCGAAGATTGATGATCGATTTTGTGATTGTATCATCTGATCTGAGGCCACATGTTCTGGACACTCGGGTGAAGAGGAGCAGAGCTGTCAACTGGTCACCATCTGGTGGAGAGTTGAGAGGATGGGGAGGCCTTTGGACAGACCTGGTAAGCCCAAACGGGTAGTGCAGGTGAACTGGGAACTTCTGGAGGAGCGCACTATCCAACAGATCTTCAACTCACACCTCCGGCGGAGCTCTTCTAGCATCCCTGTGGAGGTTGGGGGCATTGAACAGGATGAATGGGCAATGTTCAAAGCTTCCATTGCTGAAGCTGCAGGGGGGAGCTGTGGCCTGAAGGTCTTAGGTGCCTCAAGGGGTGTTTTTATATATATATATATATATATATATATATATATATATATATATATATATATATATATATATATATATATATATATATATATATATATATATACTCACTCACTCAGACTGTCAGATTGCAATAACCAATCACAGATTAGCCTTTCTGTCCATCATTTACCTGTATTTTGGCATGCTTGGTGCCAGAAAGTTATGTTGGATCCAAAAGGATCCAAAAAGGCTAGGACCAAAAGTTATATTGGATCGGTTCCCACTGACCAATAGCATTAGAGCTTATTGCCAACAGCTAGCCAATCAGAGCGCGGCATACGAAGGTCAGGAACTAGCTGACAGATGCTGGTTGAAAAAAATGGCAACAAACATGTCAACAACAGCAGAAAATCGTCTGCCAGCGAGGTTTGCTGAGTTCACAGAGGAGGAACTGGTGGAATTATTGAACTCCAAGGATGCAAAAAACACTAAGAAGGTAGACAAGCACACTACTGACAAAGTTGCAAAGTTATTACGAAAATTTTACACTGAGGTGCATCTTAATTTGGGAGAGGGGTGGAGAACATAACAATTGATGGATGGCAAGTCATCCAACATAGAGAAATATTGGATTCAGAGAAGTTATGTTGGACTCGGCTACGCCTCGTCCAATATAACTTTCCTTCATCCAATATTTCTCTATGTTGGACTCCTTACAATCCATTATTTGTATAATATATATATACTAGCTGAGTTACTTGTACTGTGTACGGGTAATAGAGAAGAATTTTAACCATGTCACTTTAGTTAAGGTATAGTAAGTTGCATTGCAATGTGTGTATGTTGTCATCATTAACCTCCTAAGACCTGGAGGTTCTCATGAAACAAAACGTAGTTTATGGACTAGACAACCAAAAATGTCATGTCCACATATGTGGATGCCAGGCCCTAGGAGGTTAATTTTCATACAGAAATTTGTGATATTCATGAGACTCAAGTAAATGATGATAATAAAGGTGATAGCATGTCATATCATGGCAATACTCTGGCATGTACACAGCAGGTACATTTTAACTGAAAAAAATGCACACCTTAACTCGCATGCAGCAGGCGCTGCCTCGTTCGGACTGTAATTAAAGTGCACCCTAGCCGGCCATTACTACGTCGTAAGCAAAGTGTGATGCTTGCTACCTGACATGAGTACCACGTACACTGTGAAAATATGGGCTCCAGTGAGCAGGTCGTGATCTAATATATATATATATATATATATATATATATATATATATATATATATATATATATATATATATATATATATATATATATATATATATATATATATATATATATATATGAGGCCTATTAGAAAAGAAACCGACCTTTTTATATTTTCAAAAACTATATGGATTTGAATCATGTGTGATTGCGTCAGACAAGCTTGAACCCTCGTGTGCATGCGTGAGTTTTTTCCACGCCTGTCGGTTGTGTCATTCGCCTGTGAGCAGGCTTTGAGTGAGGAGTGGTCCACCCCCTCGGCGGATTTTCATTGTCAGGAAATGGCGGAATGATTTGGGCTTTTTTTCCATCAGAATTTTTTCAGAAACTGTTAGAGACTGGCAGCTGGAAACCATTAGATAAATTTATCTGGCTTTCGGTGAAAATTTTACGGGCTTCACAGAGAATAAGGACTGTTACTACAGCTTTAAGGATGGCTTTAAGGACGCTCGGCGTGCCGTGCTCCATGCCGCCATCGAGAGCCACAAACCACCGGATCATTTCTAAACGGATGGCTCTGTGGATCCGAGACCGTCGTGTGCACTTTCTCTGGTTATCACAAGAGCTGGACATCAACTATTTTCTGGCAGATTTCACTTTTAACAAGAGATTTTGTCATGGAAAGCCGAGCAGAGGCTTCGCGCGTCACGACCGATTTGCTGATGGAGCGAGACAAAGGAACACCTCCATTTTGGTCTCACAGGACGGCTTTGAGATGGCGTTCAGACAGCTGTCAGTGGTTTTTCCATCGAGTGATTATCTGAGAAATTGTGGATGTGCCTGGACATCAATCAATCAATCAATCAATCAATTTTTTTATATAGCGCCAAATCACAACAAACAGTTGCCCCAAGGCGCTTTATATTGTAAGGAAAGGCCATACAATAATTATGTAAAACCCCAACGGTCAAAACGACCCCCTGTGAGCAAGCACTTGGCTACAGTGGGAAGGAAAAACTCCCTTTTAACAGGAAGAAACCTCCAGCAGAACCAGGCTCAGGGAGGGGCAGTCTTCTGCTGGGACTGGTTGGGGCTGAGGGAGAGAACCAGGAAAAAGACATGCTGTGGAGGGGAGCAGAGATCGATCACTAATGATTAAATGCAGAGTGGTGCATACAGAGCAAAAAGAGAAAGAAACAGTGCATCATGGGAACCCCCCAGCAGTCTACGTCTATAGCAGCATAACTAAGGGATGGTTCAGGGTCACCTGATCCAGCCCTAACTATAAGCTTTAGCAAAAAGGAAAGTTTTAAGCCTAATCTTAAAAGTAGAGAGGGTGTCTGTCTCCCTGATCTGAATTGGGAGCTGGTTCCACAGGAGAGGAGCCTGAAAGCTGAAGGCTCTGCCTCCCATTCTACTCTTACAAACCCTAGGAACTACAAGTAAGCCTGCAGTCTGAGAGCGAAGCGCTCTATTGGGGTGATAAGAAGAAGAATTTTAAATTCTATTCTAAAATTAACAGGAAGCCAATGAAGAGAGGCCAATATGGGTGAGATATGCTCTCTCCTTCCAGTCCCCGTCAGTCCTCTAGCTGCAGCATTTTGAATTAACTGAAGGCTTTTTAGGGAACTTTTAGGACAACCTGATAATAATGAATTACAATAGTCCAGCCTAGAGGAAATAAATGCATGAATTAGTTTTTCAGCATCACTCTGAGACAAGACCTTTGTGATTTTAGAGATATTGCGTAAATGCAAAAAAGCAGTCCTACATATTTGTTTAATATGCGCTTTGAATGACATATCCTGATCAAAAATGACTCCAAGATTTCTCACAGTATTACTAGAGGTCAGGGTAATGCCATCCACAGTAAGGATCTGGTTAGACACCATGTTTCTAAGATTTGTGGGGCCAAGTACAATAACTTCAGTTTTATCTGAGTTTAAAAGCAGGAAATTAGAGGTCATCCATGTCTTTATGTCTGTAAGACAATCCTGCAGTTTAGCTAATTGGTGTGTGTCCTCTGGCTTCATGGATAGATAAAGCTGGGTATCATCTGCGTAACAATGAAAATTTAAGCAATACCGTCTAATAATACTGCCTAAGGGAAGCATGTATAAAGTGAATAAAATTGGTCCTAGCACAGAACCTTGTGGAACTCCATAATGTGGCCAGAACATCAAATTAAATCAAATCAAATCAATTTTATTTATATAGTGCCAAATCACAACAAACAGTTGCCCCAAGGCGCTTTATACTGTAAGGCAAAGCCATACAATAATTACGGAAAAACTCCAACGGTCAAAATGACCCCCTGTGAGCAAGCACAGGAGGTCGAACATGTCCCGTGAGGCTTGATCATGGCGTTGCTGTGCGCCATGCGGCACCACCGCGACACACGAAGCCTCCGCTCCTCTTTCCATGACAAAAACTCCTGTAACAGTGGAATGTGCTGTTCATTTCCAAACTGGATGCTGTGTTTTATCCGGGACGTCGTCTGACTAGCACAGGAATTGTGAAAAGACGTGGACATCAGCACTTTTTCGGCACATTGAGACAGACGTGCGGAGGAATTCCGCGCGTCGCTGTGGTGCCGCATGGCGCACAGCAACGTCGTGATGAAGCCTCACGGGACATGTTCTGGCATGTCCAGGCACATCCACAATTTCTCGGATAATCACTCGATGGAAAAACCACCGACAGCTGTCTGAACGCCATCTCAAAGCCGTCCTGTGAGACCAAAATGGAGGTGTTCCTTTGTCTCGCTCCATCAGCAAATCGGTCGTGATGCATGAAGCCTCCGCTCGGCTTTCCATGACAAAATCTCTTGTTAAAAGTGAAATCTGCCGGAAAATGGCTGATGTCCAGCTCTTGTGATAACCAGAGAAATGGCACACGATGGTCTCGGATCCACAGCGCCATCCGTTTATAAATGATCCGGTGGTTTGTGGCTCTCGATGGCGGCACGGAGCGCGGCGCGCCGAGCGTCCTAAAGCTGTCCTTAAAGCTGTAGTAACAGTCCTTATTCTCTGTGTAGCCCGTAAAATTTTCACTGAAAGCCAGATAAATTTTCTAATGGTTTCCAGCTGCCAGTCTCTAACAGTTTCTGAAAAAATTCTGATGGAAAAAAAAGCCCAAATCATTCCGCCATTTCCTGACAATGAAAATCCGCCGAGGGGGTGGACCAATCCTCACTCAAAGCCTCCTCACAGGCGAATGACGCAACCGACAGGCGTGGAAAAACTCACGCATGCGCACGAGGGTTCAAGCTTGTCTGACGCAATCACACGTGATTCAAATCTATATGGTTTTTGAAAAAAATAATAAGGTTGGATACTTTTCTAATAGACCTCGTATATATGTATATATATGTGTGTGTGTGTGTAAAAGGCTGACCAAGTGTGTGTGTATATGTGCATGTGTGTTCGCGCACATATGCTTTCAACCTAAGGAGGAGGTCACTGGGGCCCTTGGTGGCCCCAGTGACCTCCTCCGCAATCGACACCATACCAAATTTGGTGTCGATTGCTTAATTACTGTGGCTGTGCATAGCAAAGCAGGTTGTGAACGTATATATAAGGCTGACCGTGTGTGTGTGTGTGTGTGTGTGTGTGTGTGTGTGTGTGTGTGTGTGTGTGTGTGTGTGTGTGTGTGTGTGTGTGTTCATGCAAGTACACTTTCAACCTAAGAGCCCTCGTGACCTCCCCCTTGGTGCCTCCAGTCACCATACCAAGTTTGGTGTTGTTTGCTTAATTGCTGTGGCTGTGCATAGCAAACACATGCACATGCGGTCAGTTTTATATATTAGATATATTATACAAATGATGAATGTTTATGAGTTCACTTGTATGAATATTTCATGAGGTGAAACATGGAATATACCATTCAACGATGCAAAGCCGAGTTGAATGGTATGTTCCATGTTTCACCAAATGAAATACTCGTTCCATTAAAAGAATTGGACAAACATGCATTATTTGTTTATATAATGGTGAAAACAGATCCTTGTCATTTGATATTTTATTATTTTATAAACCACAGAAAAAGGATTTACATTTTAGTTTGCGTCACTCGTGCTTAACAGTCCAACACGAACTTTAAGTAGGAGTCCAAAATTGTTCTCAGCAGTCCGTGATGCCATTCACTGACTTTGTCTACAGACTGCTGTCTGCTTTCCTCACTCGAGTGAAAAATCTCATCAGAAATTTGCCCAGCTCTTCATTCCAACTTCATCCTAACAGCTTTTTATGCCCCCAGATGGCTTATAACGTGGTGAAGTTGTTTTCTTTGCTTTGCTGTTGTTTGTTTTTTTTTTTGTGCTAGAAGAATTAGCAGCATCAATTAGTTCCTTCGCATCATCATCCGCCAGCAACACAAACTCCGCTATGTTTAGCTAAACGCCGTCTCCTGTTGTGTGAGCATGCAAGGTGGTCGGGGCGTGCAATAGCACATTTCATATAGCACCAAAATTGCATGCAAAAATGAACTATTGCACGGTCAATAAAACACAATGTCAAATGGTATGAATAATCCATGTCACGTGACATACAAGCCACCAATCAAATGACAAGGATCCACTCAGCCGTTTTCTATCTATCTATCTATCTATCTATCTATCTATCTATCTATCTATCTATCTATCTATCTATCTATCTATCTATCTATCTATCTATCTATCTATCTATCTATCTATCTATCTATCTATCTATCTATCTATCTATCTATATATATATATATAAATGCCATTATATAACTTTGGGAAACACAATAAAATAGAATATATTGTTTTAAAATGTGATATTTTCCTAATATACTTGTGGAACAATAGGGGTTGCTCATGGACCAGCAGTGGACCTTGAGAAAGGCTGCTCTATGATTAAAGTTAAGATAATACAAACACTAGAGGAAAATGCATCCCATCATAGGAATGTACATTTGAAGATATCAGCTGAAACCTAAAAATTAAGGCGAGCAGTGCTGAATTTGGACATGTGCCAAATGCTGAGCACCTTGCATGAAAGTACAAACGAATCACACTCAAGACACTTTTTTTTTGTACCTGTTCAATAAATGACATTTAAAGTTAAAATGTGTGTCTTTGTGTTATGCTGTGCATACCTGCAAGTGGATGATTGAATTTGATTGAGTGATTGAATTTCATTTTGCTCTTATGGTATTACATATTGCTGTCAGTGTCACATTACCACCTGCTGTCATATGAGCAATTATTCTAATGAAATCAACTGCAAACCATTCACCTACCCAGTGCACAAAAGTTTGGAAAACCCATCAATTTAGCACTCATTATATGAGATCTTAGTAAATCAGGCCCCTTGTGTTTTATATTAAGTGACATTACCAAATATTTAAGGTATTTAATGACATGCACAAATAGAGTCTCACATGCAATCACAAAAATATTTTATTTAGTAACACAAAGCACTTCCACATTTATTTTCTCACACAAACAGGGCTTGGAGTCCTTTGAAGACTGTCATGCACATGCAAGAAAACAAGTGCACAGATGAGCCACGACAAGCTGAAAATCCCTTTATTACCTCTTGATGTGGAAAGGACGCAGAAGTGCCTCAGCAAGAGCTCCCCTCCCTGTATGTAAACCCATAAAGCTTTGTCCCAGAATCAATGAAAGGCTGCTGCAATCTGTAAGCAGCCCTGTTCCCATATGGGCCAGCCTGCCATGGGCCTCGTTCGCTTTTGTCCTGTGGCTCTCTGAGGGCTGAGCCCTGCACACCCCAGTCTGGCTTAAGGCATTTATTAAATATACCCCTTCCAGTTGCTGTGAAAAAAGATCCCAACCAGCTAATCTCGTCACAGGCTGAGGACTCTCCACATATGTAAATCTACATCTGTTCCCCTTCAAAGATGAAGATTCTCCCGGATTACCCCACATGCATGCACATACGCACGTGGATGTGTACGCATATGCAAACATACCTCTTTCTCCCAAATGACCCTCACCATTCAAAATGTGTTTCTTTGCCACAGGTACGCTGCATCCAGAAAGTATTCACAGCGCTTCACTTTTTCCACATTTTATGTTACAGCCTTATTCCAAAATGGAGTAAATTCCCTTTTTCCCCTCAAATTCGACTCACAACACCCCATAATGACAACATGAAAAAAGTTATTTTTTTAATGTGCAATTTAAAATAAAAAAAAAAAAAACTTGAAAACACAGATACATACGTATTCACAGCCTTTGCTCAATACTTTGTTGATGCACCTTTGGCAGCAATTATAGCCAAAACTCTTTTTGAATATGATGCCACAAGCTTGGCACACCTATCTTGAGTATATTTTACTGTGCAAAATTTACTGTGTATGTAGACAGCTGTGTGTCTTTCCAAATCCTGACCAATCAAGTGAATTTTCCCCTCCAATTAAGCTGTAGAAACTTCTCAAGGATGATCAGTGGAAACAGAATGCACCTGAGCACATATGTGAGCATCAAAAGCTGTGAAGACTTACTGTATGTACATGTGATTTTTATATATATATATATATATATATATATATATATATATATATATATATATATATATATATATATATATATATATATATATATATAAATTTGCAAAAATCTCAAAAAAATTTTCACATTGTCATTATGGGGTATTATGTGTAGAATTTTGAGAGAGAGAGAGAGAAAAAAAATTTTTTGTCCCCTTTCAGAGCAAGTCTGTAAAAGAACAAAATGTGGAAAAAGTAAAGCATTGTGAATACTTTCTGGAAGCACTGTACTTGTCTGACACCCCTGGATGCCAAACATCCATCCATCCATCCATTTTCTTCCGCTTTATCCGGAGTCGGGTCGCCCTAGCGCGGTTTTTCAAACACTGTACATTTAAGTCATATTTTAGTCAATGATTAAAGTGTTTAACGATGGTGCCGTTACACTTTCTACCTCCTCACAGCAAAAAATAAAGAAATAAAATAGAATGAATAAAAAAAAAAACATCTTAGAAAACTAAAAGCCACAATTGATAAGAGATATATATATTTCAAACACCCTTCTTTCAGTCAAACACCCTCCTTCTCAATTAGCATGGTGACATCATTGTCCAAGAAATTGCCCTTTGTGATTTTCTTTGTGTTTTCCTTGGTCAGGAGGACAAGGCAAGGCCTTCCAGAAATCTCACCAAGAGTCTATGGCTGGCACAGGGGTGTTGAGGTTGAGCCAAGGCCCACAAAAAGTACTGCCAGTGGCCCAGGAAGCTGGCACCATACTGGGAGAAACATCCTATAACACCCTGGGATATCATTATACAACCCCGCAACATAGGATTAGCATGTTCCCTGCTGAAAGCTGCCAAGAGACAAAGTCAAAGTAAAAGACAGCTTCATCAAACATTGCAGACTGACTGGCAGATGACAGGAGAACCAAAGAAACAGGCTCTGATGTAAATGTGGAAATACCAAATGCCCACCCATGTTAAATTTACCACAATTTAATGAATGATGCAAGTCCAAGTCCAAGTCCAGTTATTCAACAAATGTGGGAGAATAGTGGCTCTTAGAGACTCTTAGAGGCAGAATATTCGGCTAACAAGGCTCATCTCTGAGCGTGGCGCTAATTTCAAGAAGTTCAAAATTTAGCAACAACAGCGTGAGGCAGTTTGTTAATGGGGTACTATGAGGACAAATGAGAATTTTAGAGGCATATTTGTGCTGAGGATGAGGCTGTTAGAAGTATATTATCTGAGCACCTAGTGGCTACGAGGACAGGCAATCTGGACAGGCTATTTTGGCTCTGCCCTCTCGCACACTCAGAGTTTGGCTGTTGAAAACGCCTCTAATCGCTTCTGGAATCACAAAGGACTGTTTCATTTGGAGCTTTTTTCTCTCTCATGCACTGAGGTGGAGAAAGTATTTGGAACAGCCTAAAGGGTATCTACTTGTAATGTTTGTGTTGTAATAGCTTGGCAAAACAATTGCATGTTCATTCCTTATTTATAAGCAGCTGTAAAAGTATGTTTATGATAGATTTAACATCTTGTTATAATGGATCAGATGAGCTCCGCTGTGTGTGCGCGCACTGGCGCAATGACTCGCACTGAAGATGAGCATTTACACAGAACACCAGCGCGCAAAAGAGAGATTTTGCAGTCAATAACGGACTAACACAAAGATAAAAGTTGGATCACCAGTGTCAAAATAAAGACGAGCATTTACGCAGAATGCGAGTGCGCAAAAGAGCGATTTTGAAGAAAATAACAGAGGAATACAAAGTTAAAAGTTGGATCACCAGTGTCAAAATGACTGTAACACCACACAAGAAATAAGGCCAGTGAAAAGACGTGCAGAGGCGACTGTCCAATGTTTTTCTTTTTTTGGGGAAGTGATCCACACAGGTGCAGGTGTATATAATTAAAGCGGCCACCTCATTGTGATGTCCTTTTTTTTTTGGTCACAGAGAAACCTCTCCACAGTAGTTCTTTTTCCTTCATCATTTTTTCAACAATGAACTGGGTGTACACGTAGAACTGCTGCTTTTAATGACTCTGTAACACAGGTGAACGGCAGCCTGACGCACAGATGCGCACACCAGCGAGTGTATTTTTCTGGACTGCGTTTAAAAACGTAACAACATATTGAATGGATGCTGTGAATTGATAACCCACAATTTAAAGGGACTGTGTGTGGGAGGGGTGGACCAAACCCATGCCTAAACGTGCACCAACGTCTCGTCACATGGCCCTACATGGATCATATATGGCTTGACGTGGATCATATGCGGCAACACGAGCCATTTGAGGCTGGACGGGGCTTAAATGACAGGTCAGTTGTAGCTGATTAGAGACCGATACCTGGCATGTGAGGTACAGAAAGACACATAGATGCTTCTTCATAGTGGACACGTGATAGATTTATACATGGTTCATTATTCGAATAATCACTGAAATTTCTGATAAATCCATTCATGGCTCATTATTTATGGCTTTATTATTTGGTGGGACCATGATTTAAATAACTTCACAGAACTCCCATGTAAAAATAGCATACTCCGAAATAGAGTTTGTTTAATTCAATCATGCTTGTGAACACAGTGCATGTTTAGTATTAACTCCTCAAAGCCAGGGTGGTCGAGGAGTGGGCCTAGCTCCCTAGAAGTAGCATTCACAAAATGTGACTCATTGAGCAAAAACACAACATTTTATGAGGATGTCATTCCAAGATAAATCCAGTCAAAACACACCTGTAAAGCCTCTGAGCTAAACCATAGTTTCCTCACTTCTCGATGATGTCACCTGTGGGAGGGCTTTAAGTTTTAATCATTTTGTTGAAATGAACTCCCAATCTTAGGGGAGGTGATGGCCTCACGGTTAAGCGTTGTGCTTGAGACCAGAGGATCCTCGGTTCGAATCCCAGCCTGACTGGACAATAATGAAGGGCCCTTGGGCAAGGTCCTTAATCCCCTAGTTGCTCCCGGTGTGTAGTGGGCGCCTTGCATGGCAGCAGCCTGGCATTGGGGTGAATGTGAGACATTGATGTGTAAAGCACTTTGAGCATTTGATGCATATGGAAAAGTGCTATATAAATGCAGTCCGTTATATAATTGCAGTCCATTGACCATTTATCTTTGCCAAACCAAACCAGCAGTTTGCATGCTGCATAGGTCAAGGGCTAGATTTTATTTTGTAGATTTTACCATGGTAAGTCAGACTCCTTTCCGGTGGAGGTGGGCCTCCGCCAGGGCTGCGCCTTGTCACCAATCCTGTTTGTGATATTCATGGACAGGATATCGAGGCATAGTCGGGGGAGGAGGGTTTCCAGTTTGGTGGGCTCAGCGTCTCATCACTGCTTTTTGCAGATGATGTGGTCCTGTTGGCTTCATTGGCCGGTGACCTCCAATACTGACTGGATCAGTTTGCAGCCGAGTGTGAATCGGCTGGGATGAGGATCAGCACCTTTAAATCTGAGGCCATGTTTCTCAGCAGGAAATCGATGGATTGCCTACTCTGGGTAGGGAATGTGGTCTTTCCCCAAGTGAAGGAGTTCAAGTACCTCGGGGTCTTGTTCATGAGTGAGTGGACAATGGATCGTGAGATTGGCCGGAGAATAGGCGCAGCAGGGGTGGTGTTGCATTTGTTCTACCATGCTGCTGTGATGAAAAGGGAGCTGAGCCAAAAGGCGAAGCTCTCGATCCACTGATCAATCTTCGTTCCTACTCTCACCTATGGTCATGAGTGTTGGGTCATTACCGAAAGCAATAGATCGCAAGTAGAAGCAGCCGAAATGGCCTTCCTTAGGAGGGTGGCTGGTGTGTCCCTTAGACACTGGGTGAGAAGTTCAGTCATCCGTGGGGAGCTCAGAGTAGAGTCGCTGCTCCTTCACGTTGAAGGAGCCAGCTGAGGTGGTTCGGGCATCTGGTAAGGATGTCTCTTGGGTGCCTCCCTAGGGAGGTGTTCCAAGCACGTTGATCAAGGAGGAGACCCCAGGGAAGACCTAGGACTAGGTGAAGAGATTATGTCTCCACATTGGCCTGGGAACACCTCGGGATCCCCCAGTCAGAGGTGGTCAATGTGGCACGGGAAAGGGAAGTCTGGGGTCCCCTGCTAGAGCTGTTACCCCCATGACCTGATCCCAGATAAGTGGTTGAAGATGAGTGAGTGAGAGTTTACCACACGGTGCATTTGGAAAGTATTCACAGTACTTCACTTTTTCCACATTTTGTTATGTTCCAACTTCATTCCAAATTCATTTTTTCCTCTCAAAACTCTAGTCACAACACCCCATAATGACAACATGAAAATGTTCTTTTTGGAATTTTTTTTTGCAAATTTATTAAAAATAAAATCAAAGAAATTACATGTACATACGTATCCACACCCTTTGTTCAATATTTTGTTGATGCACCTTTGGGAGCAATTACAGCCTCAGTTCTTCTTGAATATCATGCCCCAAGCTTGGTGCACCTATCTTTTGGCAGTTTGCCCATTCCTCTTTGCAGCACCTCTCACGTCCCAGCAGGTTGGATGGGGAGTGTCGATGCAAAGCCATTTTCAGATCTCACCAGAGATGTTCAATCAGATTCAGGTCTGGGCTCTGGCTGGGCCACTCAAGGACATTCACAGAGTTGCCCTGAAGCCACTCCTTTGATATCTTGGCTGTCTGCTTAGGGTCATTGTCCAGCTGAAAGATGAACCGCTGCCCCAGTCTGAGGTCAAGAGTGCTCTGGAGCAGGTTTTCATCCAGGATGTCTCTGTCCATTGCTGCATTCATTTTTCCCTAATTCACATATAACTTGTGATCATCTGCGCTTATATATAGACAGTAGAATATATTATGAATAAATGTAAGGAACCACACTTGCCAACAAATGAAATTATAGACAACTGGAAATTTTTTGAGAAACATGATCCGGTAGATTCCCATATGCACTCATTTATTAGCGACCACTGGCCTGGTATATAATTACAAAGCCCAATCACAAATATATTACATTTAATTCACCTTGAGATGGAACAGCATTTTCCCCAAGAACTAGTACTGTCTTGCATGGCAATGTAGCTACACAGAAAAGTTGTTAAGACGTATTAGATAGATCCGATTTGCATGTTTAATTAAGCTATCAACTCAGTACAACTGAGACCCAAAACCTAAAGCCGCAGAGTCAACAGCCCCTGTAATAACACCTCCCTCAGGTCAGAAGGGCTGAGGAGAAATGGAAGGAGGAGAAGAGGGAGGTGGAGATGAGGCAAGAGTGTGTGGGGGCGCTGCAGTCACTCACTAATACAGTGAAAAGGAGAGCGCAAAGCTTTTCATTAACACCCTGTGAAAGGCACATTCACCCTCCAGCCCACTAATTAAGTCAGGCCTCACTCACTTGGGAGCAGGAGCGAGAAAGGAGGAGAGTTAGGAAGGAGAGAAAATGAAATATTAGGAGCTTTGAGGAGAAAAGAAAGAAGCATGCACGGTGAGAGCCAGAGAGAAAGAAGGAAGGATGTGCGGGAATATTATCTACGTCTCTAATCAGGCTGATTTTAAAGCCAGTGGTTGGCGGCCTGCTGCAGGCCTCATTAACTCGCCCCTGGCTGGCATCATTGTTCACCCGGCATTTGAAATCCACCAAAGGGATGGAGATTTGCTTTTAATCCAGGCTCATCAAAGGTAACACTGATGCTGCAGCAACGCTGTGCCTCTGGATTAGGCCAAGCTTGCAGGGAGAGAGGAGAGGGCGAGGGAGAGAGAGAAAGAGAGAGAGAGAGAGAGAGAGAGAGAGAGAGAGAGAGAGAGAGAGAGAGAGAGAGAGAGAGAGATATCTTCAAAATTTAACCATTTGGAATACAGAAGGTGACAGGTCTCATGAGCATCACTGGCACTAAAGATGACACTTTCAGGCAGCATTTGAATAATCTGGACAGTCGAGGTTACATAATTATGCCATGAATGTTTGGGCACATATGTCAGTGTACGGTGCGGCAGCAGGCGTGTCAGCGCGGCGAAGCTTAGGGCTCGGGATAAGCACCGTACTGTCCTTGCATTTACCCCACTCTACTGCGCTCTGCTAGCTGCTGATTTGGAAAAATTTGCAATTCAAACAACTTTCTGAAAAGAATATTTTCTCGTCTCATCAATACAGAATTGAGGAGGCAGGGTTTAAATTGCACATAGCAAACAATGGTGGACTATTTTGTGGCTGTGTCTAAACATGAGCAAGAAATATCCATGATGGATCCAACAAATGAGAATATGCCGACCCAGTGGTCTACCCGAGTGTTTAACATGGTCTGTGTCAACTAGAAAACTCAGTTCGAGCCAACACGAAGTCCTCCTTGTTCCAACAGGAAGGTCTATTTGGATTGTAACAAGCATTTTCCATCTTCTGTGGGAAATGAATACCAATGCAAACACGATAAACTTGCTGATGTAAAGTGCATATCAATATTTGACAGCTGTGATAAAAGGGACACTAAAATATACACTGTTATCACTTTTTTGTCTCTTTCTTCAAAAATAAAAAGTCTAAAAAAGAGTTTCCTGACAGAAAAAAGCACTCTCCTGTCTCAAAAAGCTGAGCGCCACAGTGTTAAAATAATCCTGACATCTCATCTTTATTCATGACAAATACCACTGCATTGGTTATTATACTATAAAGAGCTTGTGGAATACCATATATGTATAAATATATATATATGTGTGTGTGTGTGTGTGTGTGTGTGTTATAAGTAAGTCTCTTCGGCTGCTCCCATGTTTTTTTTTTTTTACCTGGGGTTGCTACAGTCGATCCAAGGTGGATCTGCATGTTAATTTGGCACAAGTGTTATGCCGGATACCCTTCCTGATGCATCTCCTCATGACATGTAGAAATGTGTCTACCTGAGTGGTTGCTATCCAGGACCCTATTTGGTTCCATGGGGTTCTAGATGCAGCAAAGCGCCGCACCAGCGTATGCTCCCAGACTTGATTTGACTATTTATTTAAAGTGATTGGCCTGAAATTTGATTACAATATGCACAGAGTGTTTTATTTTAAAATATAACATAATGCAAAATACCCTCAGCCATATGAGCATTGGGTTCTTTAACATTTACAGTTGTTTAATTAATTATTAAAATCCTATTGCCTTATGTGCAATTTGTACATGTTCAAATCAAATCATCATTTGTTCATGTTGTGTAAATCTAGGAATATTTGTAGATACGTCCTCTGTGCATTTTGCAGGTATTAATGTAATCCATTGGCCAAGCTGGTTTTCGGTACCACTTAAGGTGACTAAACAACACTTAGAATCCAGCCTCAGTGTACCATGACCTACACAAAAATGTATGATAAGCATCCCAAGGCGGTAGCTGTAGATAGATAGGGGTCAATGAAGAATTACACAGAGGTCAAAATTTAAACATGCTCCAATCACATTGAAAACTATATCACATTATTTGTCTGATCATAACAAGTCCAAAAAAGTATAGTTTGGACTATCTGTGATGGAATGTTCTGGAGTTAAGGGGTAAAAACAGCAAAAATCTTCACAAAGGTCAGTTTCAGTTTGTGCAGGGGTTAAAAGTTAAAGCTGCTCTAATTTCAGTAAACAAATGATGCAAATTATTCTTTGGGTTAATAGGGTTCTAATAAGGAATAGTTTGCACCATCTGTCATGCTTAGTTTTCATGTTACAGGGTAATATATAAGGTTAGACATTACCTGTGTGAAGCGCTTTGAGGCAACTCTGTTGTGATTTGGCGCTATATAAATGAAAATAAATTGGAAAAAAAAAAAATAAACTGAAAAATATATCACCTGTCATAGAATCTAATGGACGTCAACCTTGTTTGACCTTTACTTTGGAGACCAAACATTCAACACAGTCAAAACTATTCCATTTATTAATCCTTTTATTTCAACCAATTTGCATCATTTTTATTGAAACTGGAGCAACTTTAACTTCTGACCCCTGTACAAACTGAAATTGACCTTTGTCACCATTCTTGCTGTTTTTACCTCATAACTCCAGAACATTCCATCAAAGATACTCCAAAGTATACTTTTTTGGAATTGTTTTGATCGGACAAATAATGTGATATAGTTTTCAACGTTATGAGCATTTTTAAATTTTGACCTCTGTGTAATTCTTCATTGACCCCTACCTGACCCCTATCCCTAACTGAGGCTGGATTCTCAGTGTCGTTTAGTCACCTTAAGTGGTACCGATTAGGTCAAAATTGATGAGTGGCTCATGGACTAAATTTAACTCCATAGAAAGTTAGCTTTGAGTTAGCGAACATTAGTGTGCAAGCTAACGTCCGAAAATGTCTTGTAAATGACTCCAGAGGTGTTATCAGGTTACAAAAACAACATTTTGAGTTTTAAAAATGTTTATTTCTCGTTGGCTTTGCCAGAATCTAAGCTGTTAGCTAGTAGCTACACCAGGAAGGGACATCACCATGCTAACCTCAGTGAAATGTCTTGTAAATAAGTTCAGAGGTGTTATTAGGTTCCAAAAAGAGAGTTTTAGAAGTGTTTATTTCTCGCTAGCTTTCACATAATATATGAGAAACATGTTTTAAACACACAAAACAAAACAGTTTTGAAGAGACTGACTTTGCGACTGACTTTGCGGTGCAGCTCTACTCTGACTGGCTGTCACCTGCGTCACTCAACGAAACAAACAAAACGGATCAGATTGAAACACAATGTGACTTTTTAGCCTCTTAAAATACAACAAGATTAGCCACTTTTGAACTTGTCCAAGGTCTGTGTCCTGTTGAGGTGGTTTTTCATGATTTTTCAAAAACTGATAGGAAACAAACTTCAATTTTAGTTGTTGTATTGAAAGATGGCTTCACTAAACAGAAAGTGGCTACCTCAGCTTGCAAGCTGAATACACAGCGCTCTGCCTGCTTCTTCCGCCTGCTTCTTCCGCCTGCTCTCCAGCACCGCACCCAGATTGGTGGGCCTTTGCCGTTGGCGTGGATCAGTAAAGTTATGTGATTGGTTAAAAGATGTTGTATTTGACATTTCTGTGCAGTGACTGCTCGCGTTGTATCTAAAACGGTATGTGTAAAAGTAAAACGGCGTTTTGTCTGTGTAGCATGGTAAGCAAAAGAACAGTATGCATCATGGCGCTCCAGAGGAGATATGAAGTTAACATTATTATTATTATTAATTGTTTAAGCAAATATGAAGTTAACAAAGTAACAAATTGGCCATGAGACATACTGCCCCAACAACAATGTTCCCTGTGAATTTCAAGAGTCTAGCAGTAATAGGGCTGGACTTATGCTGAGCACAGACAGATGGATGGACGGACAAAAAGCCTTCGCAATATCTGATGGCCATATTTGATGGCTTCGGGTGATACCAATAATATGTTGGCTTTCTGTCTGACACCCCCAGTATAATAATTTTTTCAGTCATTTATTTTCTTCCACTTATCCAGGTCTTGGTCTTGGTGGTGGTAGACCAAACAGCTCATCCTACACTGCTCTATCCTCGACCAAGTTGTGTAACTCTTCCTGGGGGATCCTGAGGTGTTCCCAATCTAGCTGGGAAATATAATCCCTCCAGCCTGTCCTGTGTCTTCCCTGGGGTCTCCTCTCAGTTGGACGTGCTGAGGAAACCTCCCTACAGAGATAACCAGGAGGCATCCTCACCAGATACCCAAACCTCTTCAGCTGTTTACTTTTGAGGCAAAGAAGCAACAGCTCTACTCCAAGTCTCTGACAGATAGCCAAACTTCTGACCCTGTCCCAGAATGTAAGCCCAGATACCCAACAGAGGAATCTCATTTCCACCACTTGTATCTGCAGTTTTATTGTTTCAGTCATTACCCAAAGTTCATGACCATAGGAGCTTAAATCGATTGGTAAATTGAAAGCCTGACCTTCTGGCTCAGCCCTCAAATCTAGTTATAATAAATTGCTTTTCACATTATAAAAGTCAAAGAAGACCACATAACAATGTTGATACAAATAAAAACCAACTATCTCACACTGCCAAGGAATAAAACACAACTTACACTCAATAAAAGATCAAAATTGATAAGGCAATAGGCAGCCTTTAAAAAAATTTACAATAAAGGAATCTCTAACAACAGTTATATTGGCCATGATTGTTATTTTCTCGATCGTTTAAAACTGATTTCAATTCCTCCACTCTGATCAACGCTGACATTTTGGGCTCCTTTTATTATTACAGGAGAAGGGAGCAGCACAGTTAAAAGCTTTTTTTTTTTTGCCTAAATGTAACATTTTCTCTCATTTCCTGCTAACATTTGATTGCTAACATGCTTACATGTTGAATGTAAGTTTCCAATATTGCCAACCACTCACCAGGCTGCTTTGCCAATCAAAATCCCGTGCCAGTTATGGTTCTCAGTGATATAAGGGCAAGATAGAGAGCGAGGGGGTAAGCTAGGTCGTGAACTAGAGAAAGGATTTTGGGCCTTATTCTCACAGGGGGAGCCCAGTTAAGCCAGTTAAGGGTATTAGACCTCCAGGCTGATGAAAGGGGGCCCACCCAGATCAAATTGAAGTAAATCTAGCCTAAATCCAGCCTACAAAGAGAGTTTAGACTTGGCCATTGTGCAGGTCAGAGTAAACAGGGGGTCCTTGGGTAAGCATCTCTTCACAGGGGACAAAGGCTGAGGGTTTAGAAACTGATCTTACCCCAGTAGGGCAATGTTAGCACACAGATCACAGGGTTAGACACACTCAAGCCTATCAGCTGCTACACAGGCCTCTACGGTCACAACACTCACCTAAGTCTTAAACAAGCTATAGGTTCTCCACTGGCTCTGACACTCTAGCATGACTGCTCACATTCTGCCATGAAAGCCATTACAAAGATAACTCAGTGTTGAGTTGCTGGCTCTTGGACAGGCTTCTCAAAGGTCAGCTCCCAGCCATCTCGGCTGTTTCACGCAGTCTGGCGTTTTCTGTCACAGGCTAAAACGACTGTTATTGCATTGTGTTTCTATGACAACTGACGAATAAAAGCTTTCATCATCCTTTTCGTCAAAGCACAAAGTGATTTTTCCCAGATGGCTGCTGGGCTCTTTGAAAACAGGATCACAGTGGCAGGAAAAAAAAATAATAAATAAAACCCCAACATCATGAAGGAGCTTTGCAGAAAGGCAAGCACAATCATGCTGTTAATGGTTCTAATTGAGGCATCATCATATCCGTCACACTCCAGCAGAACCAAGCACAATAAATATGTGTTCAATTAGGCTCCATCAAATGTTCTTAGCCACCGCTGCTGGAAAAACAAAGGGCCCCACGGCCCATGGGCCTCATTCAATTCACCTGGCAATCATATTATAAAGCTCTTGTTTTTGACCTGCTTCAAATGATCTCTGGGAAAACAAAACCCTACTGCTTTCTATTGGTGCCAAGACAATTGTTCTTTCTGTCCTGAGTGAAAAACTTTGGCAGATTATAGACTCTTTGTGTCTAAAACTTGCTAAAGTTGATGTCAGGTATTCTTTCAAGATCATCACAAACACACCCACATGAACACACACATACACAGAGGTTACAGGCCCAGCAGGTGTGTGAGTCAGACAGTTAAAAAAAATACAAGTTGCTTCAGTAATTATCAGTCAAGGAAACCATGACAGCTTTCACACAACAGAAGAATGCAAAAACAAAGGAGCCATTCAGCGGCAAACGTGTTTTCATAGTGACGGCCATTTTGTCTGCTGACAAAAACTACTGAAGGAAAGATAACCACCTCAGGCAAACAGGTGCTTCACCCATTTCCCAGGAGGCACTTTGCATGTGTATACGTATACTTATCTAAGGCAGCGGCAACACGTGGAGTGGGCCGTGGAATTATAAAGCAAAATTCATCTCAGTGTTTTTCACTCTCATTTGTAGACTCGTACATTTTTTCTTATGACGCTCGGCATGTGTTCACTTTGGTATGTTTGTTTTGATGCTCGATAGGGATGGGTATCGAGAACCGGTTCCTTTCGGGTATCGTTAAGAAATGGTTCGATCCACCGACATCAATAACCTTTTTACTTAACGATTCCCTTATCAGTCCTTCAGAGTGGCCATTGTTTTTGGGGGTGTTTGTCAGGAAAATTATAATTTCTCTAATCTGTCTGTAATCAACTTTTCTGCAGCGCGGCTTTGCTTTGTACCTTGAACCAATCGAAGCAGTGATTCGCAGATCGAAGCAGTGCTTCACTCATTGCTTCGTTGATAATTTTTTTCTTTCACTTTCCCCCGCTAAAACCCTGAAGAGCATATGGCTGTGAGAAATATTTATCTTTTTATGTTAAACCGACCTGTTATGGTCTTCTGAAACAGTTGATAGATGTATTTTATAACTTAAAAACGGGACCAATGCTAACACGTTAGCATACCTATGGCATTTTCAATGTTAAGTTAGCATTAAGCAGTTGCAGCTGTCAAGCGTTTGTTGTTGTAAACGAGTCAAATGTATTACAAATTGTAATATTTTTTAAATTTATTTTGTTTATATATTATTAATAATAGCAAGCACAACAATAATAGTAATAATAACTAATCTAATGATTATATACAATTTTAGAGAGACAAAAGTAACCTGAATAAAAACACAACAGAAAGCCAACTAACAATGAACATACATATACTCAACAAAAATATAAATGCAACACTTTTGGTTTTGCTCCTATTTTGTATGAGATGAACTCAAAGATCTAAAACTTTTTCCACATACACAATATCACCATTTCCCTCAAATATTGTTCACAAACCAGTCTAAATCTGTGATAGTGAGCACTTCTCCTTTGCTGAGATAATCCATCCCACCTCACAGGTATGCCATATCAAGATGCTGATTAGACACCATGATTAGTGCACAGGTGTGCCTTAGACTGCCCACAATAAAAGGCCACTCTGAAAGGTGCAGTTTTGTTTTATTGAGGGGGGATACCAGTCAGTATCTGGTGTGACCACCATTTGCCTCATGCAGTGCAACACATCTCCTTGGCATCATCTGTGAAGAGAACACCTCTCCAACGTGCCAAATGCCAGTGAATGTGAGCATTTACCCACTCAAGTCGGTTATGGCGATGAACTGGAGTCAGGTCGAGACCCCGATGAGGACGACGAGCATGCAGATGAGCTTCCCTGAGACAGTTTCTGACAGTTTGTGCAGAAATTCTTTGGTTATGCAAACCGATTGTTTCAGCAGCTGTCCGAGTGGCTGGTCTCAGACGATCTTGGAGGTGAACATGCTGGATGTGGAGGTCCTGGGCTGGTGTGGTTACACGTGGTCTGCGGTTGTGAGGCTGGTTGGATGTACTGCCAAATTCTCTGAAACGCCTTTGGAGACGGCTTATGGTAGAGAAATGAACATTCAATACACGAGCAACAGCTCTGGTTGACATTCCTGCTGTCAGCATGCCAATTGCACGCTCCCTCAAATCTTGTGACATCTGTGGCATTGTGCTGTGTGATAAAACTGCACCTTTCAGAGTGGCCTTTTATTGTGGGCAGTCTAAGGCACACCTGTGCAGTAATCATGGTGTCTAATCAGCATCTTGGTATGGCACACCTGTGAGGTGGGATGGATTATCTCAGCAAAGGAGAAGTGCTCACTATCACAGATTTAGACTGGTTTGTGAACAATATTTGAGGGAAATGGTGATATTGTGTATGTGGAAAAAGTTTTAGATCTTTGAGTTCATCTCATACAAAATGGGAGCAAAAACAAAAGTGTTGCATTTATATTTTTGTTGAGTGTAAATAAATAAATACATACATACATAAGTGTTTCCTGTGAACACCTAGTGACTCTTACACCTCCATTTCATCCCTGTCTTATTTAAGTTTAATGACAGTTTGCTTCGGTCAAACCATATTTTCAATTTGTTAATTTCTTCAGTGATTTCCTCCAGAACTATCTGCCAAACTAGAAAACTGCTGCATCCTAGTAAGAGCAGAATACTACTGGAATGAATTTAAATAAGGAAAGGTTTTGTTTTTTTTCTCACCTAAATGGATGCTGCACTCACTGCAGTTTATTGTCTGGAATAGTCCCAGATTGCATTTCAGAGCTTCTAGAATTCAAACATTTTCGTGCAGGTGGTGTTGGGGGGGTAATTTTGGGTTTCAGCTTTTTTTTGTTTTTCACCAGTTTCATCCCTGAATATGTGAAATCGTGAGTCACTTTTGTGCAGATTAAAGTTATTAACTGGGACTCCTGTCTTGTTGTGAGAAAGAAATGAGAATCGTCCTCCGTTCTGTTCACACAGCTCCAAATGCAGCGCGGCTCTCTGCCAAGTCAAGTTAGAACAATAGAATACAGTCGGAATTAATAACTTCAAAGCGAAACACCTTTTGTTTATTTTTATTTATCTCCAGAGATCAAGGATACAGTGACCAATTTCATCTTTATTTACTTTAAGACTCAATGAAATACATAGAAAACCTGTAAAGCCTACTTTTAGTACAAAATTCACAAGAGGTATCGATAAGGGAATCGATAAGGAATCGGATCGATAAGCAGAATCGATAATTGCATCGATATCGATAAAATCTTATCAATACCCATCCCTAATGCTTGATCATGTACGGTATCTTGTCACTGCTATCCTTTAAGAAGATGGAAGTCAATCCTAGGCCCAGAGGCCCACTGGCCCTCATGGAAGAATCATCAGTCCAACGTAGATTACTTCTCCATCCAGGGCCAGTACCCATTTGCAGCTTGTTGGACTGGAACAATGCTGCTGATTAATCAAACCCAGATCTACATACTGGTAGCCCAAATTTTTATTGCACTGAGCTACTTGTTCTATACTGCTAAGCAGATGGAGGTAAACAGTGGCAAAAACACTGAGGCTACTACACTAGTTTGCCATGTAAACTGCTATAAAACTTTGACACAACTCCTTAAAACAGTTTTAGTGGAAAATAAATTTTCCATAAACAGTTCAGTAATGCTTACAGGGAATTGTCAAACAAGACTATTTATTACAAAAACACTACCTTCAAATAATTCCTAATTTTCTGTCAAGACAACAACCAAGCAAGCTAAGTAGCAAACAAAGCCCAGTGACTATTTTGTTAATGTGACAAAGAATTTTGAGTTTTTGTGCAAGCACATAACATAATCTGCTAATGAAGGTTCACCTAGAAAAGTGTGGCTGTGATTTTACAAATTATTTTAGTCTTACAGGTTGTGGCATTTTGTATAATGACTTATATAAAATCACAGCAGAGTCAATGATTCCTTTTGGTCTGAGCTCAGTGATTCTGTAAACTGTGCCCACCTGAAAGAAGAAAAATATGCATTTTCTTGGCTGGCCACTTGAGGCTGGCTCCAAAAGCAAGCAGGTTTGCATTCAAGGTCATGTTAAAATGTCTGACTTTAATGCAAATGTAAACATGTCTATAGCCTTGTACAAAAACAGTTTCGGTCTTTAAAGATAGTTTCCTCCTCCATGTCAATTTTATAGGGGAGATTTTTTTTTCTAACGTCTTAGTTAAAATCATTTTAAGTCATAAAGATAAGGTATATCTTATACGAGGGCTGTCAATAAAGTATAGGTCCTTTTTATTTTTTTCAAAAACTATATGGATTTCTTTCATATGTTTTTACGTCAGACATGCTTGAATCCTCGTGCGTATGCGTGAGTATTTCCACGCCTGTCGGTGACGTCATTCGCCTGTGAGCACTCCTTGTGGGAGGAGTCGTCCAGCCCCTCGTCAGAATTCCTTTGTCTGAGAAGTTGCTGAGAGACTGGCGCTTTGTTTGATCAAAATTTTTTCTAAACCTGTGAGGCACATCGAAGTGGACACGGTTTGAAAAATTCAGCTGGTTTTCGGTGAAAATTTTAACAGCTGATGAGAGATTTTGAGGTGATACTGTCGCTTTAAGGACTTCCCACGGTGCGAGACGTCGCGCAGCGCTCTCAGGCACCGTCGTCAGCCTGTTTCAAGCTGAAAACCTCCACATTTCAGGCTCTATTGATCCAGGACGTCGTGAGAGAACAGAGAAGTTTCAGAAGAAGTCGGTTTCAGCATTTTATCCGGATATTCCACTGTTAAAGGAGATTTTTTAATGAAAGACGTGCGGACGGGTCCGCGCGTCGGGACGCAGCCGGCGCGGTGCGGCGGCACAGGAAAAACACCTCCGTGTTGATAACATTTGTAAAATCCAGGCGGCTTTTGATGGCTTTCAGTGGAGTGAGTATATGAGAAATTGTTTAACAGCTGGAGATGTTCCAACTTGTCCTTAAGGCTTCCAACAGAGGTGTTTTTTCCTGTGGCAGAGCGTCGCGGCGGCTGCGAGCCGATGCTGCAATCCGTCCGCACGTCTTTCATTAAAAAAATCTCCTTTAACAGTGGAATATCCGGATAAAATGCTGAAACCGACTTCTTCTGAAACTTCTCTGTTCTCTCACGACGTCCTGGATCAATAGAGCCTGAAATGTGGAGGTTTTCAGCTTGAAACAGGCTGACGACGGCGCCTGAGAGCGTTGTGCGACGTCCCACTGCGTGGGAAGTCCTTAAAGCGACAGTATCACCTCAAAATCTCTCATCAGCTGTTAAAATTTTCACCGAAAACCATCTTAATTTTTCGAACCATGTCCACTTTCGATGTGTCTCACAGGTTTAGAAAAATTTTAATCAAACAAAGCGCCAGTCTCTCAGCAACTTCTCAGACAAAGGAATTCCGACGAGGGGCTGGACGGCTCCTCCCACAAGGAGTGCTCACAGGTGAATGACGTCACTGACAGGTGTGGAAAAACTCACGCATGCGCACGAGGGTTTAAGCATGTCTGACGTAAAAACATATGAATGAAATCCATATAGTTTTTGAAAAAATAAAAAGGACCTATACTTTATTGACAGACCTCGTATATTATATTCCAATTCTAAGGTGGAACTATGCTAGTATATAAAGGTATATCTAAATATCTAAAAAGGAAGAGTAAAATAGAAGAGTAGAGTAGAGCCACTTAGGTGCCTAGTCTTGAGAACCAGGGATGGTAGGTTGAAAAGCTTTTTTATCCCATGGGACCTCTCCCTACCAACCCAAACAGCTCAAGAAAAAGGTCTATATAATATAATAAATAATAAGACGAAAGATAAGACATCACAGTAGAAGACTGTAATATAGGTAATTTAGTATGTAGACTAGTAGTAAAATTAAATATAGTTAGTAGGCTAAGCTATAAATCTAGTATTTTATTATAGAAACAGAAGCTATGAGTGTATGGGTGTATTGGTATTCATGCTTAGAGAAATTCTTGTCTTTCTATAATGTTGTATGTAATGGTGTTAGTGCTTTTAGCAGCTGTCGGTAGCTTCATCCATTAGTGCATTACTGAGAAAATAAGCGGCTCATAACCCTTAATGCCCACACCAAAGGAAACCAAAAATATGATTTAATGAACACCTGAACTGAGTGAAAGATGGGGGTGTTCAGGCTTCTTTCATCACACACTGAGTAACCTATGCTCCACCTCTTTATCCGTTTATGGATTTGTCGTGATATAGCCAGTGCTGCCAGCATGGCAACACCCAGATATGGGTTTCAGACTGGTTCTGCTAGGTCTCTATAGAAAACCTATGGGTGAGATCACGCAAGGTTTATTGACTACATATACAGTCTATGGTTGTGCTAAGTTTTGAAAAAATAAAAAGAAATCAGTCTGGCCAGGCCCACCTTACAGTACATTTCTTCAAGGTGGAAACACTAAGCAGGAAAATTATGAAATATTCTCCCATGTTATTCAACTTTCTAATTTGTTGAACAAATTAAAAGTGCAGTTTGCTGAACAGGATTTAAGCACAAAATATCAAGCAAGGAAGGATTCATCCTAATTTTGACTTATTATTTTTCATATTTAAAAATGTCAAAACTTTATCCAAGCTATTCTTTTAATACTTGTTCAGTGTGAATAGCTTTTTTCTAACCTGGTGTCCCACACCACTGCATCCAGCGCCTTGAGTCCCGGATAGCACCTATACAGGCAAAAAACTGGTCCATCCCAACCTTTCGAAAGTAACTGTCTGCCACATCAACCATATCATGGAACCACTGTCCTGGATGGTAATCACCTAGGCAAACAACCAGTCCAACCCCATCTCTTAAAAGTAACCATCTGTCTGCCAGGTGAGATGTGGACATAACCTTCTCCAGCTGCTGTGGTCTTCAACACTGAGGCAGCTGAATACTGCACAATGCTTAGATAAACATGCCACATGGCTGAACTGTCACAGCTGACTTTCTCTCATCGTGCAAGCAATACTCTTTGTCAAAACCTTCAAAGACATCTTCAGAAAAAGCTCTTTGCGTCAATTTTTTAGTGGTATTTAGTTGGTCTGTTCGAGAGTTTGACAAAAAATATAGGTCATAAAGGATTGCTAGTAATGAGACTTCTATTAGATTGTAAATACTACAACATAAAGACAATAGTACAACACAGAGGTTTTCTGTCAGGTAAAGTAGAATTCGGCCTGTTAAAAGTTGTCACAAAAAAACTGACAATCTAGTGGAGCGGTTAAGGCAGAAATCGTTCAGTTTTTGAAGAAAGCATGAAACTTGACACAGTGATACTATAGGACCTAGGGATCATGAAAAAAAAAATAGACCCCAAAAAATAACGCCCCCTGGTGACTGCAATATTGGATTAAAAAATGGCCATTATTTTCCACATATTTTTGCCATTTACTTTCAAATTAAGGCAGATAAAAGCACAATTCCAAAATCTTTACCCATGTTTTTGGGGTCAGGGAATCCAATGAACTCATTTTCAACTTTGTGAGATGGAGGCCATATTGGATTCCAAGATGGCCACCATTAAAATGAAGATTATGAAAAATATCAGTCCTCTGTAAAGATGGAAGTGTAATTGTAAAAGTCACCCATACGTAATGAGGAGTCCAATTAACCTATTACATTAATTGCCTGATGCCGGCCATATTAGATTCCAAAATGGCTGCAATTAAAATTAAGTATTGATTATTTCTGCTATTTTA
This sequence comes from Thalassophryne amazonica, assembly GCF_902500255.1. Lineage (NCBI taxonomy): Eukaryota > Metazoa > Chordata > Actinopteri > Batrachoidiformes > Batrachoididae > Thalassophryne > Thalassophryne amazonica. Next base: position 56,192,200 of record NC_047104.1, read on the forward strand.
GTGACAAATTCAAAATTCAAGCATCAGCCTTTGTATCTATGAAGTAGTGATTGCAATAGTTTCATTCACAATTCATCTACTGGATGTTTGTCATACTTTCAAGATGGCTGCCATATTTCACTCTATTGTCAAAATATTTTTCTTCTATTTTTCCATGCATCCTACTTAGCATACAGTGCCATATATGTTGAGTATACATCAGAGAATTACCTTTCAAATTAAGTATCTGGTAATAAAGATCTATGTTTAAATCCTGGAGGCGGAAATCTAGTTCAATCATGTCCATGCACCATGGCAACTTTAAAGGTAAAATAGATGGGTGGGCTGCCAAATGAATATAAACAAGGCCAAAAGATATGGTTCGTATTAGCCATATCCAGCTAATGCCAGTTCCACATTTCAGATGAATTATTTTAGCCATAGTGGAATAATCTGTATCGTTCATGGGATACTTCATTATAAAGTGTGTTATTTACAAGGAATTACCTGTGCAAACTGATATTACTGACCCAAATTTATAAAAAAAAATAATAATTAAGATTATAACAAACAGCTGATTTATTATAATTAAACGTGTAGATCTGTAACAGAACAAAACAGATTATTTAAAAAGCACAATGCAAAAACTGGAAATTTTTATGCTACGTATCTTTGTTACAGCAAACTTGAATATTAATTTTTTTTTGTTTGTTTTTGTTTTCAAACAGAATGATTTAAAGTTGCATCAGTAAATGTTTAGTGCTTTAAAAACATATATGAACGTTTTCGTCCATTTCAAATAGCCCAAGTGTGGGTAAATCTTACCCAGATGTCCAAATGTCCAGCAAGTTTATAATTAAAAGTTGCCCTGCTAGCATGTGTCTGATCAATGTCAGAAGCTTATCCATCATAGCACTCCCCATTGTATTTGCACAGCTGGGTGCAAGTATTTTTAGATAGATATTTAAGATAAGCATTATTAAGCAAACAAGAGATAAAGAATTTAAATAGGATTTTAAGTTGCACTTTTGCTTTAACTGTAATCTCTGATGTACTGAGCAGCTTGGCAGCATAAAATAGTGCCATAGCATCCATATAGGTGTTTTTATTATTACATAACACTGGTAATAAGAACCTCAAGACCCTTTGAGGTTGACTTCATTGATATTTACTGATTTTAGAACCAAAAATACTAAACTTTGATCAACTTCTTTCCCTGCATTACTGTCATTTTTAAGAAAAGCAAAGAAAAGTAAAAAAAACAAGGCACCCTGATATTGAAAACAGTGATAGATGCTGTAATTACTGTCCTTTGCATATCATAAATTGAAATAATATTAAAAATTGGTCAATTTCAGTGGCCATTTTAAAATTCAATATGGCAGCCACCAGGGGGTGCAATTTTTGGGGGGTCTATTTTTTTTCATGGTCCTTAGGTCCCATAGTATCCCTGTGCAAAGTTTCATGCTTTCTTCAAAAACTGAATGATTGTTGTGAAAAGTTGGCCTTAACCACTCTACTAATCTGGTCAAAGTGCAAAAGAAAAAAAAAAGAGTTGCAACTTTCTCATCAGCTACAACTGAGGGAGTTTTACTACAGTAGATTATTGTGTGTCAAAGTACAGGCCTGTTCCTGTGTGCATGCTCCAAATGAGCAGGAGGAGGGTCGAAAGCCCATCACAATCCTGGCTATAGGAGACGATAAATAATCCAGCTGAAGTCAGCCATAAGGAGAGTCTGCCTGTCAAGTCCTCTTAGCCCAGAACAGCCTGGGGTTATGACGACGTGCCAGCACATTTGGTGCGAGCGTTTGACTGCTTCACCTCCTAATCGTGCTTCCTCCGGGCTGCGCTCTCCTGGGAGGCGTTCCAGCCTCTCGTCTTCCTGCTTCGATCTCTTTCAGCAGACTCTCCCGCTCCGCAGAGCAGTCGTATAACTGTGGAAGGAGCAAAGCTGCAAGTGTGATGTTTGTTTTTCAGATGTTTTACTTAGAATCTGTTTTACTTAGAATCTGTATACTATACTATAACCGTTTCCTAATTGGTCATAACCAAAATTTCAATAAGCATCTTTACAGATTGGTTTGCTCTTGATGTGTCTTCTATGTAAAAAAAAAAAAAACTTTTGCGACAGTATTTTTGCATCCGTTCACCACAAAGGTGTTGAAATGAAACAATCAAGATGTACAGCAGGGTAAATATTCAGCTTTAATTCAACGGGTTAAGACAAATATTGCATTTTCAACTATTTTTATACAATTTCAATATTTTCAGATGCTGTAAGTACTTGGAAAAAGTACATTTTAGGATTATTGTGACTACTAGATGAATATCTATACAAACAATATCATTTAATTGGATGGGGCAGTGATATGATGGTGTGGAGGTTAGTAAGATGGACTTGTGACAAGGGATCCTCTGTTTGGTTCTCCATTACACAGGAACAATAAAATCATCAAGGTGCTCTTGAGCAAGGTCTTTCATCCTCAAGTTGCTCCCAGTCTGCAGTTGCATGCCTTGCATGGCAGCATGCTGACATCATTGTGTGATTTGGTGAATGTGAGGCATCATTGTAAAGCAGTTTGAGCATCTACATCAGATGGACAAACGCCATATAACTGCAAACCATTTAACACAAATCATCAATTTTACAGCCAGTTGTCTTTAGACAAATCAAGAGACAGACACTTTAAAACTTCCAAGTTACGGAACATGCCTTTACATTGGTGAGGAAGGGTTTGCTGAGCCTGACTTTGTGGATAATGCAAAGTTTGATTGCAGCACCTGAGAAGCCAAGTGAGGAATCAAAGTGTTCGGGTTAGTGATTGTCCTGAATGGAGAGGAAGTTCCAGGTTTCCTAGACTTGGCCATTAGGCGTGGATCTGTATGTGGTGAAAGTGTCAACTCAGTGCGTGTAAACCTTTGAGCCACTGAAAATCTGAGACTGTGTATTACAAAATGTAAGAAAGCAATACAGCTATCATTTTGAAAATTGTTTATATGGAAATGGGGTAGACATTTTAATCATATTCTAATTTGATCAACAATTGCTTGTTCCCCCTGTCCACCCAGGTCCTTTTGCTTATTTCTACCAAACTTGGTTTGTCAATGAAGGTAGACAGTGAATCTGCCCTGAAATAATTCATTTTGGTAGAGGTCAAGGATTTTTTTATTTTAAACCAGATTTAGACCAAAATTTGACACACACTTAGGTGGATTTTGGTACCTTGACACTTGCATGAATTTGATCCACGCACTGGCACGCAATCTGCCGTGTCAGAGAGGTAAACCCATTGTAAACTCATTGTAAACTGTTGTAAACCATTGTAAACTGTGGTAAACAAATTGTAAACTCATTGTAAACAGTTGTAAGCTGTTATAAACTCAGTGTAAACCATTGTAAACTGTGGTAAACACGTTGTAAACCTGTTGTAAACTCATTGTAAACTGTTGTAAACTCATGGTAAACTTGTCTAAACTCGTAAACTGTGCAAGTGCAAAAAGAAAATTTTGAAATGTTCAAAATCTCTGGCATGCATTAATTTTGTGAACGGCATGTGACTGTTGCACAAACTATTCAAAAACACTGCATTTGCTTATGCAAGTCATTGCATCAGCACAGCGTATCACAGCGCAGCTCATCTGAACGATTATGATGAGATGTTAAATCTATAATAAACATAATTTTACAGATACTCATAAGAAGGAATGAAAATGCAACTGTTTTACCAAGCCATTACAATATAAATATAATAAAAAAAATTACCTTTGAGACGATTCCAAATGCGTTCTTCATGTCATGAAGTGCACGAAACAACTGCAGCTGTAGAAAATTCCTCTGTGATTCCAGAGCAATTAGATGTGGTTTCATCAGCCAAGTTCTGAGAGCAAATGATTAATCCGCTACAAAATATTTATTTTATATAAATCAACATCCAGCGGCACAAAGCGCGGCATCCAGAGGTACACAGTGGGTTGCATTGGGGGGTTAAATGTGTGTAAGTGTCAAGGTGCCTTTACAGAATTGGTCATACATTTATGTGAAGGTCAAGATCATTAGGGTCAAATGTCAGACTGCTGTAGCCATTACTGTCTACATGCCCATGGTTACTACTTTGATAACATGAAAGGTGTGGCGCTGAAGCCAGGGTGTATGCAAATTGTGGCATCAAGTGTATGTCACCTAGAACTAGGGAAATGATGTATCAGAATGAAAAATCCACCCTGAACAAACTTTATCCAGCTAAAGCCATCTACTGTTTCCACTGGTGACGGTATTTAACTCATGATCACATTATTCTGCGTCTTTATGACCATTTAAGCCACAAAGCTCAAAAGTAGAATTCAGGTTGTAAAATTAGCCTCATGGAGGCCTGCTTTCTACATTCACTTCCACGCTCCACTTATTGTAACAGTGTCATAACTATTTTCTTTCTTTATGCAAGCAGCTATTTCCATGGCCGAGGCAGCCTGTTTGTTTGCGGCTTGTGTCGACCGCATCTTCCTCTGTGGCTTGTTGTTCTGCGTATTTCTGAACCCACCCATTTATTTTGGTTTGTCTTCAACTATATTTATCATTTTTCTCTTTGACAAGTGGAACTTGAAAAAGAACACAGTGTAAAAAGTAAATCCCAGCAGCTTTACTTCTCTTGCTTTTCCATCCTAAAACACCCTGAATGCTGCTATTCTGTGAGTCAGTGTTCTGATTATTCATGCAGTGCCTTAAAGTAGGTGTAACTGTGACAACTCAAAGGTTTGCTATTCAAGCTTCAAAGACACACACGAAGCACAATGTTTAAATTGTACATCACACATTCACACACATAGAAACTAACAAATTATAGCAAGTAACATACCTGCTGGTGCACGTACAGACCCTGCAGTGTTGCCTGTATGTGGAAAAGTCAGAATTTGATGATGCACATTCCTTAACCATTCAACAGGTGCCAGTGTTGACATTTTGTGATATGATCTTTTTCATGCAGATTTCTGAACATTGTTCAAAGTACAGGTATTTCAAAGGATTTGAAACAACCGCTGAATAGCGACCGATGTGGAAGGAAACTATGGCAAGGCAAGAATTTAGGCACTGTTTAACAGGGCAATTCCATATTTCACCATTCTACTATGATTGCCCGTGATCCAAAAGACTGCAACAACTGAATGAAATAATTTAATTCCCCCCCCATGCTATAAAGTGTAGACATGGCAGCTTGCCCAGGGTCAGAGTCATGTCACCTGGACTGAGAGGCAACAATCTGGCTTATATAGTGCAGACCTGGCAACCAGTTCAGGGTCAGCAAAATGGTAACAAGGCATCGGTAGAACTAAAGAGGCCACCAAACGAAAGAAAAGAGCTGTGCCTTCGGCCAGACATGATCGAAAGATTCAACTTTGAACAAAGAAAATGCAACAAACACTGCTTCAGCTTCAACTTTTTACCCTAATGGAGCACAAACAAACAAGTTTCAAGCTGTAGTCACTACAAATACCCCATTTAAAGAAATCTAAACATTATTGAAGCCCTTACGACTACAAATACTCGGACGTTACTGCATACTATCAACGATTTCAAGAATTGGGATCCAATTTTTGAAATGTTCAAAATCCCTAAAGTGCTGAATGATCTTTAGCTGCAGTGGAATCTGATACCACCGCAATGCTGCTATTGCTAGACCTTAGTGCTGCATTTGACACAGTTGATCATCGTATGTTATTGTATAAGAGAATTATTTTGGGATTACTGACAATGTTCTCATGTGGTTGTCGTCTTACTTATTGAATAAACCTCAGTATGTGTTGTATAACAAAGTTACTTCAAATGTTTTTCCAGTAATATATGGGATACTGCAGGGGTCCATACTAGGCTCTCTGCTATTCTCTCTGTAGCACCTCTTGGTCAGATATTGCAATGTTTTGAAATTACTTTTCATTGTTATGCCAACGACACCCAGTTGGACATGCCAATAAACACAGATGACCTCACCCACATTAGGACTTTAGACGACTGCCTGGCTTCAGTGAAAAACTGGATGTCTAGCAACGTCCTGCTTTTACATTCTGGCAAGGCTGAGATGATTGTCACTGGTCCTGCAAGACACAGGCATTGGTTTGACCAGTTAATGTTAACCTTGGATTCATGTTATTAATCACAGTAAACAATACCCCAATTTACATGCACATAAAAATACAGTTGCTATCTGATTATTGGCTGTTATAGGATTATTAAGATGTCACGTAAACAGCAAAATCAAATATGTTTTATCTAACAACTGTTATCTGATTATGAGAAATCGGATTAACACACCTGGATTTCTCCCCGGTACTTCAATTTCTTCGGTATATGTATACCATTAATCAGAATTATTTCCTTGTTTTACATTTGCGCATGTGTAAGAACAGTTACACTCACATTTCCAGAGGTGCAGTGGGACGCACTGCTGCCCCATGGGAAGTAATCCCATAATCTTTCTGCTGTGAGACAACAGTGCAAACCACTAAGCCACAGTGCTGCCTGCTAAAATAAATTAATTGAAATGAAACTTGGTTTGTATTCCACTAACACAAAGTCTGTCCGTCCTTATTATTTTCTTGCTTCTGTTGAAGTCAAATTCAGATTAGTAGATGGTTCACTGACATTCCACCTGCTGATAACCAGTGCATTTGTACAGTGATTTTACAGTTAAACAATGGCACCAATATTGGTTATGGGTTGTTACAACAGGCTCTTTATGAATGCAAACAGATTTGAAGGTGCTACTCTACTCATTCACCTGATTTTATTCAAATAACTTTGAACTGATATCAGACCAGGCTTTGTTGGAGTCTTGTTGATTCTAAATAAGCATTTGCAGGCCAAAGGAAAACAGACTTTCAAACATCCCCCTTACTAGAAAAAAAGAAAAAAAAAACACCCTTTCTCCAGTGACTGCTATGCACACAGAGAAAGTACACCACAACTACGACTTTGGAGGCTTTAATGATGCAAGACGGTGGGCAGCTACTCAGGAGGATGAATCAGAATTTCTCAGTGCATGGGTATACACTCTAAATATGAATTATTAAGTGGCTATCATACCCCCATAGTATGAAAATAAATCCTTGGATGGATGGAATGAGAAGTGGCTGAAGTACTGTACTTGAATACTGATGTGAAGAGAGATCCCAGAGGAGGCATAGGTACTAAAAGGCCGTCAGGAAGCTTGCCCAAATCTCTGGCTTCAAGTGGCTGATTGTGCCATTTAACCCATGACATGGCAGATAACTGTGTCATACTTGTGATCAGTTTTTCAGTTATCATCTGGTCAGTTACAGATATGGCCAGAAACAGGAAAAGAAAGTAACTTAGAAAGTTGTACATTCAATGTAGATGCTTGATTGCACTCACCTCAATATAACAAGTTCCATTAAAATATTAAATAAAGTAATCCACTTCCTAAATGGTTTCAGAACAGGTAACTCAGTGGGATAGGAGATGTGCCACCAATAAATAGACATGGATATAATTGTCAGGAATCAAACCCATGTAGGACTATATTGTCATTGTCCCAGTCCACCCACCTACAAATAGGCACTGGTCTTTGCTGGCGAAGTAAATGGCAATGGATTGGTGTCCTTTACAATGAAAGTCTTACACTCTTTTCTCTCTCTGGAATTTAGACATAAACATGGACACCACCCTATATAGGTACTTTACTTCTTAAAATTACTGTGAAAAGACAGTTTGATAAAGAATGACACTGAAATTAGTGTAATGACCAAATTCTTTACCAATATCCTTGTTGTTTAAAGGATCTGTCCCATTGGGGAGACTCAGGTTGACTCATGAAAAGTCTGATCAGCTGACTTTGCAGCCATCCAGCCCTTGCCGCTGAAAAAAAATTGCTTTCATACACACTGGAAAGACTACAGCAGCCAACCATCAAGCATGTATGTTCTGCACATGTTCAAACACTCCATGCCAATAGGCCGTGCTAGTCTATGTCCAAAAAGGCTGATACCATTCAAAAAGGGATGTCATGGAGATATAAATTGCAATCAAAGCAGCATTTTTACATGCAATTGCACATTTGTTAAACCTTTTATACACAGTATATGGTGTGTACAGAAAGGTGATGTAAGACAGTGGTAAACATACCACTGTCCTAGCTTTTTTGAAATGTGTTGCAGGCATCCATTTCAAAATGAGTAAATATTTGCAAAAAACAAAAAGTTTATCAGTTTGAACATTAAATATCTTGTCTTTGTGGCATATTCAATTGAATATAGGTTGAAGAGGGTTTGCAAATCATTGTATTCTGTTTTTAATTACATTTTACACAACGTCCCAACTTTATTGGAATTGGGGTTGTAAAATAGGAGTCCAAAATTGTTCTCAGTCAACCTGCAAAACCCAATCCCGACGATGTAGTCTGTGACGCCGTTGTTGTGCTGAATTCAATACAGACTGCCATCTGCTTTCCTCACTGAAAGTGAAAAATTGCATCAGAAATTTGTCCAGCTTTTCATAATAACTCCTCCTCTTCAGCCTAACAGCTCTTCATGCCTCCAGATGGCTAACAGCATAGTGGATTTTGTTTTTTTTGTTTTTTTTATGTGTGTGTGTGTGTGTGTGTTAGAAGAATTAGCACTATCAATTTAGCTCCTTCAAATCGTCGTCCGCCTGCAAAAAAAAAAAAACTCTGCCGCCCCCCGGTATTGTGAGCATGCGTAGTGGATGGGCATTCAATAGCACATTTCATATAGCACAAAAATTGCATGCTAAAAAGAACTATTGCACGATGAATGAAACAAAATGGCAAATGGTATGAATGATCAATGTTGCATGACATACAACCCACCAATCAAATGACAAGGATCCACTCAGCTGTTATATAACAGAAAATAGCAAAAAATGCTTTTGAGCTACTTCTAAAAAATGAATGTAAGCAAACAAAATTTTACACGTTTCCTCATCAATTGGAACCTATTCAGGGGATCAGAGTATTAAATTTCAAAACTTTGGAAAATAAGGACCACCATTTTTATATATATATATATATATATATATATATATATATTCTGCCATTGGTGTCTCACTAGTTTCCTGCAGTACTGCTCTGTTTCTTGCACCTCAACAAGAATTTTGCAGTGCAAAGTCATTGATATGAGAAAATACTTTTCAACTTATAAACGACTGAGAAATTAGGTTGCTCAGTCGGCATCAAAATTATATGAGGATTTTAAAAGCATATGCTTCACTGAGAGAATATTTGATGTTTCTTTACATTTTTTTTTTAAACTGGTTCAATTTTATTGTGTTAACATAAGAATCACAGTTTGTATTTCTGTGTTACTTTGCGGTAGGTCAAGAGAAATCTGAGTGACAGCAACATTAATGTGATTCAAATAACAGCTGGGGTAGGTTGTGGAAGAAATAGAGGAGATAAATGTAATTGTGACTTCCACCACAAGGTGGGGTCTGTCCAAGAGGTCTTAATCCTCTCCACACACATACTCCTGTGGTTCTGGGAGGCACACAAACCAGAATTATATAGCAACACAGTTTAGCCCTCTGATGTTCACATCATGTCCTTAAATAAACCCACCCGCACACACTGCTTAAATGGTCTGGTTACACATGCACCACATTTTGGGACAACAGTTTGCGACTTTACAAGCTCACAACTGGCAAAAATAGATGAGTGGAGCTGTACAGACAGCCTGTGCAGCTCAGCATACTGTATGTGCATTCACTATACTGGGCATCGAGCATCAGGGTCACACCCAGGACGTTGTTTGTTGATGCATCAGTCAATTTATTTTACTTATAAGACAAAAGTCCATGGGTCATAAAAAAAGTTCATGAGGAAAATGCATCACAAATGTTAAAGCATGTGTATTTTTTTTTAAACTCTTAATTTGTTATTTTGCCACAAAAACACTTTTAACCTTTAGCGGAAAGAACATGATAATGCTGCAAAGCCAAATTCAAAACATCTGGAAATCCCAACAAATAAATTTTTCAAGACTGAGCACACACAATATGAAATTCTTGGGTTCATACTGCCTATATATATATATATATATATATATATATATATATATATATATATATATATATATATATATATATATATATATATATATATATATATATATACGAGGTCTACCAGAAAAGTATCCTACCTTTTTATTTTTTTAAAAAACTATATGGATTTGAATGACGTGCGATTACACCAATCATGCTTGAACCCTCGTGCGCATGCGTGAGTTTTTTCACGCGTGTCAGTGATGTCATTTCCCTGTGGGCAGGCCTTGAGTGAGATGTGGTCCCGCCCTCTTGGCTGAATTCCTTTGTTTCACAAGCTGCTCGAGACGGCGCGCGTTGCTTTATCAAAATTTTTTCTGGACCTGTGAGGAATATCCGAGTGGACACTATTCGAGAAATTAAGCTGGTTTTCGGTGAAAGGTTTAACGGCCGATGAGAGATTATGGGGTGTTTCTGTCAGTGTAAGGACTTCCCACGGTGCGGGACTCGCGCAGCGTTTCCAGGCACCGTCGTCGGCCTGTTTCGACCTGAAAACATTCTAATTTAAGGCTTAATTCACCCAGGATGTCGTGAGAGAACAGAGAAGATTCAGAAGAGGCCGGCATGAGGACTTTATGCGGACATTCCACTGTTTAAGGACATTTTGTAATGAAAGACGTGCGCGCAAATTCGCCGAGTCGTTTCCGTGACATAAAAGACGTGCAGAAGAGGTTACAGTTTGCCAAAGAACACATCAACTGGCCTAAAGAGAAATGGAGGAATATTTTGTGGACTGATGAGAGTAAAATTGTTCTTTTTGGGTCAAAGGGCTGCAGACAGTTTGTGAGACGACCCCCAAACTCTGAATTCAAGCCACAGTTCACAGTGAAGACAGTGAAGCATGGTGGTGCAAGCATCATGATATGGGCATGTTTCTCCTACTATGGTGTTGGGCCTATATATCGCATACCAGGTATCATGGATCAGTTTGGATATGTCAAAATACTTGAAGAGGTCATGTTGCCTTATGCTGAAGAGGACATGCCCTTGAAAAGGGTGTTTCAACAAGACAATGACCCCAAGCACAATAGTAAACAAGCAAAATCTTGGTTCCAAACCAACAAAATTAATGCCTCGCAGATGTGAAGAAATCATGAAAAACTGTGGTTATACAACTAAATACTAGTTTAGTGATTCACAGGATTGCTAAAAAAGCAGTTTGAACATAATAGTTTTGCGTTTGTAGCGTCAGCAGATGCTACTATTATTGTTTTATTTTTCTACTTTTATTTACTAATAGCCCAATTTCATAGCCTTAAGAGTGTGCATATCATGAATGCTTGGTCTTGTTGGATTTGTGAGAATCTACTGAATCTACTGGTACCTTGTTCCCCATGTAACAATAAGAAATATAATAATATAATAAATAAATAAATATAACAATATAATATAATATATAATATATATTAATATATAATATTATATATAATAATATAATATACTCAAAACCTGGATTCATCTTTTTAGTCACATAGCACTACTATCATTCTGAACACTACTATATATATATATATATATATATAATTTATTTATTTAGCAGCCCTGGGACAGACTGCCATCCTGTCCAGGGTATAACCTGCTTCACACCCTATGACTGTTGAGATAGGTTTCTTGTTTTGTTTTTTTTGTTTGTTTGTTTGTTTGTTTGTTTGTTTTTTAATTGGGGGATTGTGTGTAGAATTTTGAGAAAAAATAATTATTTCATCCATTTTACATTAAGGCTGTAATATAACAAAATGTGGAAAAAGTGATGTAAATACTGTGTATATAGATAGATAGATAGATAAACTTCAAAACAAGGAACTTTATTCTATGGTTACACTTAATCTAAGCTAAATTACAAATGTCAGATCACATGTGATCAGATGAATGCGATCCAGAGAATAATAGACACATAAAGCTATGGGAATGAAGCTGTTTAAACTGTACCATGTGTGGACTTGTGGTCAGTCAGCCCACTCCAGGCGGCCTGCTTTTATATCAGATGCATCATGGTAATGTAACCCAAGTTAGCAATGTCAACTTTAAAGTAAAAGCTTGTTAATAAAACATCAATAAATACATTGGAAAAAAAAAAGATAATAACTATGTCAGTATGGTTATTTTGGTTTAAAATGTCTTTAGGCTTTTATTTTGAAATGCAGCTTGCTGCGTGACCCTTGTAACTTGCAGCAACCAATCGGATTGTTCTAGAGTCTTCCCTGCTAGACGAGGGAGATACGCACATAGCAGACGCGGTCTGCAGGAAAGGAGAGAAAGAAGGGAGGAAAATAGAAGTCTAAAGACGTTAAAAATATATATTTTTGTTAAGAAAAACGGTACAGAAAAGAGTAATTTTTGTTTTTTCAACCTGTCGTGTGTGGGAGACGAATTGTACATTGGAGAAACGGGACTTGGACATTCAGAGTTGGGTTGGAGAAATAGCCAACTTAAGTCATCTTTGAGCACGAGGTTGAAACAAGATGGCGAGCCGCCCTTTGACCTTCTGATCTGTGCATCCGTCTGAGAGTTAACGCCCTCTGCTGGACTGTACATATATTCCTTCTGAACTGGTAGGACCCAAACTTCTGCAAGCTGCCGTGGACACTGAACTGCTAATTCAAAGACAGTAAAGGACTATTGAAAACTGGAAAGAAGAAAAAATACTTTATATTCATTTTGGGAAGAAAAAAAGACTTTATATTCATTTTGATACTGTGGTATGCAGATTGTTCAGTCTTTTGCTGAATCACTTTTATTTTGACTATTAACAAATATATTGTAAAGAGATCATTTTTACAATGCAATTACTTTTCTTTGAATGGTGTTAAACAAGGAGTAGATTTTAAAAAGGGTAACTTGAACATTTGAACTTAAGGGTGAACTTCACTGAATTTAAACTAAACAGAGTTAACTCAAAATAAATCTAAAACTCAACTGAAAATAGAACTAAAGTGAACTAAAACTAACAAAAAGGTTGCAACCTGAAACTAAACTTGAACTAAATCTAGACTTACAACCAATATTAAATCAAACCAAAGGTTTAATTAAAAGTGTTGCATCTTAGCTACCTAAAACAGGAGTCAATGTATTGTAAATTTTGTGTTTATTGTTGTCCATTGTCTTTTGTCTAAATTGTAAATAATAAGCTGGCAATTTAAACTTATTCCTTGGTCTGTGGTCTTTCAACACCCTTCCTACGTTCGGTAATCCAACTTTTACTCCAGTAGACGAACTTAGTTGATTGTTTCTGGTCCATAGGATATTGATTAGCACTTTTGCTGGTTATTACCCTGTAATTACCCCTCGTAGGTGTTACAGTAAGTTGTTAAAAATAATGCACAATTTGCACAGGAAAATAGTGTGCACGTGTGTGCCTGTCTGGTTCAGTTTTGCATAAAATACCTAAAAGCCACAGTTGAATAAAGAAAATCAGGTAAAAGTCACATTTTCCTGATTCCACACATTGGAATACCACTTAAGTAAAAGTAGTAGAGAAGCTTGAATCTTATCTCTACTATGGAAACCACCTGGACAACTGAGAGCCTACACAGAAACATTAAGTAAAAGTACAAAAAACTTGATAGTCACTGTATCAAAACTTATTTTCTGCTGTTAAATTTAATTCAGTTTTGACTGTAAATGTACAGGTATATTTTGGATTTTCAGTAGGGTGCCCTCTTGTGGTTGCAGGCACTCAAATGAACAGAATGTGGGAGCACGTCAAAAGACCTCAGGTTGAGGAGTGTTTTCTGGAGCTGTATGTAATTGTATCCACCATGGTGGTTTAGTGGTTAGCACTGTTGCCTCACAGCAAGTAGGTCATGGGATCAATTCCCACCTGTGGCCTTTCTGTGTAGAGTTTGCATGTTCTCCCTGTGTTTGCGTGGGTTTCCTCCGGGTGCTCCAGTTTCCTCCCACATTTAAAAGACATGCAAGTTAGATGAATGGGAAACATTATAATTCCCCAGGTCTCCCTTGCAAAAGAGGTCTTAATCTCAATGGGACTAACCTGGTTAAATAAAGGTTAAAATTAAATTAAACACAACAGGACCACTGTGAATCCTGAGTGGCAGTCACCCAGGCAGACAAATTTTAGCTCCCTACTTCAAGAACACGGCCATCAACTTGACATAGCCAGCTGATACATGGGTGTCCCCTTGTCCTTATGCAGTCATCCTCAGCAGTGAGGCACTTGATGCACTGGATCGTGCACACACACTTGCACCACCTGGTCAGAAAGAACAACAACAACAAAAAAGAGCATCAGCTCATCTCAACCTCACAAAAACAGTCATCTATTGCTGTCACCTTGGCCTTTTCCAGTTGCTGGGATACTCAGCGATGATGCACCTGTCGATCATGCTCAGAGGAGAGTGACACAAGCATCATGTCTCATAACTTCACAAGCTCTTCCCAGGTGTCTCTTGGTCTCAAACACTGAGAACCCCAGAGAAAAGAATGACATATCTGAGATCAGGGCTCGGCATTAATTAACGGTTGCCCACTTATCTGATGCACCTCAGAAATCTCAGTTGCCCATCTGGACAGACGCTAAATTGTACTCACATTGGTCCATATGAGTAAACCTAGCGATGTTTGAATCCAATCACAGTTAGCTCAAGAAAGTAATTTTTGATTGAGCCAATTCACTAAATCAGTGAGTGATTCCTCTTGCTTTATTTCATATGCAAAGTGTCTGCAGAGGAAGCAGGCAGTCAGCACTGCTGCTGAGTTCATCGTCGAGCTGCAGTGAATGTTTCCAAAGCACATTAACACGCTGCCAGTGCAACAATAACAGTCAGCATGGTGTAAAAGTTTTAAAAATATATTTATACATTTTTCTTTCAAATACGCACCAAGTGTGTTTCTGACAGATTGCACATGTGATAGAACTTTCTTCCTGGTAAATCAGGCAGCATTTTCCACATAAAAAAAAAAAAAAATATATATATATATATATATATATATATATATATACGAGGTCTATTAGAAAAGTATCCGACATTATTTTTTTCAAAAACCATGCGGCACCGCCGCGATGCACAAAGTCTCCGCTCCTCTTTCCATGACAAAAACTCCTGTAACAGTGGAATGTGCCGTTCATTTCCAAACTGGACGCTGTGTTTTATCCGGGACGTCGTCTGACTAGCACAGGAATTGTGAAAAGACGTGGACATCAGCACTTTTTCGGCACATTGAGCCAGACGTGCGGAGGAATTCCGCGCGTCGCGGCGGTGCCGCATGGCGCACAGCAACGCCGTGATGAAGCCTCACGGGACATGTTCTGGCATGTCCAGGCACATCCTCAATTTCTCGGATAATCACTCGATGGAAAAACCACCGACAGCTGTCTGAACGCCATCTCAAAGCCATCCTGTGAGACCAAAATGGAGGTGGTTTTGTCTCGCTCCAGTAGCAAATCCATCGTGACACACGAAGCCTCTGCTCGGCTTTCCATGACAAAACCTCTTGTTAAAAGTGAAATCTGCAGGAAAATGGTTGATGTCCAGCTCTTGTGATAACCAGAGAAATGGCACACGATGGTCACGGATCCAGACAGCCATCCGTTTAGAAATGAAATGGTCATTCAGCCTGTCAGTGGCAGCTTCGGAGCGCGGCGCGCCCCACAGCCGCTGGGGGCCATCCTTAAAGCGACAGTAACACTCATTCTCTACCAGGCCCGTAACATTTTCACCGAAAGCCAGATACATTTTTCTAATGGTTTCCAGCTGCCAGTCTCTAACAGTTTCTGAAAAAATTCTGATGGAAAAAAAGCCCAAATCATTCCGCCATTTCCTGACAATGAAAATCCAACGAGGGGGCTGGGCCACTCCTCACTCAAAGCCTGCTCACAGGCGAATGACGCAACCAACAGGCGTGGAAAACTCACGCATGCGCACGAGGCTTCAAGCTTGTCTGACGCAATCACACGTGATTCAAATCCATATGGTTTTTGAAAAAAATAATAAGGTTGGATACTTTTCTAATAGACCTCGTATATATATATATATATATATATATATATATATATATATATATATATATATATATATATATATATATATATATATATCTGATGTGTTTTTGTTCCATATGCTCACAAAGACTGTGCAGGTGCATAGCCACAGAGGTGAAGCATCAGAATGCCCCCTCCCCAACAAACCCTTAAACAGAAGATCTAATTTTGAAGACATTTTTTCCACATATGACTACTACCTCTACTCCTAATAATAAATCAATTCATTTTCTGAACCTGCTTATTCCAATTTAGGGTTACTTGGGTGCTGGAGCCTATTTCAGCAGTCATCATGATGAATACAATGGATATATTTTAACAACTAAAACAAAGTTTAAGCAATATCATTCTGTCTTTTTTTTTTTTTTTTTTTACTCCTACAATTCTGGATTCAGTGGAACTGGGGAGCCTCATAAAAAAAATCTGTTTACTTCATTTAAAAAAATAATAATAATAAAGGAAAATAATACTAGTAATACTAATAATAATAATACTAAGGATAATATTACTAAAAATGACATCCATCTTAAGGAGATATTTAGAGTGCCAGATTGCAGGAAATGATTTATTTTAAAACAGTTTTTCAAAATCGTCCCAGGATGCACTCTGTGAAAAGCAAGGCAAGTACAGCCTGAGTGACACGTGTCAGGGCAGTGTTTAATGTTAAGGCCTGTGAGATGGGTGTCCCACTGAGAGACTTCGTCTTGATCCAGAAGAATCATAAGGGCCCCTTCACACATAGCGCGAATGTGGTCGAGTTGCGCATGAAGTGCGCATGAAGCAGGAATTGTAACTAAAACGTGTAAAATGGAAGCTGCTTCCAATGCCTCATACACCTGTTGCTACAACTATTTGCACACACCAGCGGCTGAAAGACAGAGTGTGCACTGTGAGAGCCCATTGAACCCTCTTGCGGCAGGTGTCGGCTAAATTCCAACTGATACACGAACACCGCTCGTTTGGCACTTAGAAAATTTATGGCCATTCGCACTATCATCACAAAAACAGTCAGCAGACAATCACTGTCGAGCTGGATGTGAAATTTGTCTAAGTGCCCCAGGACTGTGGAGTTACAAAAAGCCACACACGTGGCACATGTGTCTTGCACGTGTGCTCCCTGCTCCCCCAACACATCTGGCATGCCGGGGGGGCACACTTGCATAAAATGCTAATATGTATGTACAGATCTGATCACATGGGGGCTGGACAGCGAGGTCTGATCGCACACAGCACGGGGAGGGGCCTGTCAGCTGATCACAGCTGGATGACAGCTCAGTGCACACATTACAAAGATAGAAACCACCGCCAGGACAGTTATATAAATAATTCCGCCAATACTTACAGACACAATTACATAACAAATAACAAAAATGAATGACCACATAACACAGAGACACGTTGGTCTGGGCGCTGAATGGACAGGGGTCGTGTCTGCTTACAGCTGTGGCTGTAAAGATCTCTGCTCCTAGACATCCCAGCTAGAGAACACATTCCATGTTTGGAAGGACATGAACTTACAACATTCCTCCGTGAGGCGCGTGTCTCTGGAAATATATAAAACATCTTTCGCCTTTGCGCTGCACACAGCGCACCTCATCCATGTCTTTCTTGAGTTCAGGAATTTTTCTGCAATGATTACAGGCCAGCGATGGTAGTGCAGTGGTAAAGTTTCTGTCTGGTATTCAGAGCTCACGGATTTGAATCCCATGAGTGCCTTTTTTTTATCCAGGGTTATTTAACCGCGGGGTTCTGTATTGCGTCCCCTTTTATTTATATCAACGCAGTGAAATTCATGAATTATACAGCTGGTTTTTATTTTATTGTTCTCCACATCAACGGCGTGATGTGGTGCAGCTGCTCGCACTGTGTTCCTGCATGCAGAACTGTCGCAGCAGCATCGTGCACGCCTGCCCATCGGCGCGATGTTTTCGTGGTTCGCTCATACAAGCTGTTTCACCATGAGTCGCCCTGAGTTGTACTTATTCATTATGTGTGAAGGGGCCCTAAACCAAGACACAAACACCATAGCATCTTCTGTAAAGTCAAGGTCAGCGATTTAAACCTTTCCTCACCAACAAAGGCACTCAAGTCACCGGACTCTGTGACCTAACTCTATCAATGCCACTCTGTATGCTTGATCCACCAACTTGGAACCTCAGACCTTTTGCAAAGTCAAGGAGGAATCTAAGGAATATGATGAAATCCTCACAAGCAACCTGGTTTGAGGTTAGACGTTTAGTAAAATATGCAGTGATTTGGAAGCTCTGTGGATCATCAGTGGCAACGGCTCAGAGAACACATTTTGGTCTGACCATTCAGCAACATTGTTCTGTGCACATTTAGGGAAGAATATGAACTGTAGATGATGTGATTTTAGGTTCAGGTTAAACATAGTTCTGAATAAGAGGACAAACCTAAAGTCAAAGTTGAAATTAAGCATTTTAAGTCAGCAAATTTTAATTTCAGTTTTTTTCTCTGCATTGCGTACATATTGAAATGAGGTAGCATAGAACACAAGCAAACTAAAATCCTTGCCATTGTAATACTATATGGTACATTACACGCAGTATTACACATACAAACAGAAACAGACAATGAGAAAGATTTTCTTTCTCTGACCAGTCAATGGCCCCACTCTGGCTTGGATATTTTGAAATTGGATTTTACAGTTTCTTCTTTTTGATGTCAACATAAAACAGCACATTGCATAAATCTGTTAAGACAGTAGTCAAAGGAATTTTGCAAGTTTGATTCCAGTGTGGCCAAACTGCACAACAAAGAAAAAACTAATATGAGTGCCTCTGCCTGAACACATGCTTCGACTATCATAACCGAGTTTCTTTCTGTTCTGGGACATTCATCATGTCAGGTCTGGGACCATGCATGAATGCCTTGCATCACTGCATTCACTACACTATATTCCTGGATGACAACTACCCAGTCAGACAACTGGCCCATCCCCATCTCTCCACCTGGCTGCAGCAGATAGATGATAGATGGTTATTTTGGAGCAACCTCAGTGGTCAGCACCGAGGTTCCGGCATGCTGGATCATGCCCAGAACAATTTGCCATATTGCCTTACAATGTTTGTTCACATTCCAAGTTATATTCTTATTACAGCCAACATCACACAATATACAGAGATCGGACATTCACTCAAGAGTGAGAGTAGATTGGAGAGAAAAAACAGATTCAGTGAAAGGAGCATCTGTAGGAGTGAGCAAGAACAAAGTGAGATTTATACCCCCGTCACACATAGAATCTCGTAGAATGGCGTCAGAATTACGAATCGATGCACATCCGAAAAGTGTTGGATTTCAGTTCCAAAACATTGTGACAGCTATCTGCGGAAGTCCACACAGTTGGTCAAAATCAGCCAGCAGCCCCAAGTGTGATGCACATGTTCAAAACCCTCCGGGCGCTGTCAAGATGGGACACCGACGGCGGTCTGAGCGCCATCTGAGCACAATTTACATATTCTGAAGGCGGCATAAACAGGTTCGGAAAGGATTTGAGCACGTATGAGGGAACCTCGAGATGGATCGGGCATGGCAAAGCCTGCCGCCATGTCCTGCACATGCCACTTATCCACTTAGAATGTCCACCTCCACTGCTCCCCCCCACCCCCGGAGCACAAAGAAACTATTGAAATATTGTGGCATGCAGCCATTCATGTTCAGGGGAAGTGAATAAACGAACAAACCGAAAGCACCGTGTCCACTGCGGCTCAATGTGTCACACAGCACACGGTGCTGCAGATCTGGACAGGCTGTTATATCCATAATAGACCTTACAGTACAGATAATATTCCTCCCCATGGGCGACAGAAATAATAATACAATAACATGCTTTTGGAGGGCGGTATGCATTTTCAGAGGCCCGACGTCCATGCCCAGTCACCCAAAATGACAGATATTCACCCGAGTTAGACGAGGCATGGACGAAGGGACTCAAAAAATGCATACCGAATGACAACTGCATGTTAATTGCATTATTACCACTTACTGCACGACACCCAGCAAACACGTACATAAAAAGTTGGCTCACTTTAATTTTTGTCATATTGGCTGGTACCACGCTGCTCTCCAAATTCGCCAGTGCGTCCTCATCAAGCTGGCTGCTTTGGCTGCTGTTCATTGTCGTACTATCCATGAGAAAATCATCTGTAATATCCATATTGGGACCAACACACACTTCTCGCCTTTTCATCTTATCGTCTGCAGATAGTTCATCAGTTTATGCACAGCGGGTGGGTATGGCGCGTATCCCAATACGCCAGGTAGCGTAAATGTAAATCAATGCTACCGGCCCAGCAACGCCTCAGTAAGTGTTAATAATGAATAATAATGAATGAAATTGAAATATTGTGCCCATCAGATCTGTGACACCACAGCGGCTGGAGGGCAGGTGCGCATGCTGTCACACATGACATCAGAGGCTCTGAGCTGAACAGATCTCACCACAATTATTGCTTGATAACATTTAATTCTGTTGGACATATGACGTGGAACTGTTTCGCCATGACAACATATGAAACATGAATCTTACCTTCAGGAGTATTTCATAGCACGTTAGGAACCAGGACCACAGCCTGTGGTGGAATGCTGGAAACAACGACGCCATAAATAAATCCCATGTGATAATCCAACCAGAAATCACTATGTAGAGTTGCATTGTGGGAAAAAAACAAGAAATTAAAGTTCGCTGGAAAGGCTGCGTCTGACGAAAAGCTCACTGCAAACTTTTAAGCAAAGGGGTTCTTTGACTCTCAGCAAAGGTTTGCCACATGCGCACATGCGTGTGCACGTAGTGGCTTATTATGAAAACACACACACACCCACACACACTGAGCGGTCATTTCCTCATGTCAGCACTTCTATGCACACACACACACACACACACATGAGGTCAGCCTGGGAAAAAGAGGACCAGTGAAAGAGTGATTGACTGCACGGATGGACACATATGGTGTGAGTCTGGTCCATATGTTGGTTGTTCTTTGATGTCCAGTACAGGTCCTGTGCAAAGGGAGAACAGAGCACTGCCTCCCACTCCAGTCCTGTGTCTGCCATCCAGACATTTGGACATTGGCCAGTCTTCCGCGTCTTTTATGGCCATCTCACAGCAGTCTACATACTCTTTGGATGCAGTTTGACAGGTGTGCATGAGGCAGTCTGTCTGCATTGTGACGCGGCTGACTACGTCACTTTTCCTCCTGACTGCTTCCGGATTATGACCATTTTTGACATGTCGGCCTGCTTCCTGCACATTCTGGCTGTGTGTGATGGGGCTTTAGACTTACACTTATCACAGACAATGACAATATGTGTGTGTGTATACATACATATATATATATATATATATATATATCAATCAATCAATTTTATTTATATAGCGCCAAATCACAACAAACAGTTGCCCCAAGGCGCTTTATATTGTAAGGCAAGGCCATACAATAATTACATAAAAACCCCAACGGTCAAAACGACCCCCTGTGAGCAAGCACTTGGCGACAGTGGGAAGGAAAGGATTATATATTATATAAGGATATATATTATATATCCTTATATAATCTTATATATATTATATAAGATTATATAAGGATATATATATTCTGTACCTGCTTACTCCAGCTGAGTGTCACGGGAAGGGGGGTGGGGGGGGTTGCTGGAGCCTATCTCAACCGTCATAGAGTGTGAAGCAGGGTACACCCTGGACAGGATGCCAGTCTGTCCCAGGGCTGCTAAAATAAATAAATAAATTATATATATATATATATATAGAGAGAGAGAGAGAGAGAGGTTTAGCTGCAAAATTTCTGTCACTGCACAAGCTCCCAATTGTACTTTTCACTGTTATTTTGCTCATTTATTTTTTATTTATTTGCCATTTTATTTGTTATTATGACCAAAGCAGATGGACATCCCACTGTCTCCTGGGTAGTGTCTTGTCAAGACAGCGTAACAGGATATCAAACCCATACGAGGTCTGTCAATAAAGTATAGGTCCTTTTTATTTTCTCAAAAACTATATGGATTTCATTCATATGTTTTTACGTCAGACATGCTTGAACCCTCGTTCGCATGCGTGAGTTTTTCCACGCCTGTCGGTGACGTCATTCGCCTGTGAGCACTCCTTGTGGGAGGAGTCGTCCAGCCCCTCGTCGGAATTCCTTTGTCTGAGAAGTTGCTGAGAGAATGGCGCTTTGTTTGATCAAAATTTTTCTCATCAGCTGTTAAAATTTTCACCGAAAACCAGCTTAATTTTTTGAACCGTGTCCACTTCGATGTGCCTCACAGGTTTAGAAAAAATTTTGATCAAACAAAGCGCCAGTCTCTCAAAGCAACCTAGTGCATGTTGGCCTCAAATAAAATAAATAAATAAATTGTGGTTATGGATTTACTGACCTTTCAAATATCAGTATGGAAATGTGACAGGATATTTGTATGAATTCTTTGTTGACAGAGGATGTACATTACTCGTGACTGCTTGTCTCAAATAGCTATAGATGTTTTAATTGACAACATTGTCTAACGGTTGGCGTGATGTTATCACATTACGTGTCTATCCTGTAAAGTAATCACAGTGAAGTCTGAGCTCAACAGCAAGCTCCTTCAAGTCAACTGAGATGAACTGACTGTAGTTGATATTAACTCCTAATCAGCTGCCAGGCACAGGCAGTCTTCCTGATGACTCGGTGAAGGGTGTTCATTGGAGAGATGTTTAACATCATTGTGTCTGACTGACTAGCGTCTTGACCACTGTGGGCTAAGGGGGCTCCTGGGGTTAGCCTGGTTAGACAGGATGAGAGCGAGAGCAAAGACCATTCAGTAAATAAGAAGTCCACTGAGAGCTCTCTAGCAGCCTAATAGAGCCTCATCACAGCCCGTCTGTCAGTCAGTCAGGTGAAACAAGATCTAAACGGGCCCTAATGAAGACAGCGTAGCTCGGCGTTGTACTGAAGCTGCCCAGTTAAAAATCTAATGCACTTTATTACTAAGCTTCCCATTTTATCGAATGTTACTTTCTCAAAAGCCCTAATAGGATTAAACCACATCGACAAAACGTGTCTATTCCTTGTGGAATAAGCACAGGACAATGTTTGCTGATATTATATGGTAACATTTCAGAATGTTGCAGAATAATTGCAGGAGCTAACAGAATTGCCATGCTAATGTTTCTATTACCAGATATTATGCAGGAGTCTGATTTATTAAGCCATGACCTGTCTTTTGCCTTATGGGCTTGTCACATGAAGTCTGGCCCCATGCATGTGTACAATCTCACTTGTCTTATTTTCTGAGTTATCTGTCATCATGTGAAATAACTGAGCACAGAACTAGTGGGTGGGACAGAACAGCCCAACTTACTAACAATATGTTGCAAAAAATATTTTGTTCAAGAATGTGTTATTGTTCTCTCCAAGAAAGAATTTACCAGAATTAAGATGAGAGCTGCACTGACGTGATATTTTGGATTGGTATCATTATGATACTGGCCAAAATTACTGGATCAGAAATAGAAATTCTATACTAGTCTTTTGTTGAACATCTGAGGCAAGGTGTGGGATAATAAACCGACCCTTTTATTTTTTTTTTTAACTATATGGATTTGAATGACATGCGATTACACCAATCATGCTTGAACCCTCGTGCGCATGCGTGAGTTTTTTCACGCGTGTCGGTGACGTCATTTCCCTGTGGGCAGGCCTTGAGTGAGATGTGGTCCCGCCCTCTCGGCTGAATTCCTTTGTTTCACACGCTGCTCGAGATGGCGCGCGTTGCTTTATCAAACATTTTTCTGGACCTGTGAGGAATATCCGAGTGGACACTATTCGAGAAATTAAGCTGGTTTTCTGTGAAAAGTTTAACGGCTGATGAGAGATTATGGGGTGTTTCTGTTGGTGTAAGGACTTCCCACGGAGCGGGACGTCCTGCAGCGCTTCCAGGCGCTGTCGTCGGCCTGTTTCGAGCTGAAAACATCCTAATTTAAGGCTTAATTCACCCAGGACATCGTGAGAGAACAGAGAAGATTCAGAAGAGGCCGGCATGAGGAATTTATGCGGACATTCCACTGTTTAAGGACATTTTTTTAATGAAAGACATACGCGCAAATTCGCCGAGTCGTTTCCGTGACGACTCGGCAAATCTGTGTGCGCCGCGACAGGAAAAACACCTCCGTGTTGAAAACCATTTGTAGAATTCAGGCGGCTTTTAATGGCTTTCAACAAGTGAGTAACTGAGAAATTGTTTAACAGCTTGGGCATGTTCCAACTTGCCCGTTAAGATTTCCAACGGAGGTGTTTTTCCTGCCGCGACCCCCCGCGGTCGGGTCCAGCCCGACATGCGACTCTGCCCGCACGTTCTTTCATTACAAAATGACCGTTAACAATGGAATGTCCGAATAAACTCCTCATGCCGACTTCTTCTGAAAGTTCTCTGTTCTCTGACGACTTACTGCGTCAACAGAGCCTGAAATGTGGAAGTTTTCAACTTGAAACGGCGAGACGCTGCTGCCTCGAAGCGCAGATCGCCATCAGGCGCCGTGGACCGTCCTTAAAGCGACACTACCAGACCAAAATCTCTCATCAGCCATTAAAATTTTTACCGAAAACCAGCTGAATTTATTGAATGGTGTCCACTCAGTTGTGCCTTACAGTTTTGAAAAAATTTTTATCAAACAAAGCAACAGTCTCTGAGCCATTCCTAAACAATGAAAAAAATCGACGAGCGGGTGGACGACTCCTCACTCAAAGACTGCCCACAGGCTAATGACGTAACCGACAGGCGTGAAAAAACTCTTGCATGCCCACGAGGGTTCAAGCATGTCTGATGTAATCACACGTGATTCAAATCCATATGGTTTTTGAAAAAAATAATAAGGTCGGATACTTTTCTAATAGACCTCGTATGTATGATTTTTTTAGGGAATTTGAATATTTATTTCACAGTTTAAGGTGGTGTTGGTATCGGATTGGTATCGGTGTCAGCAGATACTGAATGTTCCAGTATCAGTATTACATTGAACATAAAAAGTGGTATCATCCCTAGTTAAGAAAAATCAGTATTTCCATTGATTTGTGTGTCATATTATGGCATGAATCCACAAACCAGCCAAAGCAGATGCCATTGTCTTATTTTCATGTTGACCAGTAAATCTTGAATCAGGACATGTGATGTATAATGGACATTAGAAATGGATTTCAATAACAACCATAGCTAACAAAGTAGCTGGAGATACCTAAAGGTGATACACCTAGAAACAATGAGATAAACCTATCCCAAATGCTGATGTTGCGAGTGACATCAGCAGCTCACGGGAATCATCACCATCAGCTTCCAAAGCTACTACCAGTGCAAGAACCTTTTTGGACTGGCTTGTTGTCTGAGTTAGCCTCAGTGGCAATGTACAAGAGCCCAACTTTGAATTAATTAATTAAATATATATATCACCAAATCACAGCAAAGCTGCCTCAAGGCACTTCACACAAGTAAGGTCTAACCTTACCAATTCCTAGAGCAAGCACACAGGCGACAGTGGTAAGGAAAAACTCAATCTGATGATATTGAGGGAAGAAACCTAAAGCAGTCCAGACTGAAAGAGGTGACCCACTGCTCAGGTCATACAAATAAAAAACATTTTAAACAATACAGAGGAACATCAAATTTTTGAGAATTAAGTCCACGCAGACATCCAGGACGCCACCAGTTGGTTGGGGGGGAGAATTGGGTATTCAGATCCAGTCTTCAAGCATAGTCCATTTTGCAACTGCCGTACTTGACCTTCATTTGCACTCATGAGTGTAGCAGCACAGGCGTCAGCACCACAGGCAGGGGTTGTCCACGCCGTCAGTGAAGGTAATTTCTCAGAAGAGGCTAGACGAATGCTACATCCAAGGATGGTCCATTTGAGAAAACAATTGGGGTTCACACAGAGATTCAAAAATGAATGAAAAGACATTATTCTGGACTATTTCATTTCAATGGCACCATGACAGCTACAAGCCTACTGATTATGTTTTTGGTGTTTTGTTTTCTGTGCAGATTGCTGTATATAACAATCTGCACAGAATATTGCTAATATTGCTGTATATATTGAACAGCTTGGGACTCTGGCGAGGGTCGTCGCATCTCCTCCTCTCTCAAGCCTAAGTTTGAATTGTTTGATTATTTGTAGGTTGTTTGGCCATCTGCACTGTGGGGTCTTTGTTCAAGTTTTATTTTGTGTAGCGAAAAGACAGAAAGAAAACAATGCATCTATGCAGTCCAACAATGCAAAATACCCCCCCCCCAAAAAACAAAAACTAAAAAATAGAAAACAGCTTTAATTGCAGCCAAGTAAATCCATTTATTATCACATATTGTAACACTGGTACATAGAGAGCTCTTTGAACGTCTCAATTGCTTGACTGGAAATAACTCCTGATGACTCACGTCATAGCTCCAGTACAGCTGTAAAAACCTTTGTTTTGCTTTCTCAACATTGATTTTATTCACTTTCCTGGTATGCTGTAACATACTGTACAGAGGTGAAAAATATAAAAAAATATTGCTTTTTAGAAATGTTTCCCTGATCTTATTAATAATACACAACCATTATACTGCTTAACTGATTCATTAAATATGCATAGGCACTTTGGGATAGAATTTTCAGAGATTTATAAAACATTCCTCACTAATTCTCAGTGAAAAGCTGCAGAGACCAAAACAAGAAATTTTGAGAATAATGGAAAAACAGAATGAAACAGAAAAACTGGATACATTTTGTGTATACTGAAAAAACATACTTCTCATCTGCAACTCTTGTCAAATACTATCACAAATGCACTCTTTTGACAATGGTCCTTACACAAACTGGACAAATATATGAATATATGAATTGGTATTGTGCTCCTATTAGGGCCTTCTGCAAGTAAACACCACTGAATTGGGTATTCCCCAGTTTAATTGTACAACCCCTGTGCAATGACAATTAAGACTATTATATTCTATTGCATGAAATTAAAACTGCTTTGAAGTTGGCATATGAACTGCAGATGAAATTGCAAAGCCAGTCATCCCCACTGTCTTTCCCAATGCAGTAGCACCGCCTCAGGTAACCGCCTCCGGGTGGCTCGTACCCAGGCCATCGAAGTGCTTCATCACGAGGCTGCCAGGGGCAATGACATATGCCACCAAGTCCTTGGCGTATCCCTGCAGTAAACAGAGACCCTGCTAATGGAAGTATGATTCTTAGTGTGTACCTTAAGTACATCTATATGTCTGTGTTTTTGTGTGACCTTCAGCTAGCCCACTCCTCTTCACAGATGGGTGATACTGCAATGTCGCACTCGGAACACTACGAGTGGGGAAAAACAGAGAGAGAAGGGAGTACTCCAGAAAGAGAACTTCTGTTTCATCTTAAAAGGTGTTGTCCCTTTCAGTTTATTCCCCCTTTTTCTTACTATTTGAGTCATGCAAAGGATTTTTTTTTTTTTTTTTGGTAGCACTATACTTTTCTTCCTTTGTACTCAAATCAAAGATCCACAGCCTGATATCACCAATATGATCATGCTTCACCTTTACTGGAAACAGTATACAATTTTGACCGATGTGGGTTCAAATACAGGGTCAAGTTAACATTAAATAAAAAAGTAAAATTAATGCTATTCCTGAGTTTGTTTTTCTGACCACACTATTTCCAGTTGGAAGCTACACTTATGACAGTAAACAAATCTTAAATGCTTAACAGTGCGAATTTTGCAACATTCAGAGCAATATTTTATAAAAGTATATTTTCAACACTATCCAGAATGTTGATGTTCATTTGGCTGCTCCCGTTTTGTGGTTGGGGTCGTCACAGCGTATACAGCCAGACCCACATTGGTAGTTGGCAGAAGTTTTACGCCGGATGCCCTTCCTGCCGCAACTCCCGTTTTACCCAGAGAAACACACACAGCCACTGGCGTTCCAAAGCGGTCTCCCATCCAAGTACTAACCAGGTCCTGCACTGATTAGCTTCTGAGATCTGACTGGATCAGGCTTACACAGAGCCAAGCGGCTGCTTCAACACTGTCCAGAATACTTTACCATAATTCAGATTTAAAAATCAAAAAACTAAGCATCGTTTTTGTTTATGATAAATTCTGTTATGTAACTTAGAATTATTGTTATTGGTCCACCATTAGTGGCCTTGAGGCAACTTTGTTGTGATTTAGCACTATATAAATGAAATAAATAAATTGAAATGGTTTTCAAAGTTAGCCAAAAATCACACACCTTCCTCCAGCTTGCTTAAACAAATTAAATTAATTATCTGTGGTAGAAACTATATATAACACAATCTGTGATTGAAAAGTAACAAACCTTGCTCAAATCACCACAGCACAGTGATAGTCACACTCTCTGTGGAAGCTGACATGTTTTCCAGAAGTAATCGCATGTGCAAGCTGCATTCTTTCATTGGCTGGTAAGGACAATACATAATTTATTACACTGGAAGCACAGGAATTCAGACTTGGATTCAGTGTGAAAAAATCTGTAAAAATAAGTGATCTATATTATAATAGCCAAGTGACCTCTCTGTGTGTGTGTGTGTGTGTGTGTGTATGGTTTTGATCACCCAAAAACCAGGGAGAGCTGACATTTGCCGTTTGGCATGCTTATGTATTTTGGGTCAAAGATGAACACTGCAAAAACAGAAAGTTGATAGCACTAATAATTTTAGGAGAAATTAGCAATTTATCTAACCAATAAAGAATGGATGCTGTGCTGCAATGCACCATGGGAGTTGGGGTTTTGAGGTTTTACATGTTGTTATTGTGGTTTATGTTAGTTTAACATTGTTCTTAGTGTTATTGATTTATTGTGTTTTGCAGCTCAATTGGTTTTATCGGTTTAGATAAGGCTCATGTTGCTGTTACCATGAGTGACTTAAGTTTCATGTTTGTGCCATGAGTGAAATGTTTAGTGGTTTTAATGTCTTCAGCCAATGTCTTTGTTTGTCAAATTAAAACCACCTGTTTACAGCAGCTGTACATGTGTGTGCGCCAAAAAGAGCATAGCTGACATTTGCTGTTTGGCATGCTTATGTACTGTATGTTGGGTCAAGGATGAATGCCGCCTAAATGATAGGGCTAATAGTTTTTTAGAAACTACAAATATTTGCTAATTACATTTTGGACTCACACGCCTTTCCAGCAGGGGGCAGTAAATTTCTTTATATTAAAAGCATGAGTGTAAGTGCATATAACTGTGAATATGTAAAAAATAAATGGATGACACAAGAAAGTGAAAACACTTATTTCCATTGTGGTCTATTTAAAAATCAAATGTCAAAATAGAAGTATTATTAAAATAAAAATAATAATAATGATAATAATAATAATAGTGTGTATATGATAACAACAACCTAAACAATTTATAAATACATTTATTATAGACCCTGATTCATGCTTGTGTTTCTTCTGGACTAGATTATTGTAATGTTCTATTTTCAGGGTTGCCGCGGTCCAGCATTGGGGGTCTTCAGCTGGTTCAGAATGCTGCCGCCAGACTTCTGAGACGTAGCAGAAGGTCTGAACATATCACACCCATTTTGGCATCTTTGCACTGGCTCCCTGTCTCTGTGAGAGCAGATTTTAAGGTTTTGCTATTGACTTACAGTATAAGGTTGTTCATGGACTGGCACCATCTTATCTGGCTGATCTGGTGGAACTCTACGTGCCGGCTCGGGCTTTGCGGCCGCAGGCTGCAGGTCTTCTCTGTGTTCCCAGGGTGAAGAAGAAGTCAGCAGGTCAAAGAGCCTTTTCGTATCGTGCACCCACCCTGTGGAACAGTCTTCCTGCAACCGTGAGGCAGTCTGAGTCCGTGGACATTTTTAAGACTCAAAACCTATTTTTATTCTCTTTCTTATGAATAGTTTTTATTTTTATTTGTTTTATTCTTTTACTTCTATTTTTATTTATGTATTTCATTTTTTTTTATTAATTTTTAATTATTTATTAAATTTCATGTTGACTTGTTTTATGTAAGGTGCCTTGAGACGAGTTGGTGCAGTATAATCTAATTAAATGAAATGAAATTAAAATTAATTAATTAAGACAGTAAATTAACATTAAAAATGACATGAGTAACAAGAAATAAAAGGGTTGAGTTTCTCTTCTAAAAAATGTTGTCTAAGGTTCTAAAAACATTCTAGACTCACACGCCATTCCAACTCATTTCTTAATTTATTACCACCCTTGAAAAATGTCAGCTAACTATTTTAGAAACACTACCCAATCTAGAGCCCGTGGGTCCCCACGGACAAAATGCTAGTTAGTTTTTAATTTTCAGAGGTGTGCCATGAAAGTGCAAGATAAACAGGTATGTGCCTATTATGTGTCTGAGCTTTGATTGTGTTACATGTGTGCATACTGTGAGTAAAGCTCACTGCTGAACGTTTGATCGATGCACTGAAACACAACCATGAAACAGAGTTGAAAAGATTATTAACACCATCTTCCCTCATAAGGGCCAGTGCAACTCTGGGGCATTTACCATAATTACATGGCTTTACAGGCTTGTGTAAGAATATTGGCACTCGATAGCGCCATCCTTAATGCACATGCAACCTACACAATCACTACAACTGTATTATCTTTCCCGTACAAGCCTGTAATTAGTTTTCCACTTGTCTCAACGTGAGCATACAGTATGTTTCATGCAAGAATAAAAAGAAACAGATCACTTCAAACCTAAACCCCATCCCATTTCTTTGAGATACTATTATGGCAGGCTCAGATAAGAGGAGAGCAACAAGGAGGGACTTTAAAATGTGTCTCGGTATCAGGGAGCATGTGGGGAGTTCAGAACAATAGTGGAATGAAGAGCCTGGGGCTTATGTCTTCAAATCACAGCTTTCCCAAGCACTGCCTGTGCAGTGAAGATGTTAGAGGGAGAGGAATTAGCGCTGACATTCCACATTTATTGATGCTCTGCTCTCTTTATGTCTGCATGTGCCTGTTTGTGTGCATTCATGCACAATAGTAATATCAATAATGTCAAATTACAACATCGTCTCCTGTGGCTGTTGTCCACTACAGTGTAATTAGTTTACAATACACTTCCCCTCTCATATCTATGAGGTATTATAGGACCGATAGGGTTTATGCTGGCATCCATTAAACATAAGGGGGTCGTATTTAATTGCAAGGGAGAGGAGAAATGAGACCAGAATAATTGTTTTTATAGCCTGGCGGTTATATTTTATTTAACTTTACAACTGGGTGCTCATGAGGTTTTGTCCCATCACAAAAAAGCTGAGATTCCCAACAAGCATCCAAATGACAAAGGTGAAGTTGGCATAATGAGTTATGTTGTTGTGGGCCAAAATTAAATGTAATAACACCACAAACAATGGTTAAAGGCCTATAAACAATTTTATTTTCCTTTCTTAATTACATAAAAAACAGGCTCATATATTAAAGGATTATTAACCGAGCGAGAGGTCTGTACGGACCAGAGAGTGGTCCGTACTACTCAGCCTCCCTGGTAAAGTCTACTCCAGGGTGCTGGAAAGGAGGGTTCAGCTGATAGTCGAACCTCCGATTGAAGAGGACCAATGCGGGTTCCGTCCTGGTCATGGAACAACCGACCAGCTCTTCACTCTCACAAGGATCCTGGAGGGTGCCTGGGAGTATGCCCATCCAGTCTACATATGTTTTGTGGACTTGGAGAAGGTGTATGATTGATACCCTGGGAGATACTGTGGGAGGTGCTGCTGTAGTATGGAGTGAGGGGGTCCCTTCTCAGGGCCATCCAATCTCTGTACTCACAAAGCGAGAGCTGTGTTCAGGTGCTCGGCAGTAAGTCAGACTCGTTTCTGGTAGGGGCTGGCCTCCGCTAGGGCTGCAGCTTGTCATCAATCCTGTTTGTGATATTCATGGACAGAATATCAAGGCGTAGTCGGGGGGAGGAGGGTTTCCAGTTTGGTAAGCTCAGGGTCTCATTGCTGCTTTTTGCAAATGATGTGGTCCTGTTGGCGTCATCAGCCAGTGACCTCCAACACTCACTGGATCGGTTCGCAGCAGCCGAGTGTGAAGCGCTGGGATGAGGATCAGCACCTCTAAATCTGAGGCCATGGTTCTCAGCAGAAAACCGATGGATTGCCTACTCCGGGTAGGGAATGCAGCCTTACCCCAAGTGAAGGAGTTCAAGTACCTCAGGGTCTTGTTCATGAGTGAGGGGACAATGGAGCGTGAGATTGGCCGGAGAATCAGTGCAGCAGGGGCGATATTGCATTCACTCTACCGTACTGTTGTACGAAAAGGGAGCTGAGCCAAAAGGTGATTCTCTTGATCTACTGGTTAATCTTCGTTCCTACTCTCACCTATGGTCATGAGGGTTGGGTCATGACTGAAAGAACTAGATTGCAGGTACAAGTGGCTGGAATGGGCTTCTTTAGGAGGGTGGCTGGTGTCTCCCTTAGAGATCCCAGAGAAGCGGTTGAAGATGAGAGTGATGAGTGAGTGAGGTCTGTATGGGGAAATATCAGACCGAATTGTTGACAGTACAGAGGTCTGATATCCCCATACAGACAGAGCCAGCGAGGTTAATAATTTGTTTATTATATGGCTATTACATATATAAACACACAAACTTACAGTATCACCCGAACATGCTGATGATGGTGTTGAGCTCATTCGCTTTCTTCACCTCCACTAGCTTAACACATGGTCCAGTCGTTAGCTGGTAAGCTTTCAATCTGTGTTTTTTCCGATGCTGTTTAGGTATTTATGGAGTACGTTCATCTTGATTTTTCTAATCGTGTTTTTTACTTCCTGGTTTGTAACAAAAATACGCATTGCTGACTGATTGTCATAGTAACCGGTCCAATATGGGAAAATATCTGACTGGTGTGTATATATATATATATATATATATATATATATATATATATATGAATGAATGAATGATCCCCAGCATGTCTTTTTTAACTCCTGCAAACATACAGTACTGCTTTGGTAGTTGCAAAAGTAGCTAGGTTTATGTCCTAGAAAGCACTTAGAAAACAACAAAAGTCTAAGGGAAAAGCAAAGCTGTAAGCGAAAGTCTCAAGATAGAGGGGAAACAAAATAAATTGAGTGTAAACCCAAGAACAGAGAAGACTGGTGGTGGTGGTGGTGGTGGGGGGGGGAGAGCATGGTGTCATGGGAGCTGAGAAAGGCTAGCACCATGCTATTGAGTGCCTGCAAAAGCACAGTCTCTGATTTCATCCTTTTCTGCTTGTTTTTTTTTTTTGTTTTTTTTTTGCCCCCTTTTCAAAGAGCACTTGAAAGCCCTTCTGAGGTATTGGGGAGGTGAGGAGTGTATGGTTTGGCAAACGGGGGCCCAGACTTGGCAGGGCTGGGTAATGCAGCTTCGTCTTCCTCTATCCAACGCATAGAAGCACAAGACTCAAAGGTCCAAAGGCCCAGTGGCCCAGAGCTCCAGCCAAACGTCTCTGAGGAGCCTTCAGCCAGTCAGGGGCGGAAATTGGAGGCATGAGGCTGGCTATCCAGGATATCTAAAAAGTATCTCTTGAACCAACTTGAACCAACACAGACACGTTGCTGCATATTTCAAGAAGTAGTACCTTAATGTGTTTTTACACCAACAGAGCAAAACATTTGACTGATGCTACATTAACAAGTATCCATTATTTGAATATTTATCAAATTTACTAATGTTTTAAGGAAGAATGGTCGAATTCTGCTGAACTGAGTTGTGGATGCAATATTGATCCAACCCTGATTTTTTTTTTAGACTTTGCACTTTAATATAATTGATCAAAACAGCAGCTCGTCTTTGAACACTTGGCGCTGTGGGAGATACCTCAAACAGTATCAATTATAGAAATTGCCTCTGAGGAGTGCAGTCAATTGCCTATCAATAAAGTATTCAGCAGCAACCATCAGGAGATTAGTGAGAGATGAGCCAAGCGTGCAGGATGGCCTCGATCTACTACACGGTGGGCGCTCTGGTAAACTAAGTGGCTTCAGATGATCAAACAGGAGGTTTTCTAATCAAACTGTGCAGTGCTGAAGTAGATGAGGTGGTTAATGCAGAAATTTTCTCTGGGGAACTTCTTTCAAATCCTGGCTGAAGCCTCCCTAGTGAGATGTGGCAGTATATTCATGATTAGGGTTGGGTATCGAAAACTGGTTCTTTTTAAGAATCTTTAAGGAATGATTTGATCCACCGACATCAATAGCCTTTTTACCAGAGGTGTAAAACTCCGGCTTCAGAAAGTAAAAACCATTCCATGTGTTGCTTCTACCTGTGCGCCTAAAACAGGTGATCTCAATAATTAGCTCATCCACCTGCCTGAAGACATTAACTAATTACAATCAGCTGGTTTATTCGGAAGATGAAACAAATACGTGGTTGGACTTTTACTATCTGAAGCTGGAGTTTTACACCTCTGCTTTTTACTTATCAATTCCCTTATCGGTCCTTCAGTTGACATCACGCCGGAGCAGTCGTTATTTTTGAGGGTGTTTAAATGATCATTTATCTATGTTGATTGCTTGAAGCTTGACGCAACGAAACAGTGCGGTGACCCACTGCTTTGTTGGTTCTCTGCTTCGTTGCTTTTCAGTTCTTCATTAAGTTCTTCATTAACCCCCCCCCCCCCCCCCCCAAG
Organism: Thalassophryne amazonica; assembly: GCF_902500255.1. Taxonomy (NCBI): domain Eukaryota; kingdom Metazoa; phylum Chordata; class Actinopteri; order Batrachoidiformes; family Batrachoididae; genus Thalassophryne; species Thalassophryne amazonica. The sequence goes on from NC_047104.1 coordinate 56,226,890, forward strand.
TCATTTAAAGGTGTCAATTGTGAGTCACCTGTGTGCGTATAAGCGAAGTGCGCATCTCAGGCCGCGCGGTGCATTAATGGTAGGCTAAATTTTTCGACTACCAACCCACAAGCTATGGCGGCAGAAAGCAGCGAGGAGTGCTGTGATTTGTATCATTTCAACCGCTGGAAAGTTGATGATTTAAAGTGTTTTTGTAAGCTCCACGGATTGCCTGTTACAACCAGGACTACGTACGGCAGTGGACAGAAGCGGAAAGAAGAGCTGGCTGTGCTTGCATGTGCTGCATTGTTACAGAAGTGCCGACAAAGGAGGAAGAGCGCACTGCTGTCAAAAATGACCAGTCCTTGTTGATAGTTGGAGACAAACAAATTTCTAACCCCTTGAAGGCAACTGTCGGATGGTTAGATGAAGTCCAGAGACTGAAACTGTGGATATTGCAGAATATTTGTTAAGCAGGGATGAGAAATCGTTACTAGTCCAGCTTCATAATGACGACAATGACGGTGAGTCTCACATATGACCTCTTTTGGTAAGTTGACAGACATACAATGATATGTGCATGCATGCAGTTCGTTTATAGAACATGTCAATTTTATAATATTACGCGCCACGTCATTCATGGTGCGACATTACAGTCATAAGCCGATGCACGAAAACAGTGGTACGGTTTCAGGATATTGACAAAATGAATGTGTGCAAGAAACGTACAATTTTAGTCCATCTTTTACGTCCGTCTGGATCTTTCTTTTCTGTGGCAAAATTGTGTAGAATGAACAGAGGTTTACGACCACATTTCTTCTTCTTTGCGTCTTTGTGTGGACTCGGCGGAGCTTTGTAATCGTGTGTTTTCAAGCCTATGAATTCCGTTCGAGCATTTGAAAACAGCACAGTGCACACCTGTCATTATTATTGTATGTGTCGATTAAGGCTTAAAGCCTTTGAAACAATCCCTGTAAGCCTTAAGTTTTACAGTCCGCTAATGCTACTGTATATGAAATTCAATGGGAGCAGTGTGAGTGTGGTAGTTGGGATTTTTGCCCCCGTTTGACCCACGCATGCGCAGATGCGTTGCGCACTTCGCTTATTAAAGTCACTGACTGGGACTTTTGTGTTCTTGTGCCCAAGAAATGAGAATAATCCTCCGCTCAGTTTGCACAGCTCCAAACACTTCAGGGCTCTCTGCCAGGCAGATTTCAGTCGGAATTAATAACTTCAAAGCAAATCATCATTTTAAATCAAATGACACCTCTTTCCAAACATTGTAATACAGACAACAAACAGACCACAACTGTTTTTTATTCTCCCAAAATGAGACATCCTCTGTTTGTTATGAATTACACTGATGTTGACGTGCAGTGCAGCTGGCTGCAAGAGCTCAGCTTAAATGCTATGGAGTTACATTTGTCTCATTAATATCTGAAAGGAAATGCTTTTGACAAAAACGACAGATTTTGTTTATTTCTATTTATGTCCAGAGACCAGGATCCAGTGACCAAGTTCGTATTTATTTACTTTAAGACTCAATAAAATGTTGTTGACATAGAAAACCTGTAAAGCCTACTTTTAGTACACAGAAAATTCACAGGAGGTATTGATAAGGGAATCAATAAGGAATCAGATTGATAAGAGGAATCGGTAATTGCATCAATCGATAAAAACTTATTAATACCCATCCCTACTCATGATTAATTAATATTAGATTTTGGATATAGGGTGCAATCTTTCACCCTTCTCAAGGCAACACAAAGCCCAGGACAACTGTTATTGCTAATTTACACCTGACACATCTGGTATTTTTTGCACCATGTCCTTGTATTCACTAAACCATAATACCACATGCTTTCAATGAGATATGGATGAGCACAGAGCTGGCACATTGATATCATCCCCCCAGAAAGCTTTTATACCTTAAACTGGTCTCCCATTTCTGATTTCTCACACCCAATTGCGTGTATTTTGCTAAAAAACAAAACAACTTTTTTCTTTTTTTTTAAGCTGGATGCCAAATTGGGGTATATAGAAGTGTAATAGGAAATAATAGTGACATTGTGGAACACTAGCAAATTGGGAACATGTTGCACATGTTCAAAAAGATTGTGATATTGCGACACATTGAGAATATAACATATAACTGTGTAGATAGGTGTTAATATGAGGCAAACATTAAAATATAATGCAGACTTAACCATAACCTAACCCTACTCCTTCCCCCAACCCTAACCATAACCACCCCCGACCCACCGCTTAACTTTTAATTTTGTGCAGCCATCACAGAATGAATTAGAATGAATTCCTGCTGCCGTGACGAAAATGAGACGCTTTCGTCACAATATCACAAACCAATAGATTAATGTATATTTTGTGCTACTGAATCATGACTTGCCGTGAGACCGGGTTGGAAAGGCATACTGTTTAGCAGAAGACAGTGTTCAGATGGTAACATACATTTTAGCTTTGTCATAACATGTTGTTGTAACCACCAACATTAGCGCATAGACTACACACAGTGCTGTTATGAACATGCCCAGTAGCTCCCATGTCACTGGGCTGTGTTCAGTGTTGCTTACAATTGACAATGACCTGGAGCCTCATTTACTCAGACTAGGTGGAATTCCTACTAACAACTTGCATATGCTCAAAGCTGGAAAGTAGTGTATGCCCCAAAAAAGTCTGATTTACCAGAATCTGCCTGAGCAGGATTTCACAAACATTCTCTTTGTACATCCCAATCACAATGAAATCAAGTGTACATGCACAAGCACAAAGCTCCACTTTGTCTCTTATCTCAATGACCCCAGTTTGAATATGCAAATTCTTACAAATGGGCCTGCGTATTGCACTCATTAAAAATGAAGAAAAGGAACTTCGCTGACTGTGAAGTCGAGGTTTTGCTCTCCAGAAAACATTTCCACTGGGATCAGTACAAAAACTAAAAAAAAAAAATGGAGTGGGCACATGTAACCAAGGTTGTTAATGCAGTGGGGTCAGAAAATCACACCACTGGTGATTATAAAAAAAGAAAAAAAATTGTCGGATGTGAAGGGTGACGTAAAAAGGAAAGTTTCTGCCCATTGAAAAAGCATGGGTCAAATGGACAGAACCAGGATGGGTCTGCTATTTGCCATTTGGACAGTGAGCAGCAACTTTTGTGAGGGACCCTGACCTCTTCAGTATGGTCCCACCAGGTGTGGGGAATTCCTATACAACTGAAGTACAATTAAAGTAAACATTTTCTATTTATTTGCAGAACTTTCCTTTACCAAGTACATTTGCCTGAATAATGGTTAACTACCCATTAGACTTTTAACATACATTAGCATTTGAAGACAGTTAGGCCAGTTTACGCCTTCTCATTTGTAAGAACAAAGCTTTGGCATGTTTTTGTTAATGTGATTTCAATGATTATATATGTTGTGGATACCACCCCCGGCCCCAGTCAGTGCACCTTTAAGTCTTATTGTGTTCTGTATGCATTCATTTGTTAGTGTTTTCTTTTTAGTGATATTTTCTGTATAGGTTCATTTGTTAATGCCTGATCCCTGTCTGGGTCCTGGTGGTCTGGGTCTCCTGTGTTCCATTCCTGCATCATCACCTGTCAGTCACCAATCCAGTCTAGAGAGTGTTCCAATCCATTTTTCCATGGTTAGTTCAGCTGTTCAACAGCTTTCATAACACACCTGGCCAGCAGTATGGGTTTTTAGACCATGCATGGGATTTAGTGGAGGAAAACCACTGGGTTTTTGATCACTTCCTGGACTTATACAATTTAGACCATTTGTTTGAGGCAGTTAGCAGCGCAACATCAAAATATTCATGATTGTAACTCTCTCTGCTCACCTGCATTCATAATTAGAGGTCTCTGGTGTGTTTTTTTTAATGCTCTCCCTGAGCGAGTTAAAAGGTGCATTTCCGGAACACATCTCACTCTGCAGTTCTCAGCAATTCTCGGCATGTAAGGTACATATTAGGAAAACAGAAACATCCTGATGGCTGACAGATAGAGCAAAATGAATGTGGAAGCTTCTGAGCTTTTCTTTGGAAGTGATGGCTCAGATTTACAGACACACTTCGTCCCAAAACTCTTAATTTTTTCAGAGTCTGTCGGATTTTGGAACCTAATTGTGGTGACATGCTGTGTGTGTCACAGGATGCTGGTTTACTGCTACTGTGAACATGCTGGACGTGGACTGTCTCCACCACGCTGTTTTTACAAGACTGCCTGGACACACAGATGTATGTCTCATATTGGAAAAAGTCAGAAAACACTATTTTTCAGGAGATAATAGACTCTCTATCTAATGTGCCACAATCATGACAGAAGTTGAGCTGAAGGCAGAGTTGTGATCAGACATTATGTGCGTGAAATCAGAACATGAGGGTAAGTGGACCTGGTTATTACTCTCTGGCTGGCCATCTGTACCTGAGAGATAGTGAAACTTGAAAATGTTTTCTGGCTGTCGATCCAATTGAGGACTAGTGGACCTTTAATCCCTTGGCCGACGATCACGCGCACGATCACGATGCATGCGTGGGGACTTCTTTGATGTTGTGGACTTTTTATTTGGAAATCTCGACAACTGGGTGAGTAGCATGTTTATTTTTTCATCTTTTGCTTTGTGTTCCCTTCAATGGAGCTTTCAATGACAGCTAAATTTTAATTTTACTTTGAGAGAGTCTGTGGCAATTTGGATCTGGATGTGTGTGTGCAGCAGGCTGTTTTAATGCGCAGCTCAGCTGTTAATTGCAGCTTTGCACGATGTGAAATGAATCAGATGTGATCACACCTGTCAGATCTGATCGCAGCAGAAGCGGATCTCAAGGGGCTGTCCGGCAACCCACACATGGCTGAGGTGAATCACAAGGGGCTGCCCAGCAATCCGCATGTGGCACAGACGGATCTCAAGGGGCCATCCAGCAATCCGCCTGCGGTTGAGGCGAATCTTGAGAGGCTGACTGGCAATCCAACTGCGGCAGAGGCGGAACCCCGTGGGCCATCCAGCGGTGCACCTGGCTTCGCTATGGTCACTTGCTGACCACATGGCCATACTCCTGTTGACCATGTGCTCTGACCTCCTGGCAGCCACATGGTCACTGTACGCTGGTTGGGACTTCGACTTTTTGTATGATTGGCTTCTGGCTCCTAACTTCAGATCTGGCTGGTCGTCGCAAGATCAGTCGGGGGTTATGGACTGACTTTGGCTCCTGTCAGCCATTAGGCCACTTTTGGTATTGTGTTTTGTCTGATCTTTGTCCTGAGGCTATTCTGGGATTGATATATATATATATATATATATATATATATATATATATATATATATATATATATATATATATATATATATATATATATACATATATATATATATATATATATATATATATATATATATATATATATATATATATATATATGAGGTCTGTTAGAAAAGTTTCCGACCTTTTTATTTTTTCAAAAACCTGATGGATTTGCTTGCATGAGCCAACCTTGAACCTTCGTGTGCATGCGTGAATTTTTTCACGCCCATCGATTGCGTCATTTGCTTGTAAGCAGCCTTTGTGTGAGGATGGGTGTAGTCTCTCGTCGTTTTTTCTTTGCAAGGAAATGGCGGAACGACTGGAGCAGCGCGACTGCATCAAATTTTGCCAGAAACTGGGTGACAGCCAGGTGGAAACCATTCGGATTATTCACACGGCTTTTGATGACGATCCTCTGGGCATCACACAGATTAAGGAGCAGTACAACCGGTTTAAAGACGGCTGCACAACGGTGGAGAGCAAGCCACGCTCCGGTCAGCCATCAACATGCTGAAATGACCGGATCATTTACAAAGTCAATCAATCAATCAATCAATTTTTTTTATATAGCGCCAAATCACAACAAACAGTTGCCCCAAGGCGCTTTATATTGTAAGGCAAGGCCATACAATAATTATGTAAAACCCCAACGGTCAAAACGACCCCCTGTGAGCAAGCACTTGGCTACAGTGGGAAGGAAAAACTCCCTTTTAACAGGAAGAAACCTCCAGCAGAACCAGGCTCAGGGAGGGGCAGTCTTCTGCTGGGACTGGTTGGGGCTGAGGGAGAGAACCAGGAAAAAGACATGCTGTGGAGGGGAGCAGAGATCGATCACTAATGATTAAATGCAGAGTGGTGCATACAGAGCAAAAAGAGAAAGAAACAGTGCATCATGGGAACCCCCCAGCAGTCTACGTCTATAGCAGCATAACTAAGGGATGGTTCAGGGTCACCTGATCCAGCCCTAACTATAAGCTTTAGCAAAAAGGAAAGTTTTAAGCCTAATCTTAAAAGTAGAGAGGGTGTCTGTCTCCCTGATCTGAATTGGGAGCTGGTTCCACAGGAGAGGAGCCTGAAAGCTGAAGGCTCTGCCTCCCATTCTACTCTTACAAACCCTAGGAACTACAAGTAAGCCTGCAGTCTGAGAGCGAAGCGCTCTATTGGGGTGATATGGTACTACGAGGTCCCTAAGATAAGATGGGACCTGATTATTCAAAACCTTATAAGTAAGAAGAAGAATTTTAAATTCTATTCTAAAATTAACAGGAAGCCAATGAAGAGAGGCCAATATGGGTGAGATATGCTCTCTCCTTCCAGTCCCCATCAGTACTCTAGCTGCAGCATTTTGAATTAACTGAAGGCTTTTTAGGGAACTTTTAGGACAACCTGATAATAATGAATTACAATAGTCCAGCCTAGAGGAAATAAATGCATGAATTAGTTTTTCAGCATCACTCTGAGACAAGACAGGAAATTAGAGGTCATCCATGTCTTTATGTCTGTAAGACAATCCTGCAGTTTAGCTAATTGGTGTGTGTCCTCTGGCTTCATGGATAGATAAAGCTGGGTATCATCTGCTTAACAATGAAAATTTAAGCAATACCGTCTAATAATACTGCCTAAGGGAAGCATATATAAAGTGAATAAAATTGGTCCTAGCACAGAACCTTGTGGAACTCCATAATTAACTTTAGTCTGTGAAGAAGATTCCCCATTTACATGAACAAATTGTAATCTATTAGACAAATATGATTCAAACCACCGCAGCGCAGTGCCTTTAATACCTATGGCATGCTCTAATCTCTGTAATAAAATTTTATGGTCAACAGTATCAAAAGCAGCACTGAGGTCTAACAGAACAAGCACAGAGATGAGTCCACTGTCCGAGGCCATAAGAAGATCATTTGTAACCTTCACTAATGCTGTTTCTGTACTATGATGAATTCTAAAACCTGACTGAAACTCTTCAAATAGACCATTCCTCTGCAGATGATCAGTTAGCTGTTTTACAACTACCCTTTCAAGAATTTTTGAGCGAAAAGGAAGGTTGGAGATTGGCCTATAATTAGCTAAGATAGCTGGGTCAAGTGATGGCTTTTTAAGTAATGGTTTAATTACTGCCACCTTAAAAGCCTGTGGTACATAGCCAACTAACAAAGATAGATTGATCATATTTAAGATCGAAGCATTAAATAATGGTAGGGCTTCCTTGAGCAGCCTGGTAGGAATGGGGTCTAATAAACATGTTGATGGTTTGGATGAAGTAACTAATGAAAATAACTCAGACAGAACAATCGGAGAGAAAGAGTCTAACCAAATACCGGCATCACTGAAAGCAGCCAAAGATAACGATACGTCTTTGGGATGGTTATGAGTAATTTTTTCTCTAATAGTTAAAATTTTGTTAGCAAAGAAAGTCATGAAGTCATTACTAGTTAAAGTTAATGGAATACTCAGCTCAATAGAGCTCTGACTCTTTGTCAGCCTGGCTACAGTGCTGAAAAGAAACCTGGGGTTGTTCTTATTTTCTTCAATTAGTGATGAGTAGAAAGATGTCCTAGCTTTACGGAGGGCTTTTTTATAGAGCAACAGACTCTTTTTCCAGGCTAAGTGAAGATCTTCTAAATTAGTGAGACGCCATTTCCTCTCCAACTTACGGGTTATCTGCTTTAAGCTACGAGATTGTGAGTTATACCACGGAGTCAGACACTTCTGATTTAAAGCTCTCTTTTTCAGAGAAGCTACAGCATCCAAAGTTGTCTTCAATGAGGATGTAAAACTATTGACGAGATACTCTATCTCCCTTACAGAGTTTAGGTAGCTACTCTGCACTGTGTTGTTATATGGCATTAGAGAACATAAAGAAGGAATCATATCCTTAAACCTAGTTACAGCGCTTTCTGAAAGACTTCTAGTGTAATGAAACTTATTCCCTACTGCTGGGTAGTCCATCAGAGTAAATGTAAATGTTATTAAGAAATGATCAGACAGAAGGGAGTTTTCAGGGAATACTGTTAAGTCTTCTATTTCCATACCATAAGTCAGAACAAGATCTAAGATATGATTAAAGTGGTGGGTGGACTCATTTACTTTTTGAGCAAAGCCAATAGAGTCTAATAATAGATTAAATGCAGTGTTGAGGCTGTCATTCTCAGCATCTGTGTGGATGTTAAAATCGCCCACTATAATTATCTTATCTGAGCTAAGCACTAAGTCAGACAAAAGGTCTGAAAATTCACAGAGAAACTCACAGTAACGACCAGGTGGACGATAGATAATAACAAATAAAACTGGTTTTTGGGACTTCCAATTTGGATGGACAAGACTAAGAGACAAGCTTTCAAATGAATTAAAGCTCTGTCTGGGTTTTTGATTAATTAATAAGCTGGAATGGAAGATTGCTGCTAATCCTCCGCCCCGGCCCGTGCTACGAGCATTCTGACAGTTAGTGTGACTCGGGGGTGTTGACTCATTTAAACTAACATATTCATCCTGCTGTAACCAGGTTTCTGTTAGGCAGAATAAATCAATATGTTGATCAATTATTATATCATTTACCAACAGGGACTTAGAAGAGAGAGACCTAATGTTTAATAGACCACATTTAACTGTTTTAGTCTGTGGTGCAGTTGAAGGTGCTATATTATTTTTTTCTTTTTGAATTTTTATGCTTAAATAGATTTTTGCTGGTTATTGGTAGTCTGGGAGCAGGCACCGTCTCTACGGGGATGGGGTAATGAGGGGATGGCAGGGGGAGAGAAGCTGCAGAGAGGTGTGTAAGACTACAACTCTGCTTCCTGGTCCCAACCCTGGATAGTCACGGTTTGGAGGATTTAAGAAAATTGGCCAGATTTCTAGAAATGAGAGCTGCTCCATCCAAAGTGGGATGGATGCCGTCTCTCCTAACAAGACCAGGTTTTCCCCAGAAGCTTTGCCAATTATCTATGAAGCCCACCTCATTTTTTGGACACCACTCAGACAGCCAGCAATTCAAGGAGAACATGCAGCTAAACATGTCACTCCCGGTCCGATTGGGGAGGGGTCCAGAGAAAACTACAGAGTCCGACATTGTTTTTGCAAAGTTACACACCGATTTAATGTTAATTTTAGTGACCTCCGATTGGCGTAACGGGGTGTCATTACTGCCGACGTGAATTACAATCTTACCAAATTTACGCTTAGCCTTAGCCAGCAGTTTCAAATTTCCTTCAATGTCGCCTGCTCTGGCCCCCGGAAGACAATTGACTATGGTTGCTGGTGTCGCTAACTTCACATTTCTCAAAACAGAGTCGCCAATAACCAGAGTTTGATCCTCGGCGGGTATGTCGTCGAGTGGGGAAAAACGGTTAGAGATGTGAACGGGTTGGCGGTGTACACGGGGCTTCTGTTTAGGGCTACGCTTCCTCCTCACAGTCACCCAGTCAGCCTGCTTTCCCGGCTGCTCGGGATCTGCCAGGGGGGAACTAACGGCGGCTAAGCTACCTTGGTCCGCACCAACTACAGGGGCCTGGCTAACTGTAGAATTTTCCACGGTGCGGAGCCGAGTCTCCAATTCGCCCAGCCTGGCCTCCAAAGCTACGAATAAGCTACACTTATTACAAGTACCGTTACTGCTAAAGGAGGCAGAGGAATAACTAAACATTTCACACCCAGAGCAGAAAAGTGCGGGAGAGACAGGAGAAGCCGCCATGCTAAATCGGCTAAGAGCTAGTAGCTACGCTAAGCTAGCGGATTCCTAAAAACACGCAAAGTGAATAATGTGTAAATAATTTAGAGGTGATTCAGCAGAAGGAGTGCTTTAGTTAAGGCACGTAAAGATTACACTGGGAAACAAATCGTAATCTAGATAACTAGATCAATCTAACTGCGCAGATTAAACAGCGAACAGATACAGAAAAACACCGCTGTGCTCCGGAACAGGAAGTGATACAATACCGCAGTGAGAGCCAACCACCAGTAGAGGCAAAGTGAACGCTGTGGTGATGTGGGACCGTCGTGTGACTATCCGAGAAATTGCGGAAGAGGTGGACATACGATACGATACGATACACCAATTCCAATTTTAGACATTATTGTTTAGCAATTTGATGGACATGGGGACGAATGAATTTTTGAGTCTATTCAGTCTGCTCCGAGGGACTCTATACCTTCTCCCAGAGGGAAGGAGAGTATACTCTGTGTGAAGGACATGAGCTGAATCCATCAATATCCTCTGAGCTGCTTTCAAGACAGACTCTTCATAGAGTGAGCTGAGGGACTGATATTGTTTCTTTCCAATTATGTTCATTGCATTATCAATTTGTCTGTTAAGTTTTGTTTTAAGTAGTACAGAGAGGTTGCCATACCAGGCAGTCATGCCATATCTGACTAGGCTCTCTAACACTGCCTGGTGAAACAACAACATTATTTTTTGATTGACACCATACAAACAAAGTCTACAAAGAAAATAAAGTCTCTGATGGAGTCGAGAACGCAAACTGTCCACATGTACAGTCCAGCTGAGAGTATTGTCTATGTGCATCCCCAAGTACTTGTATGAGCTGAACTGGTCAATAGGAGTACCATGTATGACCACAGGAGTATGGTCCCCAACAGTCCTTGGATCCAGAATCATTTCCTTGGTTTTAGTAACATTTAAAACCAAGTGGTTGTCATCACACCACTGCACAAAGTGTTTCACTTCAGAGAAGTACAATGTTGGACTTGAGTCTTTGTGCAGTAGGCTCAAAATGGCTGTGTCATCAGAAAATTTAAAAACAATGTTATTACAGTAGTTATTTGTACAGTTATTAGTATAAAGAGTGAAGAGAACAGGAGAACTGACACAGCCTTATGGTGCACCTGTGCTTGATGATTTGAGTACCGAAAGAGCTCGGTTAACTCTGACTTGTAATCTATTAGTTAAAAAAGAATGATACCATCTAATTAAAAATGGGTTGACATTCATTTCCTTTAACTTAGACAGCAACAGGTATGGTTGTAATGTATTAAAGGCTGAACTGAAATCAACCAATAAAATCTGTGCATATGCAGTAGGATCTTCCAAGTGCTTAAGTGAAAGGTGGGTTAAACTGTTGATGGTATCATCAGTGCCTCTACCCTGCCTATAAGCAAATTGGAGTGGGTCAAGTACAGGATTAACATCTGTCTTGAGGAAAGATAGCATAATCTTTTCGAAGCACTTGCTTACAACAGATGTTAAAGCTATTGGCCTATAGTCATTGTTTCCAGATGAGCACGATTTTTTGGCAATTGGAACAATAATGGATCTTTTCCAGAGGGTTGGTACAGTATGAAGGTCTACGACTGCTGGAAAACAGGACACCAAGCAGGGGCCAATTCTTCTGCACATGCTTTTATAAGCATTGCAGAGATGCCGTCTGGACCGGTGGATTTTTTTGTAGACACCTTCTTAAAGATTGATTGAACTATCCATGGGTCGATTGCAATCCTGGTATTTTGGTCAACAGGAATGTTTTCCAAAATATTCTTACAATCATCGGAAAAATCTTGTATTTCAAACCTCAAAAAGAAGTAATTTAGCTCGTTTGCTTTTCCTTGATTATCATTTGTTGCAAGTGTCTTTTTAGCTGGGTTCATGTTTGTTATTGTCTTGATGTTATCCCACAGCCTTTTAATGTCTGATTCTCTAAAGTTCTTCTCAATAGTTTCCCTGTGTAGTATCCTGGCCTTTTTCAGCAATGTATTAAGTTCTCTTTGTACCGCTTTCACACTCATTCTGTCTTTGTTCTTAAATGCTATTTTTTCCTGTTAATACACTCTTTCACCTGTTTGGTTATATACAGCTTATTGTTTGGATACACTGTAACTTCTTTCTTGCTCATAACACTGTCTACACAAAATTTAATGTAATCTGTTATTGTTTCGGTGGCTTCATTTATTTCCATTTCATGGAATATTTCCCAGTTAGTGCAGAGAAAACATCCTTTAAGCGTCTCCATATTGTCTCTGTCCCATAAAGTCACTGTTTTTGTTTGTGGCTTACTCCTTTTGAGAGCAGTCTTATAGAGCGGGATCAGCTGGACAATATTATGGTCCGAATTTGAGAGTGGGGCTTTGATTTGGCAGTGTAAGCATTTTTCACATTGCCATAGCATTTATCTAACACTTTGTTTCCACGTGTGTCACATTTTACATATTGTTGAAAACCAGGGAGGGATAGTTCTAATTTACAATGATTAAAATCGCCCAAAACAAACACTGGAGCTGCCGGTGTACGCTGCAGCTGTTTATGAATACATTCAGCTATAAGGCTTGCTGCTCTTACTGCATTCCCACTGGGTGGAACATAAACAACGCAAATAATTGTATTCCCAAACTCCCTCGGGAGATAAAAGGGCCTCAGTGACAGACATAATAATTCTACATCCGAAGTACACGTGGCCTCCCTCACGGTGTATTTCCTGCACCAGCTGTCATTCACAAGCAGACAGACCCCGCCCCCTCTGCTCTTTCCTGACAGCTCGGATCTGTCCGCTCGGATAAGAGAGAATCCTTCAAGCTCAACAAGAGAGTCAGAGATATCTTGATGAAGCCAGGTCTCAGAAAAGGCCAACACGCCTGCTTCCCGGTATTCCCAGCAAGCTTTGGCATTTATGCGGTGCTCCTCGATCTTGTTTTTTAGTGATCTTACATTGCCAAACAATATGCCGGGTAGTGGAGGTCTAGTTCCTCTCCGCCGGAGATGCTGGCGTATTCCCCCTCGTTTGCCTCTCTTTCGCTGTCTGCCAATTGTTGGTTGTGCTTTTACAACATCGAGGAGAGCCGCTGGTGCTGTTATTTCCCGGGGACGGAGGGCCAGCAATGCATCTTTGGAGTACCGCAGCGGTAACGGATCCATGACTTTGCCGTGGAGCATTGTTTGGCACGCTGCCAGCCCCAGCCAAAAAACAACGGACAGCAAAAGTTTGTGTGCAAAATTCATGATAGTGTTTCTTCAAGCATACCTGTCATCTCACACACTTGCATGTTAGTGGAACAAAGAACATGTTAAAAGGCATAAAATAAATTAAAAGGCATAAAAAAGGCATCAAGACCAGCATGAGCCCGGGTCGCCAGCCGTGCAGCGCCACCGGAAGCAAAATTCAAAAAGATCAACCTTGTATGTGCAGTGGTGACCCCAAGTGAAACCCCGGCACCACTGCACATCAGCACTTTTTCGGCACATTCCACTGTGACAGAAGATTTTGTCAGTCTTGCTCCTACTGACTTTCATTCTCGTTCTCTCCAGAGCATATCTTCACCTCTCCAGGCTAAACTCAACCTGTTATCTACTCTCACTCCAGATCAAAATGCTATCTGCAAGCATCATAGTCTATGGAGACTCCTGTCTGATGTCATCTGTCAATCTGTCCATCGTCATTGTGAACAAGAAAGGACTCATCTGATCCTTGGTGTAATCCCACCTCCACCTTGAATGAGTCTGTCATTCCTACTGCACATTTCACCGCTGTCACACTATCCTTGTACATGTCCTGTACTACACTAACATACTTCTCTGCCACTCCAGACATCCTCATACAATACCACAACTCTTCTCTTGGCACCCTGTTATAGGCTTTCTCTAAATCTACAAACACATAGTGTAACTCCTTCTGGCCTTTTCTATACTTCTTCAACAGTATTCTCAGAGCAAACATTGCATCTGTCGTGCTCTTTCTTGGCATGAAACCGTATTGCTGCACCTGTTTTGTAAAAATAACTTCTACTGCACTTTCCCATAACCTTATGCTGTGGCTGATCAGCTTTAAGCCTCTGTAGTTACTGCAGCTCTGCACATTGCCCTTGTTCTTAAAAATAGTAACCGGCACACTTCGTGTCCACTCCTCAGGCATCCTCTCACTTTCCAAGATTTTATTAAACAGTCGGGTTAGAAACTCCACTGCCATGTCTCCTAAACAGACAGACAGACAGACAGACAAATACTTTATTAATCCCAAGGGAAATTGTGCATTATCTGTGCTCCAAGGATAAATAGAATTAAAAGATACAAAAAAATGGAAGGAACAAAGCCCACCACAGGAATAAATAAATAATAACTAAAAACTAGCTGCTAAAACACATTCTCCCTCCTGCCCCTCCCAGCAGAGGCCTCATTAAGCAGCCTCATTAAGCACGCGGAACAAATGAGTTCCTCAGTCTCTCTGTAGAACATCTCAATGACCGAAATCTCGAGCTTACTGAACTTCTCTGGATGGAGAAGACAGAGTTCAGCGGGTGACTCTCATTAGACAGGATGGCATGGGTCTTTGTGAGTGTTCTCTGCTCCACCACTGTCTCCACAGAGTCCAAGCCCAGACCCACTACAGAACCGGCCCTCTTAATGAGCTGGTTCAGTTGATGAATGTCCTTCTTAAAAGCACTGCCCCCCCAACACACCACGGCATAAAAAAGAACACTGGACACAATAGCCAGATAAAACAGGTGCACTAACTTAGGGCAGACTCTGAACGAGGCCAGCCTTCTGAGAAAATACATTCTGCTCTGGCCCTTCTTATAAACAGCGTCCATGTTGGCTGCCCAGTTCAGCTTATTGTCCAGATGTAGTCCCAGGTACTTATACGTGGAGACCACCTCCACCTCTTCTCCACCTATGTTAATGGGCTGCAGAGAGGGTGGCGCCCGGCGAAGGTCCAACACCATCTCCTTTGTTTTAGTGGTGTTCAGCTGGAGCTTATTCAGCCGGCACCACTGCACAAAGTCCTTCACCAGGCCTCTGTACTCCCTCTCGTCCCCCTCCCGAATACATGCCACAATTGCAGTGTCATCTGAGAACTTCTGCATGTGACATGTATTGGAGTTGTAACGAAAGTCCATGGTGTAGAGGGTGAAGAGGAGAGGAGAGAGCACTGTGCCCTGAGGTGCTCCAGTACTGCAAGTCAGAGTTGAAGACCTGCAGTTCCCCACCCGGACAAACTGCGGCCTATTGGTAAGATAGTCTGAGATCCAGCTCACTAAATGGGGGTCCACAGCCATGATGTTGAGTTTATCCTGGAGAAAGCTGGGGTAGATGGTATTAAAAGCACTGGAGAAGTAAAAAAAAAAGCATTCTCACAGTGCACCCCCCCCCCATCCAGGTACTTAAGAACACGGTGTAGGAGATAGAGGACCGCATCCTCAACACCCACCCTCTCCCGGTAGGCAAACTGGAAAGGATCCCTCACTGCCTGCACCTGGGGCTGCATGAATTGCAGAACCAGTCACTCCAATGTTTTCATCACGTGTGACGTGAGGGCGACTGGCCTGTAGTCATTGAGCTCGCGAGGGCGACTGATCTTAGGAACTGGCACAATACAGGATGTTTTCCATAGTAAGGGAACCTTGCCCAGCCACAGACTCAAGTTGAAGACCCGTTGCAGCGGTTCTCCCAGCTCCACAGCACAGGCCTTCAAGAGCCTTGGACAAACCGAGTCAGGTCCCGCAGCCTTCCTAGGGTGGAAACGTCGCAGTGCTGTAGTCACCTGGTTTGTGGTAATGGAGGGGTGGGTTGAGTTGGATGAGTTGGGGGCTAGTGAGGGAGAGAAAGAGGCACATAGGGGAGAGGCAGGACAGGGGGGGTCTGGGGAGCTGACAATAGGCTGTGGGGGATTGGTCGGGGGTGAGCTGAACCGATTAAAATGGTGTTCAGCTCCTCAGCTCTCTGAATGTCCATGCAACCCAGATTGCCCTTACTACCACAGCCAGTGATGGTTTTCATTCCTCTCCAGACCTCCCACATGTTTTTATTAGACAGCGTCCTCTCCAGCTTTTTACCATACTCCTCTTTAGCCTGCTTTAAACAAAGTTTGAGCTCCCCCTGCACTGCCCTCACCCCCTCCCAATCCCTGCTCCTAAACACCCACTTCTTCCTGTTCAGGAGCCCCTTCACTTCAGCTGTGATCCACGGCTTGTTATTGTCAAAACATTTAACAGTTCTGACTGGTACCACCTGGTCCATACAAAAGTTCAGATAATCCGACAGACAGCCCACCGCCCCCTCAAGGTCCTCTCCATGAGCGTCAACCAAAACACTCCAATCTGTGGTGGCAAAACAGTCCCTGAGAGCTTCCTCTGCTTCAGGTGACCATTTTCGAACAGACCTGATTATCACTGTTTGCCTTTTAACCAGAGGAGTGTAAGTGGGTTGTAAGTGGACCAGGTTATGGTCAGATTTGCCTAGTGGAGGTAGGGGGGAAGCTGAATATGCATTGATGGTGTTTGCATACAACAGGTCAATGGTCTTAGTTTTTCTTGTGAGACAGGTGACATATTGGTGGAAGGAGGGCAGAGTAGTGTCCAATAGGACATGATTAAAATCCCCAGAAATAATGAAGAAAGCATTCGAATGTTGTGACTGAAGCGCTGTAGTGACGTTGTAGATGGACTCTAGCAATGTCTCCGCATTGGCACTCGGAGGAATGTAAACACAGAGCGCGATGACGTGGGAAAACTCACGTGGTACGTAGTACGGTCTGATGCTAACAGCTAGCATCTCCAAATCCTGGCTACATATCACAGTTTTGACAGTCAGATGGTTAGGATGACACCACCGCTTATTGGCGTACAAAATAAGGCCCCCACCTTTGCTCTTCCCGGTGGTCCTGGGATCCCGGTCAGCGCGCACAGTGGAAAAGCCAGGTAGATCCACGTTAGCATCCGGTACATAGCTGGTTAGCCACGTCTCCATAAACAGAAGCAAACTACTCTCCATGTAGCTCGACTGGCACCGGATCAACGTGGTAAGTTCATCCATCTTATTAGACAGCGCATTGACATTACCCATCACCACGGAGGGGACTGGTGGTTTAAACATCCTCCGTTTGGCGACTCTAGCCACAGCTTTGGCCCTGCACTGGTATCCAGCACGTCTTCCCCGGTATATCCACCTTAGCTCTGTAGGAATCGCATGCCTTTCCCCAGCAACAGCATTTGTCCGGAGTTTCAGCAAGTCCTTCCTTGCATACCTAATTTTAGTGCAGTGCATATCAAAAAAAAAAAAAAGAAAAAAAAAAAAGATAGCAGCAGGATGAAAAAGAAGACAGAACGAGGAGCGACAGACGTGCTGCCCATTCACGCAGGCGCACACCACACAACATCATCAACACCACATAAACATTTCCATGCCTCCACTGGAATGTCATCTGTACCAACTGCCATTCCACTCTTTATCCTCTTCATAGCTGCCCTCACTTCTTCCTTATTAATCTCTTTTACTTCCTGATTTACTCTCACCACATCATCCAGCTTTTGCTGTCTGTCATTTTCTTCATTCATCAGCTCTTCAAAATAATCCCTCCAACTTCTCAATACACTCTCCTCACTTGTCAGCACTTTACCATGTGCATCTTTTACCACCCTTACCTGCTGCACATCCTTTCCAGCTCTAGCCCTTTGTCTGGCCTCTTTCTCCTTATGCTTTCCTGGACATCTTCATTCCACCACCAAGTGTCTTTGTCTTCCTTCCGGTGTTCAGATGTCACACCCAATACTTTCCCAGCTGTCTCCATCACCACATCTGCGGTACTTTTCCCTTTGTTCAAACTTGCATCCCCTCCATCCAGTGCCTCTTGCACCTGGTCACTGAATTTCACACAACAGTCTTCTTCCTTCAGCTTCCACCATCTGATCCTTTGTTGGGCTCTCACTCTCCTCTTCTTCTTTACCTCTAAAGTCATCCTACAAACCACCATCATATGCTGTCTCACTACACTCTCTCCTGCCACCACCTTACACTGGATGTAAGGTATCAGGGGGTCTTAAGAATCGAATGTCCATACCGGATTGGTCGAAGCCCGGGTTAACAAGGACTGCCACTGGTGCCGGTGGAAACTGGGCTACTGCTGGGTGAAGAAGAGGAAGAGGAGGAGAATGGTCAAGTGGTTAAAGCATTGGGCTTGAGAACAGAGGATCCTCGGTTCAAATCCCAGCCTTTCCCAGTCTGTAACACAAATAAGCACTGTAGCAGGGAGATCATTCCACAGAACAGGGACACAATAAGAGAAAGCTCTATGACCCGCAGACTTTTTATTCACCCTAGGGACACAAAGTAGTCCTGCATCTTGCGAACGCAAAGCCCAGGGTGGTACGTAGGGTTTAACTAGATCAGCTAAGTAGGGAGGTGCCAGTGCGTGAATAATTTTATAGGCTAATAGCAGAACCTTAAAATCTGATCTCACAGAGAAAGCAAGCCAGTGAAGAGATGCCAAAATGGGTGTAACGTGGATGTAATATGGTCAAACTTTCCGAACATTAACTTAATCTTAAACTAATCATAACCTTAAGATAATTTGAGCATTGCATTTGTGTTGCAAAATGGAGGCATTTCTGGAAACAGGACACAAAAACAAAGAACACACAAATTATATTGTGCAAGTTGTGTCTTCAGACAAGTTAAGGTTCCACCAAGAATTAAGATCAGAATAGCAAACTAAAAGTACAGAACATTAACCACTACACCACAGAAATATTGGATCAAAGGAGATTTTAACCTATATATATATATATTTGCCACCTCATTTTAACCTTATCCCTCATGATGAAACACTGATTTATTGTTTTGTGCCTTCCACAATCAAAAAATGGAAAATATTATTTTCTGGCTGACCACATGACAGTGCAAGATATCTTTAGCTCATTGAGAATATGGCTCCAGGGACAGTCATGGAGTGTCATCACTACAGTTTCTGGGGATATAATCACAGGCTTGAGGTGCCTCAGGGTCTTTATGGCATTTAGACAGCCAACTGGTCCATTTCTACCTGCCAAAAGTAGCCATCTAATTGCACCAGCAAGGTGAAACTGTTGGGAAGGTGTCGTAGCACGGACCCACAACAGGGGGCGCAAATGAACGGACAATGAGTAAGCCAAAAGGTAACAATTTAATGTTGTGATAATACACAACGAAACGTGTCGTAATTTTCACAGTCAATAAACACCAGGTGATGTGTGGGCAGGCACGAAGATAGAAGACGCCCGACGAGAGAGAAGCCGCGTCCCACACGGCTTCCACCACCAACGGTCTGAAGAACACCGGAGCCGCCAAGTCCCGAGTCCACAGGTGGCCTCTGTCTTCGGCTGTCGACCCTGGTACTGCTGGCAGAAAGCAGAAATATGATGTGTGAGTGTGAGTCCGCACACTCAGTAATTTACAGTCCAGACACCGTTAGGAGGGAGCACCTCCACCTCCAAATCACACACACTCGTGCAGCTCCTGTTTGTCCCTCTTCTGGGTCTTCACAGGAATGCGACTGCACACAGAACAATGTTAGACAACGTATTAGTCAGCAGAGAAATTACCTTGGTACTGGTAGTCAATTTCTCGGCGGGGAGGTGGAGTTGCAGTCCGGCTTTTATGGTGGTGATGATAAACGAGTGACAGCTGGTGCAGAGGATGAGTGACAGCTGTCACTTCTTCTGGGTCTGGCGCCCTCTCGTGCTTGGAGCCCGCACTCCAAGCAGGGCGCTCTCTGGTGGTGGTGGGCCAGCAGTACCTCCTCTTCAGCGGCCCACACAACAGGACCCCCCCCTCAACGGGCGCCTCCTGGCGTCCGACCAGGCTTGTCCGGATGTCTTGCGTAGAACTCGGCCAGGAGGGCCGGGTCCAGGATGAAGCTCCTCTTCACCCAGGAGCGTTCTTCAGGTCCATACCCCTCCCAGTCCACCAGATATTGGAAACCCCGGCCCTTACGACGGACGTCCAGGAGCCTGCGGACTGTCCAGGCAGGCTCCCCGTCAATGAGCCGGGCAGGAGGCGGCGTAGGTCCCGGAGTACAGAGGGGCGAGGTGTGGTGTGGTTTGAGACGGGAAACATGAAAGACAGGGTGAATCCGCAGTGAAGCCGGGAGTTGAAGTTTCACTGCGGCCGGGTTGATGATCTTGAGGATCTTAAAGGGTCCGATGAACCTGTCTTTCAACTTTGGGGAGTCGACACACAAAGGGATGTCCTTGGTCGAGAGCCACACCTCCTGCCCGGGCTGGTATGTGGGGGCCGGGGAACGTCGGCGGTCTGCATGGGTCTTGGCCCTCGTCCGGGCCTTTAACAGGGCAGAGCGGGCGGTCCGCCACACCCGGCGGCACCTCCTGAGGTGGGCCTGGACCGAGGGCACACCGACCTCTCCCTCCACCAGCGGGAACAATGGGGGCTGGAACCCCAAACATGCCTCAAAAGGGGAGAGGCCGGTAGCAGACGAGACTTGGCTGTTATGGACATACTCGATCCAGGCCAGATGGTGACTCCAGGCCGCCGGGTGCGCGGAGGTGACGCAGCGAAGGGCCTGTTCCAACTCCTAGTTAGCCCGCTCTGCCTGGCCGTTGGTCTGGGGGTGGTACCCGGACGAGAGACTCACGGTGGCCCCCAGCTCCTTACAGAAACTCTTCCACACCTGCGAAGAGAACTGGGGACCACGATCTGATACAATGTCCGATGGTATCCCATGCAGCCGCATGACGTGGTGGACCAGAAGGTCTGCCGTCTCCTGGGCTGTCAGGAGCTTCGGGAGGGCCACGAAGTGGGCCGCCTTGGAGAACCGGTCCACTATCATGAGAATAACGGTGTTGCCCTGGGACGGCGGGAGGCCCGTGATGAAGTCCAGGCCGATGTGAGACCAGGGGCGATGAGGCACTGGCAGGGGCTGGAGGAGTCCCGTCGTCCTCCGATGGTCTGCCTTGCCCCTGGCGCAGATGGTACAGGCCTGGACGTAGTCCCGGACGTCGGTTTCCAGGGACGCCCACCAGAAGCGCTGCTGGACTACTGCCACGGTCCTACGCACTCCGGGATGACAGGAGAGCTTGGACCCGTGACAGAAGTCCAATACGGCAGCTCTTGCCTCTGGTGGGACGTACAGTCTGTTCTTGGGGCCAGTCCCCGGGTCCGGGCTCCTTGTCAGGGCCTCCCGGACGGTCTTCTCCACGTCCCAGGTGAGGGTGGCCACGACAGTGGACTCGGGGATGATGGTCTCGGTGGGGTTCGACAGCCCCGCTTTGGCTTATTCTCCGTGCACCCGGGACAATGCATCTGGTTTTTGGTTCTTGGTCCCGGGGCGATACGTGATCTGGAAGTCAAAGCGCCCGAAGAACAGAGACCAGCGGGCTTGCCTGGGGTTCAGCCGCTTGGCGGTCCGGATGTACTCCAGGTTCCGATGGTCTGTGAAAACCGTGAAGGGCAACGATGCCCCCTCCAGCAGGTGTCTCCACTCTTCAAGAGCCTCCTTCACCGCAAGAAGTTCCCGATTGCCGATGTCATAGTTCCGTTCAGCTGGGGTCAACCTGCGGGAATAAAAGGCACAAGGATGGAGGACTTTATCAGCCTCCACGCTCTGGGACAGCACGGCTCCTATCCCTGAGTCAGAGGTGTCCACTTCTACTATGTACTGGCGATCAGGATCAGGCTGCACCAGAACTGGTGCAGTCGAGAACCGGCGTTTCAACTCCTGGAACGCGGCTTCGCACCGATCCGACCAGGCGAAGGGGACCTTGGTGGAGGTCAGGGCAGTCAGGGGGCTAACTACCTGACTGTAACCTTTAATGAACCTCCTGTAGAAATTTGCAAAGCCTAGGAACTGCTGTAGTTTCCTGCGGCTTGTTGGTTGGGGCCAATCTCTCACCGCCGCAACCTTAGCCGGATCAGGGGCGACGGAGTTGGAGGAGATGATGAACCCCAGGAAGGACAAAGAAGTGCGGTGGAACTCGCACTTCTCGCCCTTCACAAACAGCCGGTTCTCCAACAACCGCTGTAGGACCTGATGTACATGCTGCACATGGGTCTCAGGGTCCGGGGAAAAGATGAGTATATCGTCCAGATATACGAAGACGAACCGATGCAGGAAGTCCCGCAAGACGTCATTTACCAAAGCTTGGAACGTCGCGGGGGCGTTAGTGAGGCCGAACGGCATGACCAGGTACTCAAAATGACCTAACGGGGTGTTGAATGCCGTCTTCCATTCGTCTCCCTTCCGGATCCGAACCAGGTGGTACGCGTTTCTAAGATCCAATTTTGTGAAAATTTGGGCTCCATGCAGGGGCGTGAACACTGAATCCAACAGAGGTAACGGGTATCGGTTGCGAACCGTGATCTCGTTCAGCCCTCTGTAATCAATGCATGGACGGAGTCCGCCGTCTTTCTTGCCCACAAAAAAGAAACCAGCACCCATCGGGGAGGTGGAGTTCCGGATCAGCCCGGCAGCTAAGGAGTCCCGGATGTAGGTCTCCATTGATTCGCGTTCCGGACGTGAGAGGTTGTACAACCTACTGGACGGGTACTCAGCGCCCGGGACCAAATCGATGGCACAATCATACGGTCGGTGCGGGGGAAGAGTGAGTGCCAGATCTTTGCTGAAAACGTCAGCAAGATCGTGGTACTCCTTTGGCACCGCCGATAGATTGGGGGGAACTTTGACCTCCTCATTAGCCGTAGTGCCGGGAGGAACCGAGGATCCTAAGCACTCCCGGTGGCAGGTTTCGCTCCACTGCGTCACAACCCCAGACGGCCAATCAATCCGGGGATTGTGCTTCACCATCCATGGAAAGCCCAAAATCACTCGGAGGTAGAAGGTGTTACATGGAACACTATCTCCTCCCTGTGATTCCCAGACACAACCAAAGTCACTGGTTGTGTCTGATGTGTGATTAATGGAAGCAGGGTGCCATCTAGTGCTCGCACCTGCAATGGTGCCGGCAGAGCCACCAGAGGGAGCCCTACTTCCTTTACCCATCTGCTGTCCAGCAGATTCCCTTCAGACCCCGTGTCTATCAGTGCTGGGGCATGAAGGGTTAAATCCCCACAAAGGATTGTTACTGGGATTCGTGCAGATTTGCGGGGTTTTCCCGCGTGCGTGTTATGACCCACCCTTAGCCCAGTTTCTAAGGACGGGCGTTGTAGTTTGACCGTTTTAGGGCAGTCCTTCTGCATGTGCTCGCAAGAGCCGCAGACAAAACACTCCCCGCGGGCCAGCCTCCTTTGTCTGATTTTTGATTTTAATTTGGCCCTGCTCGTGTCCCTAGCCTCCTCAGCAGGGGGAGCCGTAGCCACACGGAGCTCTCTGGCAGTGAAGCGTGGGGACGACGCCACCTTGTGGGAACCGGAAGGGGGAGGGACGGCTCGTGCCCGGTCACGCCCCCCGGCCTGCTCCCGACGATGCTCATTTAAACGGTTGTCTAAGCATATAACCAAATCGATCAGCCCGTCAAATTCCCGCGGTTCCTCCTTGGCCAGTAGGTGCTCCTTAAGGACCGGGGACAGTCCATTTACAAAGGCGGCGCGGAGCGCAACGTTATTCCAGCCGGACCTCGCTGCCGCGATGCGGAAGTCGACTGCATACTCGGCTGCGCTACGGCGCCCCTGTCTCATCGACAGCAGCACGTTCGAAGCGGTCTCGCCTCTGTTGGGATGATCAAACACTTGTTTGAATTCCCGTACGAACCCAGTATAAGACGTTAGGAGCCGTGAATTCTGCTCCCAAAGCGCCGTAGCCCATGCGCGTGCCTTTCCTCGAAGCAAATTAATAACATAAGCCACCCGGCTAGCGTCTGATGCGTACATGACGGGGCGCTGTGAAAAGACGAGCGAACACTGCATGAGGAAGTCCGCGCACGTCTCGACACAGCCCCCGTACGGTTCCGGAGGGCTTATGTATGCTTCAGGGGATGGTGGGGGGGTTCGTTGAACGACCAGTGGAACGTCTGATACAGGCCCAGGACCAGCCAGAGGAGTGGCTGCAGCAGCGCCCTGATCGCGCGCTTCCACCCTGGCGGTGAGAGCCTCCACCCTCCGATTAAGGAGGACACTCTGCTCGGTCACTAATTCTAACCGGGCCTTGAAGGCGGTTAAGATCTGCTGCAGCTCACTCAACCCACCTCCCGCTGACGGCTGCGCTCCTGGCTCTTCCATTGGCCGTTCAAGCTTGAGTTGACGCCCCTCGGAGTCCATGACGATGGCCGAGAAATCCTGTTGGGAAGGTGTCGTAGCACGGACCCACAACAGGGGGCGCAAATGAACGGACAATGAGTAAGCCAAAAGGTAACAATTTAATGTTGTGATAATACACAACGAAACGTGTCGTAATTTTCACAGTCAATAAACACCAGGTGATGTGTGGGCAGGCACGAAGATAGAAGACGCCCGACGAGAGAGAAGCCGCGTCCCACACGGCTTCCACCACCAACGGTCTGAAGAACACCGGAGCCGCCAAGTCCCGAGTCCCCAGGTGGCCTCTGTCTTCGGCTGTCGACCCTGGTACTGCTGGCAGAAAGCAGAAATATGATGTGTGAGTGTGAGTCCGCACACTCAGTAATTTACAGTCCAGACACCGTTAGGAGGGAGCACCTCCACCTCCAAATCACACACACTCGTGCAGCTCCTGTTTGTCCCTCTTCTGGGTCTTCACAGGAATGCGACTGCACACAGAACAATGTTAGACAACGTATTAGTCAGCAGAGAAATTACCTTGGTACTGGTAGTCGATTTCTCGGCGGGGAGGTGGAGGTGCAGTCCGGCTTTTATGGTGGTGATGATAAACGAGTGACAGCTGGTGCAGAGGATGAGTGACAGCTGTCACTTCTTCTGGGTCTGGCGCCCTCTCGTGCTTGGAGCCCGCACTCCAAGCAGGGCGCCCTCTGGTGGTGGTGGGCCAGCAGTACCTCCTCTTCAGCGGCCCACACAACAGAAACATTGTCATCACCTTGACCTTTTCCATTTGAAAGTGGGTCCATTTGTAATGGCGTCATCAATTCCCATCATCCCACTGTTCTTTCTCCCAGCATGTGGCAACACTGTGAAAATCCAACTTTTATATCCCAATGAAATGAAGAACTGGATGGCAGCAGACCCCTAAAACCATACAAATAACCCTCTCCCCAAACACAAAGCTTGCATCAGGTGCATAATTAACCTACAAAGTATAGGTGACCTTGAACCTGCTACATACGAGGTATCTTATAAAACTAACCGGCAGTTTTATAAAAAAAAAACTATATGGATTTGATTGACATGCGATTATACCAATCATGCTTGAACCCTCGTGCGCATGCATGAGTTTTTTCACGCATGTTGGTGACGTCATTTCCCTGTGGGCAGGCCTTGAGTGAGATGTGGTCCCGCCCTCTCGGCTGAATTCCTTTGTTTCACACGCTGCTCGAGATGGCGCGCGTTGCTTTATCAAACTTTTTTCTGGACCTGTGAGGAATATCCGAGTGGACACTATTCGAGAAATTCAGCTGGTTTTCGGTGAAACGTTTAACGGCTGATGAGAGATTATGGGGTGTTTCTGTCGCTGTAAGGACTTCCCACGGAGCGGGACGTCCTGTAGTGCTTCCAGGTGCCGTCGTCGGCCTGTTTCGACCTGAAAACATCCTAATTTAAGGCTCTGTTGACCCAGGACATCGTGAGAGAAGAGAGAAGATTCAGAAGAGACCGGCATGAGGACTTTATGCGGACATTCCACTGTTTAAGGACATTTTGTAATGAAAGACGTGCGCGCAAATTCGCCGAGTCGTTTCCGTGACAACTCGGTGAATCTGTGTGCGCCGCGACAGGAAAAACACCTCCGTGTTGAAAACCATTTGTAAAATTCAGGCGGCTTTTGATGGCTTTCAACAAGTGAGTAACTGAGAAATTGTTTAACAGCTTGGGCATGTTCCAACTTGTCTGTTAAGGTTTCCAACGGAGGTGTTTTTCCTGTCGCGACCCCCCGCGGTTGGGTCCGGCCCGACATGCGACTCTGCCCACACGTTCTTTCATTACAAAATGTCCGTTAACAATGGAATGTCCGAATAAACTCCTCATGTCGACTTCTTCTGAAAGTTCTCTGTTCTCTGACGACTTACTGGGTCAACAGAGCCTGAAATGTGGAAGTTTTCAACTTGAAACGGCGAGACGCTGCCGCCTCGAAGCGCAGATCGCCATCAGGCGCCGTGGGCCGTCCTTACGGCGACACTACCAGACCAAAATCTCTCTTCAGCCGGTAAAATTTTTACCGAAAACCAGCTGAATTTATCAAATGGTGTCCACTCAGTTGTGCCTTACAGTTTTGAAAAAATTTTGATCAAACAAAGCAGCAGTCTCTGAGCCATTCCTAAACAATGAAAAAATTGACGAGAGGGTGGGCCACTCCACTCAAAGACTGCCCACAGGCGAATGACGTAACCGACAGGTGTGAAAAAACTCTCACATGCCCACGAGGGTTCAAGCATGTCTGATGTAATCACACGAGATTCAAATCCATATGGTTTTTGAAAAAAATAATAAGGTCGGATACTTTTCTAATAGACCTCGTATAGGGCTTGGCCAGTTCAACGCCAGCATGCACTGCTGCCGGCTGTGACCATTTGCACATGTGGAGCCCACACTATATGCAAATGTTCCACTCTACACCCACCTGAAAATGCAACTATAGACCTAACAAACCCTAACCCTAAGTGAGTTAGCTGTGGGACCTGTGTAACACTGCCAAACTGCCTCATATGCAAAAAGATTTGTTGAAGTCATCAACACTGAACCAGACTCTCATCTGCTTCACGTTAAGCAATCAAAGGATAAGCACTGGGACCAATGGGGTTCAGGGCCTATAAAGAATTTAACAAGCATCTGTCCACCAAATTGTTCACGAGCAAGTTAATTTAAGATTTAAAGGAATTGTATGGCTTTATTTACATTTTATTTTCACCATAAAAAGACTGCTCAGGTAAATGTAGGGCTGCATAATATGATACACCCACACACAAGTAGGTTGAGAGCACTGAACAGTGGGAGTGTAAAATATACAAATCGGAAACAGACAACATCAAATATTACAATTTATCCTTTAGAATAATGTGTTCCATTGAAGTGAAAACCTTCACCACATATTATCTTCTACATAATTAGTGGGAACAGTGATGTAATTATGTATTGTGATATATGTTGAACTGCGATAGGTGTATCGTGATATGTACAACCTGATCTCATGCAAAGTTTGTGATAGCACAACAAAAAGTAATTTACCGTATTTACTGCATTAAACACCCCAGGGGCCTTGCAGTTTTCATGAAGGGGGTGTTTACTGACGATCATTTGCATGCACGTGCTTGCATGCATGCTGTACACAGTATGGCCTTATGGTACATACAGACATGTGGAGTGCATGCAAGAGAAGCAGCACAGACTCAAACAAATGTTTGTCTGCATGCAGTAACTGCTACACAATTACTTAAAAGGGCTCTTGCTACTCTGCAGCATTCAAGCTAAAAGTCATGAAAGAAGCAGAAAAGAAGGGGAAGCACCATGCTGCCTGGATTTTCCTAGTCGATGGGAAATGCCTCCGGGAGTGGTGTAGGAACAAGGATAAGCTTGCAACCCTGGCCAAAACAGAAGAATGGCTACCTTGTGGGGAGGGAAATGAATTATCAGGACATTGAGGGGGAACTGATAAAATGGTTCCAGGGTTGGAGAATGGCAGGCGTTTGCATGACAGGGAAGGGTCTGAAACATGATGCACTGTGGCTGCATAAGCAACATGGAAAGGAGACATGTGACTTGATAAGATTTCATGGCAATCAGGTAGGACTATTTCATTTTCATTTTACTCTGTTCTCTCAGGAATTCACAATTTCCCTATATGCAATGTGCATTTAATAGGGCGGGGGCTTTTAATTGAGCAAATATGGTAATCTGTTAGTTCATGATACCATCACAAAATGTGTTACATTTTTGTGACGGCATCACGAAATTTGGGATGGCATGAGGGTGGGGGAAGGGGTGTTATAGTCAGGGTTAGGATTAGGTGTAAAAATAGTGACTGAAATTTGACCACACCACAAAAATGTGATGCACGAAAAAAGCTTCAGACTGGGCTGGATACGTATCATGGAGCTAATGTATCATTACATACTGAAAAGGCCTGGTTTTGTTGTTTGCAGCAATGAGACAAAGCATGAATGATCAGGAATCGTATGATAAGCTCAGAGGAGACATTTAATTTTCTGCGGTGTATTTGAAACACTTCCTCAAGTTTAACTAAACTTGCAACAGGTGGTTCCCATGATGCCGCAATTGTACTTACAGTAATTGGATTTTGACTGGCCACAGTCTACTCTCCAATATGGTTTGAAGTCAGCAGGCAACACATGCTTGCAGCTGCTCCATTCACAGTGTCAACATCCCAGTGTATAGATCTATTGACAGAGCATCGCCATATCAATGATACAGGGCCTTCTCTCTGAAAGCCTCTGCTGCGACACAATCATTACAAATTGATTGCAAAATAGCTAACAATCATGATTAAATCATTAAATTCTTGTCTACGCTTCAGAGAATGGGGAGAAAATTAACTTCCCACCAACCTCATTTTTTTTCTGAACACGAAATAATGATTTTCTGCCAGTCTAATTACAAAGCCAACATCTGATCAAGCCCGCATCCAGAGGGGATTATCACATGCGCCAGTATTAGACCTCATTACCAGCCTGAGTGCAGAATTATTACATCTTGTAATTGGATGGTGAGATTTATATACAGATTGAACTGGTTTCTGTAAGACTGTAATTACAGGCTTCGTTGGTTAGCTACTTATCACTCAGCAGTGGAGTGCAGGAAATCGGTGTGTGGAGGAGCATTTCATCATCCCCTCACCCTGTTGGAGGAGGAAATGCTGTACCTTGTATGTCTGCTTTAGGTGACAACCATGTTGTTGATACATGAAACAATTTATCGCCCCTCCTTTACACCGCTGGATCAAAAAGCCCCTCACTTTGTTGAACCTCAGAATGAATAATGTCAACTATATCTGAGTAAACCATTCATTTACATTCTTGGCTGAACAACATTGTGAATGACCCAATACCTTCTAAAGTTAGATGCTTCATTAACATAGACTATAGATTGTACACTCACTGGCCACTTTATTGGTATACTGGCAAGGTACACCAATAAAGGGCCGGTACTGATAAAGGACCAATATAGGGCTGGTACTAGCAAGGTGCACTGGGTTGGACCGGTACACCTTGCTAGTACCAGGTTGTACCCCGTTTTATCTTCAGAACAGCATTAATTCTTTCTGTC
Organism: Thalassophryne amazonica; assembly: GCF_902500255.1. Classification (NCBI taxonomy): domain Eukaryota; kingdom Metazoa; phylum Chordata; class Actinopteri; order Batrachoidiformes; family Batrachoididae; genus Thalassophryne; species Thalassophryne amazonica. The sequence continues at coordinate 56,256,213 of NC_047104.1, forward strand.
ATAAATTCAACAAGGTGTTGGAAACATTCCTCAGATGTTGGTCCATATTGACATGACAGCATCACACAGTCACCCATTCAACTGGTCTGCCCATTCTCCTGTGACCTCCGAAATCAACAAGGCATTTTCATCCACACAGCTGCCATTCACGGGATATCGTCTCTTTTCCAAACCATTCTCTGTAAACCCTAGAGATGGCTGTGCATGAAAATCCCAGTATATCAGCAGTTTCTGAAATACTCAGGCCAGCCATTCTAGCACCAACAACCATACCACGTTCAGACACGTATATCCCCATTCTTCCGTATTCTGAATTTTGGTTTGAACTTCAGCAAGTTGTCTAGATGCCTAAAAGCACTGAGTTGCTACCAGGTGATTGGCTGATTAGCGATTTATGTTAACAAACAGTTGAACAGGTGTACCTAAAAAAATGCTCAGTGTGTATATACTGGACAAGCCCTCCATGACATCACCCGTTTTCTTAAGCGACCCAGAAGTGCCGTGTTGAAAGTCAGAAAATGCAGCTCTTGATGTAGACCATAGTGCCAAATCATAAATTGGTAAAGAGGTGGACCTTGAGTGAGACCCACCCAGATCACCCAGATCATGATCTGGGTGGGTCTCACCCAGTAATGAAGGCCCGACACAACCCCATCTCACAGTTCCTGAGCAAGCCAACCTAACAGGCTAACCTGTTAGGTTTAAAATGAGATGAGAAATATACTTTATTGATCTCACATTGGAGAAATTATGTTTACACTCCAGTTACCTCAGACAGCAATTAGTCCACAATTATTACTTGTTTACCGTAATAATGGCACACATGAGAATTAAAGACAGCACATACACATTTGACATTGTTTGTGTGCACTAAGTTTGAAGAAGTCCATTATGCGAATTGAGGCAAGTGGGTGAAGGCCACGCAGCAACCCTGAGATGCATCCCCGTCAGCCTGGGGGGAAGAACGTGGGCTACAGCTAAAACTGCACGGCCCCTGCCCAAGGGGAAAGGAGTGACGTTAAGCAGGAACTGGAAAGGGGAGTGTTGCTGGGGGGATAGGAGGCGGATGGGGGGAGGGAATGGAGCATGCTTCAGTCCTGTGAAAAGCAGTTTATTGTCTTTGTGAGTTGAGATAAGAAACAGCCAATATTCCCCAGGCCAAAAAAAATTCCTCTGGAGGAAAACAGTCGGGCAATTTGACCTTCAGGCTTGATAAGCCTGTAATGTTATTGTTTTTAGCAGTGAAAAACACTTTTTTAACAGTTCCACTTGCACAACCAAATCCCAATTATGAATTAAGAATATTCCCAATTATGAATTAAGAATATTCACCGGCCTCTGAAATCTTCAACTTCAACTGCAAGGCACGCATCTGCTCCAAGATGTCATCCAATTTGCGTCTGAGTTCAAGAGTCATCTCAGTCTGAGAATGCACTGCCTTGCCAACCTCGTTAATCATGACGGACAAGCGAGAGGCCGTGGTTCTTGATGCCGCCGTCTTGCCAATTTTCCGGTAGATCAGGGCAGCACATAAGCCAAAAAGTACCAGCCCTGCTACCAAAAGACCAAAAATGAATAAATCCTCGACGTCCTCAAGGGAGAAAGGCGCCAAGCAAGTTTGGGTGGTTTGGGTGTTTCATCAAGTCATATTTATGTGGACCTGGAGGTGGTTTACATGACAGGTGGCTGGGGTGACCACTGATGACAGGAACATGCCTGGACCTGGGTATTCTTTTGCTGTATGTCGTGCAATTTGCATCTTCATAGATCCATCTGTCCATCCATCAGTCATGCAATTGATACTCAGAGATCCTTCCAGGACCGAGACGTGAGATATACAGGGGGTAGTGTAGAACTCCATACAGGAATTATGGAAGCATCATGTAGACAAAAAGTGACGAATGTTCCCTTTAACGACTGATCTGGCATCAATATAGACATGGACTTGTAAATTATAGGCCATGTGGTGAAACTCTATTCTTCAATGATATATGTAATGCCATCGGCCGTTGTGACCACAGGACTCCATATGTGAATGGATGCTTAGTTACAACATTTCTGTCTCTCTCTGCTTGGCAATTCTCCCTACCACATATAGCAAGAATCAATCCCTAATGCATTGTTAGTTTTTTTTTTTCTTTTCTTTTTTTCAGTCAGCTGAATTTCCAGTCCACATTTTATTTTGACGTGTCTACAAAAAAGCTGCATAAATGTATCTGATTTTGCAAGACTATGACCATAAAAGCTTTGGAATTAACAGATGTTTGGTTTACGATCTCAACAGCTGTGGTGAGGACAAGGCACTTGAGTTAGCACTGCTAGTTGTTACCCATGTTTGTACTTATAAGCTTATTGACTGTGGCTGGACATCTAAAAGAATCAAAGTACACAAAGGTGACAGTGGCAGTCAGATGTTTAATGACTGTCACGTGGAACTTCGAAGCATCAAAGGTTACGAAACCTTGTGAAGCCTGAAGCAGCGTTGGACAGCAGGACAGTATTCTCTGTGACTGCTGCGTGCCACTTAAGGAGAAGTAAAATCAGCAAGATGGGACTGTGTTGCAATACATGTTTTTATTATTTCTTACTTATCCAGTCTGGTTTATATTCATTAGGTGTATTGCTAACACAGCACAACCGGAACAATGGCTGACTGTAAATCTCTTGAAAATAAGGCAAATATTAATGTTCCGTCTACAGTGGCTCGGATGTGACTTTATGTGGTTAGAGAGAATTACTTATCACCTCTAAAAATGGTGAGAATATGTATACGGAACCTGCTTTGTGTTTGACATCGCACAGTCGCACACTAGACTAAAACACACAATCTCAGGTATGGGAGGAGGACACTCTGACAAGACGACAAAACCAAAAGGCTTTCATGTCAGTTGGTGGAACATCTTCATTTCTTTTTCATTTTTTTTAGTTTGTTTTCATTTCTGGTGTCAGAGAATGAGTTTGTCACTGAAAACCACCATCAACCACAATCATTAAATATATAATTAGCTGTAATTTGCAAATGGTTAATTAGATATTTTTGTCCACCCAAATGATTTAAAGCAATAACTCAAACACAACAAGCACATCTTGGCTATTTAACTTCAGTTTCATTTTGCCTCTGTGCACAGAGGCAAAAAAAAAACAAAACGAAAATGTGTCATTGGTCAACTACAAATAGACATGACTGTCATTAAGCACGGGCGTGCTGAGTGCATAACATAAAATCAAGCAACCAGAATGAAAATATCAACACCTTTTAGACACAAGTGTACTACACCATTGAGAGGGTGCTTTTAGAAGTGAGAGATTTTCTGGTAAGGACACAAATTAGTGCACAGAGCACATGTTGAGAATCAGCAAGCAAAAAAGACATAGCACTGGAAGCCTAGTGACTGGTATTCCCATTTTTTGATCAGCACCTCTTGCAATCATCTGTTTTATTGCTTTCTGATTACTGTGAATCTCTGTATGGTGCAGCTGTTTCAACCAGTAAGTTAAAAACTGTTCGGTCTAACTCTCATGGAAAAACCACTGTTGCATGTTTTATGCGTGTATACACTGTCTTGCACACAGACTGAGGGTTTTTTTTTGTGTGTGTGTGCTGGTTGAGCACAACTCTACCATGTATTCAGACAATCTGAGTATCAGGTATGAAAACCACAACCACTTCAGACTGGATGGAAACCACCATGAAGGATTATATGCTGTCTTTTGCGCCAGGTGTAAGATAAGGCCCTTTGTGTGAAATAACTGTTCTACCTGCCTTTAGTTGATCTAAATTATTAAACACACTTTCTCCCTTTTATTTTTTTCTTGTGGAGTCACTTAATTAATGAGCTGGGATGCTTGTTAAACAGCTCCCTTTCCATGGCACAAATCTGCCAAGTATGATTAGACAGGGCCAACATGCTCAGTTCATCAGAGAAGTGAAAAAGAGAGCGAGTGAGGCCTCTGCAGTTATCATCATCATTCCTCATCACAAGTGGAGCAAAGGCTGTGTTCTGCTTACAAACAGGTCACTCACAGAGAACCAGCGTGAATCTGCTCTGACAACATCGACATCCGACATCTTTTATGGATGGTAATAAATTGAAAAAAGGACTGAGGGGGGAAAAATTGAGCTAAACCAAATGGAAAATGACAGATGGGAGAAAAACAACAAATATATGTTGTAACATGAAGCTGATGGAACACAACTGATTTGTTATTTGCCATTCTGCAACTCAGCAAGAAATGACTTGATCTGTATGTCGGGGCGACGCCGGTCAGGGAAGAAGAGGAGGCATCAGCACCTCCTCACAGTTAACAACCGTGCAAGTTCCTCGCCGTATCAGCCGGCACCTCCCCTGTAACAATCAATACAAGCCTACGTTTTATGAGACAAGGAGTTAACTTGTTCAATTATGCCACAGACAGCTCTATTCTTTTGTAACAAGTAATCTGGGTAGTGAAATCAATACTGACAGGCTCACGGCACGCTAGCTAATTTCATATTACCTCCAGCCAATGGTTTTGCAGCTCGTAATGGAGCTGTAGTTCCACTTCATTATGAGGGAGGAGGGAGGGATCAATACTAGCGCAGATGTGCACGCACACACACTTGTGTGCACAGAGGAGGCCAGGTCACCACAAACACATACATGGTCAAACAAGGGAAGTGTGCTACTTCAGAGCCCCCAGAGAGCCGTCTGATGCAGCGCAGATGGGTCGGGGGGGTGGATACGGGTCTGGGGTCATAACCCCCTGAAATAAACTACACTTCCAATTGTCAGCAAACACACACACACACACACAACACATGCTTATTTTCCAAACTGTCAGGCAATCATGAGGGAAATAACCCTCTTTTTTATTCACTGATGTTACCACGCGCCCGCACGCGCGATCCCTACTCCTTCACAACAAGGTCATAATCTGATTTAGAGGCTGACTGGTGAGTGGGAATGGTACAAAGATCAGACAGTGGGAAAAGAATAAACGAGGATAACCTTCAGATGACAAATCAAGTCTTTGACCTCTGCAGCTAATTACAAATTAAACTCCATATCTTCTTTTGTAAAAAGTATATCTCCATTCTTTCTCCCATTATTGTTATCACTCTGCAGGATTAGCTGGAGACTAAGAGGATGATGTTGTCTAAGCCGATGTCAACTGCACAATTACGCTGCTCATCCGCTCCTTTCCAAGAAAAATAAGACACCGAATTTTAAGATAAGCTGTCTGACGAAAACTGGGAATAAAAAGCCTTTGACGAGTTCTCAACACGTGCGGCATGGGGTGACAACTGCACACGGTAAACAAACTAAATACTCATTAGGTTTTACTTGAACATTCCTTTTTTCATAACTTCCTATTATACAATTTAGATTTATTGCACTCATTAATAATCTTTACCAGGTTAGACCGCAAACGCCGTGACAGCGGCGTCATTTCGCCGAGGGCAGCCGCATAATGGAACACATCTCAGCCGTGTTAAGTGAGAGTCCAATTAAATGCATTTTAATCTCAATATCCCTCAATATGCTTTATTGTTCTTCTTCCATTTTCTTGTAACTATTCCATATGGAGCCCTGGTTATCAAGCTGCCTGGTTTTATGAGCCCGACAGAGTTTAGCTCATCAGTCCTCGGCCATTAACCGGCTGGCAGCATCTCAGTAACGGGGGAGCAGGCCTGTGACAAATGCTCGGGTTTCGGTGGGAATGAATTTAGAACTCGACTCTTCACTGGAGATAAACAACGTTTATTGACAATTAGCGGTACGCCACATTCATCATGCTTAAGGGTTCGGTATAAAGTTTTAATGTGAGGATCACCGCAAGGCTTTTCTTATGACAAACAGAGGGAATTTGCAAGCTGCTGCGATTTGGTATATTACTTTGGATTACAGAGACATTGGAACACACTGTGCTGTGCTGCTGCAGAAATGGTTCAAACAAACTGGCATTTAATTTGGTGTCTAGCCTTTTTTTTTCTTTGCTACTGCAAAGAGGCCATGCTTATTCAGCTGTCTGCACTGTACATCTTTTGTAAAAGAACAGTGCAGCAGCTGGAAGATAGCTGCAGGATAGCATAGGGGGATTTGAGGTTGTGAACATTGAGTTGCAAAGCAATCTGACTGAGCAGGACCATTCTCTCCACAGCAAGTAACTTTATCAAATCTGTGATTGCTGAAAAACATCAACTTAAATTCCATTTTAAGTTGTGAAAATTCTAATAAAAGAAGATCTCTTATTATCATATACCTATAAATGATACGCCAATATGATTGGAACAAACACTAAAGAATAAACAGCAATACACCCTTTTCGCAGACGGGTAATATTTTTCATACCACCTGAGTAATCAGCCAATCCGGACAGCAGAGCGGCGCCACAACGAAGAGGCGCAGTCAGAGGAACTGTGAAATACTGGTGAGTCACTATTAATAATTTCTTACGTGTCCAGCCTCGTAGGTGGATCATTAAAATTAAATTTGTTAATTCTAAAAGCCATCATAATTATTTATAGGAAAACGTTCTGTTTTTTTTCTACTAAGGTTTGAACTTTGAGTGTTTACACAGGAGAGAAAAGTGAGAAAATGTTCATGCCTGTTTGAGAAAAGTGTATAAAGTGTGTTGTGAGGGGTTTTACAGCCTTAAAACATCTGTAATAATTGTAAAAAATAACGCTGACTACTTCGCGGATTTCGCCTATCCCGGGTTATTTTTAGAACGTAACTCCCGCGATAAATGAGGGACCACTGTATATGATAAAACCATTATCAAGTTGTTCACCAATGAATATGGCTTTTTACACGCTTCAGAAAACCATACATTTATCATTTATAGGTATATGATAAAATCGTTATCAAGTTGTTTTACCAATGAATATGGCTTTTTACACCCTTCAGAAAACCATACAACATTTATCATTTATAGGTATATGATAAAATCGTTATCAAGTTATATGATTATTGTATAATACTGTTTCCCCTACTTTGGAAATACATCAAAGAAAAAAATGGATTAGTCTTCAACCATCTTGACACTTGCATGAATTTAATCCCTGCATTGACACGCAATCTTGCGTGACAATGAGTAAACTCATCATAAAGTGTTGTAAACTGTGCGAGGCCCTGCGTGCATTGACACGCAGCGTTTGCACAATGTTCACCACTAGTTCACGCAGGTGGCACAAAATTTATGCGTGCCAGAAATTTTGAACATTCAAAAATTTTCTTTGCGCACTGGCAGCAGATGCGTTTACTCACTGGCACATAAGATTGCATGTCAGCGTGGGAATCAAATTTGCGAAAGTATCAAGGTGGCTTTGCATTCAAAGTCTACACATTTACATATCAGTACATCCACACCAGTATGTGGCACCACATTCCTGACAAGCTTGAAGCAAGTCTCAACCCCTCGCTATCTCAAATGAACCAAACCCGGAAGTGGAAAATCTTAGTCCTTGAATGTCCACTTGAGGCTGTCTTAAAAAGGGAGTTAGAAATCCATGTTAAAAAGTCAAACTTGACAGCAGAAATAAATATGTGTACAAAATGGTACAAAATAAATAAATAAATAAATGTGATTTTGCTCTTTATTGCTAGTTTTTTTCTTCTATGACAATTTTACAGGGGTTTGTGTGGCTTGTTTTTTGTTTTGTTTTGTTTTTGCTGTTCATCAGCTTAACATATTTTCGGCCATAAAGTTATGACTAATTAGGGCCGTGGTGGCTTTGAGTGACAGGTCAGTTAGTGTGTGCCATAAGCTGAGTTTGGAGCCCCACTAACAGAGATGGCTAGTAGTACAGACGGTTGCCCAGTTCTGGATCACCTTTTTTAAAGTCCTGCTATACGGAGCCATAATGCAACTGAATGTCCTTTAATTGTGTATTGTTGTATTGGGTATTTGGGTGTTATTTAGCTGAAAAAGTCTGGGTGGAGTAGCGCTTCTACTTAAAGTGTGAAGCCACATTATGTGTGGTGCAAATATTTGCCAGAAATGGATCATTTTTGCCGGTTCTGGATCACGACACTCTGTGTCACTTTGGGTTCATTCCTGGCATCTGGCTGGAGCCCTTCTAATGCAGAATGATACACACTGTGCCGAGAATGTGTTTTGAACACAAAATGATAGAAATTATACTTATTAAATGAGAATTTACTTAGTTTCGAAAGGCGCCGTTATACGTTTTTACATGCAAAAAAAGAAGTGTGGAGGTGAGATTTTGTTGGGTATTTTCTCCTCCAAACATTCTTAAAACCTTTGATAAGACAAACAGAGTCAAGAAACACCAGTGAGACAGAAAGTCAAATTAATCACGCGCGGAGTGCAGCCAGGCTGTACACCAAGGCTACACTAAAGTCTGGCCTGTGCTCCCGCTCTTTTTATTAGAGAAGCCCTCATTACATCATGAAACTTGTCCTAAGGGGGGGACAACGCGAGACAAGTTTCTTCCCGTAACATAAACACATACGTCAATAAGTGCAGCTGTAAGGAAAAACAGTTTCTTTCTTTTACTCTTATCGTCGGAGGTCAGCACATCTCATTCGTCTGTTGCAGTTATCAGCTGTTGTGCATCTGCCTGGAGTGTCCTGGTCTTCACACTAAGCATCACATCACAACAGTCAAAACAACCTTCAGGTCTATTACTCCCAGTTCATGACTGACCCCGTCATGCTTCACTCCCAGTCGTTAGCGGCTACAAAAACAAGTTGTATAATAATAATAATAAGTACATCCAGCTCTTCATTCCCAGTTCAGATTGACCCCAGCATGCTAAAACAAGGTTGAATAACACGTACATCCTCGGGGTTAGGTGCAAACAGCACAACACCGTTCTCATGAGAAAGAAGACAAGGTACAAATGTTTAACAGTGATAACATATATATATATATAAAATCCTTAACATTTCCCACCTGTTTATCGCCTGTTAAACATATAGTAGTAGTTATCACCTAGCTTAGCACTTCTTTCTTGAGATTTTCACTAAGAGGTTCATCATGGTACGTAAGCATCTATTCAGTGTTTTGAGCTGCTACTATTTTTTCAGTTACATTCATGAACAGACCCAATCGATAATTCAGTGTTTCAATCATTAATTAATTTTTTTTTTTTCCCACTCCTATCCAGGGGAACAATGAATGTGCTATTTTATCTCTTACAGACCACAATTTTTGGTCCTTTGGTACATCCGAGCCCAACATGTGATCATGTGGTAACACATCTGGGTATATCAATCTCCTCCGTCTGGTGCTGCCATTCTTCTCTGTGGAGGTCCTTGGCACTACCACATATGTATGGTCAGTCACCTGGGTAGGTGCACACACACCACCCCAATTTGGTGGGAGACTCATGTACAGTCTGGAACCACAAAGCCAATAGATGTCATCATACACCGGAGTACCATTTACAGGTGGTAGCAAAAACTTACTAACATAAGCACATGATTCATCCGTTCCCCATGGTCAGGAGCCTGTATAATTACATCCCCGTCCAATGTGATGAAGATAAGTACCAGCCACATATTATGTTTTGGTTAGGCTTAAATTATTTGATAAAACATACGTTTGGGTACACAGACGTTTCTTAATTTTACCTACAGTTTTATTCCCTGTCCCGTAAAAGCAAATTGGGAATGGCCGTTGTGATGACAATTTAACGTGATGATATTTTTGCGTTTCCCTTCAGTCTAGTCAATGGAGCAGCACTTGGGCACGCTTGTACATCCTCTGTTGAAATCCCTATCATATAAGTGGTTGCACTGAGGCAAGTGGTGTTACATCTTATCAGATTTGCTGAGAACTGCTGCCCCCGAAATACAGTTTGATTATGCATCCGTATGATAAGACATTCTGTCACCCTAGCAGGGTACGGTTTAGCCATCAGAGCTGGGTGTGTTGAGGATATAGGTATTTGCGAATAAACATAACAATTAGTAACGTAATTCCATAGCCAATAAATGAACATATCTGTACCACATATTAGTATGGTATATATGAGGGTGTCCATCTGTCTCATTCACATTATGAATAAACCTCTTCTGACGTTGCTTGCGTTGTTCTCTGGCTCGGTCCACAGTGAGCTGCAATTCTTGGGTCAACCACCAGGCCAGGAATCCGAGGAGCACGAAACACACTAAGATCACAACGCAACTGGCTGCCCTACCAACAGTCCGGCAGCGGCGGCGCTGAGCACGCCGCTCCGGGGTCTGCTGTAGTTCAGTCATGATTGCTAGGATACAGTGTTGTTAACCACCTCACCTAATAGTGCAAGGATCTCCCTGCTTCACTGGCATTGAGACAATCTATTGCTAATTAAATAGACTCCCTTTGTAGCCAGACTTCCCCTTACACTGTGGAGGCAGCCAACACACGCTGTATCTTACAGTGATGTATCCACGTTGATCTCTCCGCTATCTTTACTGCAGTTGGTGTTGTTAACAGCACTTGGTATAGACCTTCCCAACGAGGACTGGACCAGTTCTTCCTCTTAATCACTCTGATGAACACCCAGTCTCCTGGCTAGACTACTGGAAGGCCGTCCTGTGGAAGATCAAAATTATTCGGCAGTAATGTGTTTAAGTATCTCTTTCTGTGTTAATGTCTTTTTCATAAAATTTGCTAATGTTTGTTCCTCATCTGCTGTTTTAGTATCCATGTCAAAATTGGTAGACGATATGGTCGTCCATAAAGTATCTCAAATGGTGTTAACCCTGATGGTGTTGGTGTTATTCTCATATACAATTTTACTAGGTCCAAACATTCAATCCAGGTTCGTTTTGTCTCTTCTATACATTTCCTTAATCTTATTTTTATTGTGCCCTTTGTCCTTTCCACTAATCCGGCACTTTGTGGATGATAAGCACAATGATTTTTGAGATTGACCTGTAGCGCTTCTCCTACGTATTGCACTATTGTATTAACAAAATGCGCTCCATTATCTGAATAGACTGTTTCTGGTATTCCAAATCGTGGAATGATGTCTTTGCACAATGCCTTAGCCACTGTAAGTGCATCTGCATGTTTTGTAGGGAACAATTCTACCCATTTTGAGAAGGCATCAATTATGACTAAACAAAATTCCTTCCCTTCATGTTTACTCAGCTGTATATAATCCATATGAATCACTTGAAAGGGATATTGTGGTGTTGGAAATTTGCCTCTTTGGGGTCTCAAATTGCCTTGTGAGTTGTGTTTTGCACATATCATGCATGCTCTACAATGCTGTTTTGCATATGCATCGAACCCATAAGACAAAAAATAGATTGCAATTGCGATATCATACCCCTGATGAGACATGCGTCACGCCATGGCTCATAATAGCTGCCCATTTAAACATATTTTTTGGCAATATGGGTTTCTTTTGTGGTCATACGTACAAATCATTTGCATACGTAGCCCCTTTAGTTATCCACATTTGTTTTTCTCTGTCAGTTGCCTGCTGTTGCATGTCAGCAAGCAGTGTATGACCTAAATGCAAATCTGGAGTGGTTTCCTGTACAACAAAAATAGAAGAAGCTGCTGCTGCCTCTTTTGCTGCTCTGTCAGCAAAATCATTTCCTTTTGAAATACTGTCAGAGCCTTTGGTGTGAGCCGCACATTTGCATATAGCAATTTGTTTAGGCAATTTCACAGCTTTCAGTAGTGCAGTTAGGAGAGTGGCATGAGTCACTGGCTTTCCAGATGATGTCACCATTCCACGCTCTTCCCACAAACACATGCACTGTGCTGAAAGCGTACTGGCTGTCTGTATAAATCATTACAGCCGTACCTTTAAACAGATAGCAAGCTGCAGTTAAAGCTACTAATTCAGCTGCTTGTGCTGAAAATGAGGATGGCAATGAAGCAGAATCCAATACTTCTGAATTTGTGACAACAGCATATCCAGATTGTGTTTGTCCATAAGCGTTTTTAGTGGAAGAACCATCCACATACACAATTGTACTGTTTGGGATGGGTGTGTCCTGGTGGTCTGGGCGTGCTGTCATACAGGCTGTTGCTACATCAAGACAATTGTGCGGCTCGCCATCCTCAGGTAAAGGTATCAATGTGGATGGATTCAATGTTGTACAGCGCTCTACCGTAAGGTGTGGTTGTGATAATAGCAAGGACATACACGAAAGATGTCTTGCTGGGGACAAAAGGCTCATGTTTGTCTGCAACAGAAGTGCAGAAACTGCATGTGGAACTTTCAGTGTCAACTGATGGAATAGAACAACATTACTGCTACTTTGAACAGCCATAGAGGCTGCAACAACAGCCTGTACACATGGTGATAGAGCACTTGCCACTGCATCCAATTTAGATGAGTAGTAGGCAACTGGCCTCAATTTTGAGCCATACACTTGAACCAAAACACTAGTCATGAACTTATTCTTACAATCAACTGTTTGAATGAATGGTTTACTATAATCTGGTAGTGCCAAAACTGTGGATGACACTAATGTTTGTTTGACTTTTACAAAGGCTTCCTCAGCGTCTTTGTTCCATTCCAACACAGTTGACATTGAAATATCATCCTTGTACATCAAATCAGAAAGTGGACTAGTCAATTCTGCATAGCAGGGAATCCATGCCCTGCAGTAATTAGTCAGTCCAAGAAATGACATCATCTGCTTTTTGGTCTGTGGTTTTGGAGCGTGCAAAATTGCTTCCGTCCTGTCAGACAGGATCGTGCGCCCAGTGGCTGATAATTCATGTCCTAAATATTTTACTTTATCCCTACACAACTGAACTTTGTTTTTACTCACTTTGTGGCCATTATCAAATAAGAAACATAATAATGCTACTGTGTCAGTTATGCAGTTTTCTCGTGTGTCAGAGGCAATCAAGATGTCATCAACATACACTAATAGTTGGCTATCTGCCGGTGGAACGAAATTGGCTAAACATGCTGACATGACTTGAGAATAAATAGTTGGACTTTCTGCGTAACCCTGCGGTAATCTGGTGAATGTATATCGTTGTCCTTTAAAGGTAAAAGCAAACCAGAATTGACTATCTGGGTGTACTGGCACAGAGAAAAATGCATTACTTATGTCAATTACTGAGAAACTATTAGAATTTTGTCTCAGCGAATTTAACAAGGTGTGTGGATCTGGGACACATGGTGCTCTTTTAATCACAGCAGCATTTACTGCCTGCAGATCTTGAATCATTCTCCACCCCACTGAGGGCGGAGCCTTTTTCACAGGAAATATGGGTGTGTTACATGGTGAATCTGGACATGGCACTATTACTCCTGCTGTTAATAAATTTTCTATTACTGGCCTGATTCCTTCAATTGCATCAGGTTTCAATGGATACTGTCTTACACATGGTCTGTATTCTGTTTTTGGTCTTATAACTACAGGTTGTGCATTTTTAATCAGTCCTACGTCTGAAGGACCTGTTGTCCACAATCCTGATGGTACAGAAGAGAGAAGATCATCCTCTTCAGGACTCAACTGAAACACTCAGGATTGGGAAGTGGAAACATCAATGTGTGTTCCAGCTGTCAGCACCAATGGGACATTAACTGGCACTTTATACAATTTAGTTGATGGACTGAACTCCGTTCGTGGTCCAACTCTGCTCCAATCAGTGGCTGACAAAGCTGTTATGACTGTCAGTCCCAATTCTTGCCATTCTGTCAAATATGGCTTACAAAGTGACACATGTAATGGCATACCTGTGAATCTCAATTTTAAAATGTCTTCAGTGGCACCTGTCACTGTTATGACAGCTGTTGAGTTGCCATCATGAATCAAATCGGTCATTGTCAGCTTCACAGGCGAAACGTTTTTCAATTTGTTTTCATAGTCACCATCCGGACCTGGAGGATCTTTATGCCACATTGTGACATGCAGGTCAGGTGGTGACATCTTTTGTTCAGGATTTTTTAGTAGGGCTGTCGCTTGCAAGACGACATCTTTACCCCATCCTGCAGCATCTTCTTCTGAAATGTCAAATGTATAGTAATAGTGGAATGTGGGGTCATCGCTTTCTTCTCTTACCATGTTAACGCCTCCTGTGCGTTCAACAACTAATTTCCCTTGTTCCACAATTATGGACAAGCCCAATGCAGTCAATCCGTCTCGTCCTAAAAGGTTAACTGGACATTGTGGCATGTTCAACACTGACATAGTACATGTCAGGCCAAATGGATCTGCCAACGTTATGGATTTAGTGATAGGGACGTCTGATGTTTGTCCATTGCAGAGCGAACCCTAAAAATTTCGTTGCTCAATTGATGGACAGGTATGTTGTCATTACATGTGGTTCTACATGCTCCTGTATCACAAAGGAATGCCACCGGTCGTCCATTTACCAACAAAGTCACTTCTGGTTTTGGTACTGGATTTCCCAGTAAGGCACACAGATCCATATCACATTCAGACTGCCTATCTGATGTGGAATCATAGATTATGGATTCTAGTCATTGTGGATACTGTGGCTGCGGAGGATTATTCCGTTGTGGAATTCCTCCTGCTGCTCCATCAGTAGGTGGATTCGGACAATTTCTATACATATGTCCCTCTCTTCCACAGTTCCAACAAATCAGGGGACCACGTGGTGGCCCTCCCTGTCTGTGCTGCTGTTGTGGTTGCCATGGTCCTTGACGTTGTGGCTGTCCACCTTGTCTATTTTGCCATGGCTTTTGGGGGCGTTTGCACTGCTTCTGCTGTCTTAAGTTACCCTGTTGGTAACATATTTCATCATCTCCGTGTGCTACATACACTCCCTCTGTTGCTGTTCCCTGTCTTTTTTCTGCTTTAAGACTCCTTCTGCATGACAGCAGTGTGTATGTGTTTCTTCCATGTGCCTGTAGGCAATCCCAATCCAATGTTTCTGTATCCAAGCTTTTATATCCTTATTGGAATGTTGGATCAGAGCGTTTTCAATTGTTGTTCATACACTGGTGTTCCTGGCAATATGCACTATGGACCCTAAATACACTCTCAAATCTGCATCTAAACTCTGTCCATGGTTCTCTCTTCCTTTCTGTGTTGTCCTGGTAATTTCAGTATAATTATCTTTGGTCCTAACCACCTTTTGCACGTGTAATCATAGCTTCCACTCTTGTTTTCAGACTGGATCATCATGTGGCAACGTACGCCATCCTGGTCTGCAGGATTCCAGTCTCCGCGTATCTGACTCCATTTAGGGCCACATGCTTTCATCCACACCTGTTGGACTTCAGGTCCACTAAGGTGGTAAGAACTTCTAATGTTTTCTATATCCTGCATAAATCCCTCGATATCGACATGTGGTGATGGTATCATGTCGACTGCTGCTTTGATATCATCAGCATTCCATGTTCGATATACGAGCATGGTTGATCGATGTCCTGCTGTTCCTGCACGAGGATTTGGTACTTCTATCATAGGATAGGCACCTCCCTGGTCACTGTGTTCCACCATGGGAGGGGCTGTGGGCACTTTCGCTTGACTGCGTGTTTGTGGTTTTTCTGGTTTTTCACTTTTTACCTTAGGTTTTACTGCCAAATCATACTGTGGTGGCGGTACATCGTCATCCTCTGGTAGAGGAGGGTACAAATGCGTTGTTGCCGGCGGTCCAGCCGTCGGTGTTTTCTGAGGTTGTTCAGGTTCTCTGTGCTGAATTATCACATCTTCTTCTGCCTTACCTACAGCTTTCTTTTTCCTTGCTTTCTCTAATCGTCGCTTCTCTGCTCCCTTCTGTCTGTTCTCTGCTTCCTCCTCCCAAAATGCCACTAAATCTGCCCCTACTTTCTGCATCTTTTCTCATCACCTTTATGTTGCTGTTCTAACTCCTTCTTTAGCTTCTGTATACTGATCAGGTTCAGTCGTCCGTCAAAGTCATGTTTATTTATCCAGGTCTCCAATTTCTTGTTGCTTTTGGATTTTTTGCTTCCATAAATTTCCAGTCGTCAGTTGATAAATTTTCCTTATTTTTAGACGTCTTACCCCCCATTTTTATTATCCCTTGTTATAATTTGGACTTCAGACGGGGGCACACCTAGGGTGTTCTAAATCTGAAGTTTTCACTTCTTCGGACGTGACAATTAATTTGCCGTCGTGTGGTTGATTCCTTTCACCTCCCCGTAGGAAGCGGAATCACTTGCCTCCGCATCCACACACGGTTGTCACTAACGTTGTCCAAAGTATTACACTTTCACACAGTTATTTACACTTACACAAACACTATTTACACATAGAAACACTTTTAATAATCGTACGCGTATTCTTATGCCAGGGGAGCTCGCCCTCCCGTGAAATTTAACTAATGTCCTGCATTAGGGGACTCCGCCGTCCCTGCCAGATTTAACTGCTTTTTTTACAGTGCACGTATTTCTACCGGGATTTCCTTTACGTATTAAACCAGAGGAGTCCGTATCCTCCTTCCGGAATTTAACTACGTGCGTCCCTCGCAACCGTAGAGGAGTCCGCCCTCCTCGCGGATTTAACTGCTTTGCATTAACAGACGATTCCACGCCATCGCTTACGGAGTTTAACTAGTTTTATGTGATCACACTTTTATCCCCTACCGGTACGCGTATATAAACAGAGGAGTCCGCACCCTCCTTCGGAATTTAACTACGTGCGTTCCTCGCCATCGTAGAGGAGTCCGACCTCCTTACAGAGTTTAACTGTGTTCATTAACAGACGATTCTGTATCATCGCTTGCGGAATTTAACTGTTTATGTGATCTGATCACCACTCACTCAGTACTGTTACAAAGAAATTTTACTCACTGACTCGACCTCCTGTCTGTCTTCTTCGGGAAAATCTCGTCAACCAGACGATGCCAACGGTGGTCGACAATTGCAGACACGATCAATCGATCGGACCTTGGCCAAGGATTTACGTCTGGACTTGGCGACCCCCGCCGGACACCTCCGGTATTGTTGAGATCCCGGACGTAGCCCCCAGTCAATGTTGGGTATTTTCTCCTCCAAACATTCTTAAAACCTTTGATAAGACAAACAGAGTCAAGAACACCAGTGAGACAGAAAGTCAAATAATCACGCGCGGATGTGCAGCCAGGCTGTACACCAAGGCTACACTAAAGTCTGGCCTGTGCTCCCGCTCTTTTTATTAGAGAAGCCCTCATTACATCATGAAACTTGTCCTAAGGGGGGGGGGGGGACAACGCGAGACAAGTTTCTTCCCGTAACATAAACACATACGTTAATAAGTGCAGCTCTGTAAGGAAAAACAGTTTCTTTCTTTACTCTTATCGTCGGAGGTCAGCCATCTCGTTCGTCTGTTGCAGTTATCAGCTGTTGTGCATCTGCCTGGAGTGTCCTGGTCTTCACACTAAGCATCACATCACAACAGTCAAACAACTGTCAGGTCTATACTCCCAGTTCATGACTGACCCGTCATGCTTCACTCCCAGTCGTTAGCGGCTACAAAAACAAGTTGTATAATAATAATAATAAGTACATCCAGCTCTTCATTCCCAGTTCAGATTGACCCCAGCATGCTAAAACAAGGTTGAATAACACGTACATCCTCTGGGTTAGGTGCAAACAGCACAACACCGTTCTCATGAGAAAGAAGACAAGGTACAAATGTTTAACAGTGATAACATATATATATATATATATAAAATCCTTAACAGATTTCTCCTGAATTAAAAAGTAAAAGCCCCCACATTCATGCCCATTCATGATGTTGAGATGACCCACAAAGTCCACATGACTCACAAGTACTGACACGAGGCTGCTGCTTCAGTGATCCACAACTGGCAAATTGTCACGCCGGAGATAAATGCGCGCAGCAATTAAACATCAAGACATAACACACTGACATTTTCTACCCAAGTAAGTAAGTATTTTCCCACTCTAGAACCAAAAACACCGAATGGCTAACTCACCTTTGCTACGTCTTAGAGATCGTTACTTTCAAACTTGCAGGAATGAGTGAGTGAGAAAACGTGCGCACACCACAGACACCGGGATGTTTTGATTCCTCTGCTGATCACAAGGACGGCTGGATCCGGTCGAGCTTGTGGTCTTTTGTAGACAAAACATCAGTCTTGGTACCAAGTATTAGCTTATTCATGCTGATTACGAGAAACGGTGGCGCAAATACTACAGCAGTGATCCGGAGCTGGCAGTGATCCGGAACTGGGCAAGTGAATGTAGATGATAGCTGTTGTGGCCCAACTGTGTCTGTCCTTTCTGAGCATGTTATTACAAATATTCATAATAATATGGCTTGAAGTCCTAACAGATCACAGAAGAAGTCTGTTCTCTGATATTTCCATTGAATTAATTTTTTTGTGTTATTTGGTATGCCGGCACTGTGAGTACTAGTAGCAGGTATCAGTAGCTTGGTGACACTTGTGCCACTGTTAATCCACAATTACTGAAGCAATAAGGTGGTCTGAATTTTTAATGCCTTCGCCCAATCCACCTCTTTTGAAAATGACAGACCAGTGAATAAAACACCCAAATCCAAGCTAGCCTGTTAACTTTACCTTGTTTGGTAACTCTGCAATAGGGTGTGTTTGAACTTCATTTGTCATGCCCAGATCATGCAGGGTTTTACCCACGCTCCACCTTTTTACCCATTTATTAAGTATAAGTGGACTAAGCAGTGTCAACATGGTTATACCCAGAGCTGCACTTTTGAGCTTCAAGACTAGTCTTCAGAAATCCTTTACATAATGTTACAGGGGCTTCTACATTATATATGTGTGTGTGTGTGTGTGTGTGTGTGTGTGTGTGTGTGTGTGTGTGTGTGTGTGTGTGTGTGTGTGTGTGTGTGTGTGTGTGTGTGTGTGTGTGTGTGTGTGTGTGTGTGTGTACATGCGACCTAAGCCTTTAAGCAACACATCATCCAAAGATTCCGTAGAACCATTTAGACAAAGTATAAATATTACTAGTCACTGTTGTTTTTTATTACCCTATGCACTGTATGCTTGTTGTTAGCTGTTAATTGTTTCCAAACAAACAAAACCTATGCCCATTTTTTCTTCTAGATTAAAACACAGGGCTGAATCACTCCTCAGCACCATGACGGTGGTGTTCTGGAAACAAATGCTGTGTAAACACAAGACCTGCAGACCCGAGGAGAAGTAATAATGTAAAATTTAAAGCGACATAATAAGTGCAGCAAACCCATCAAACAACTCTCAAGCAACCACTAAATAATAGGGTGGTAGAATGTAATGTACAAAAATGGTGAGAGTGGACACATGATAAGAAATAGCATTTTAAGAGTAAAAATCAACTGTGAAATATTTGACTCAATAATTGAATGAATTCACTAACTCTATATCAGCGGCGGCACAGGAAAAACACCTCCGTGTTGATAACCATTTGTAAAATCCAGGTGGCTTTTGATGGCTTTCAGTGGAGTGAGTGTATGAGAAATTGTTTAACAGCAGGACATGTTCCAACTTGTCCTTAAGGCTTCCAACAGAGGTGTTTTTCCTGTGGCGGAGCGTCGCGGCGGCTGCGAGCCGACACGCGGACCCGTCCGCACGTCTTTCATTAAAAAAATCTGCTTTAACAGTGGAATATCCGGATAAAATGCTGAAACCGACTTCTTCTGAAACTTCTCTGTTCTCTCACGACGTCCTGGATCAATAGAGCCTGAAATGTGGAGGTTTTCAGCTTGAACAGGCTGACAACGGCGGCTGAGAGCGCTGTGCGACGTCTCGCACCGTGGGAAGTCCTTAAAGCGACAGTATCACCTCAAAATCTCTCAGCCGTTAAAATTTTCACTGAAAACCAGCTTAATTTTTCGAACCGTGTCCACTTCGATGTGTCTCACAGGTTTAGAAAAAATTTTGATCAAACAACGCGCCAGTCTCTCAGCAACTTCTCAGACAAAGGAATTCCGACGAGGGGCTGGACGACTCCTCCCACAAGGAGTGCTCACAGGCGAATGACGTCACCGACAGGCGTGGAAAAACTCACGCATGCGCACTAGGGTTCAAGCATGTCTGACGTAAAACATATGAATGAAATCCATATAGTTTTTTGAAAAAATAAAAAGGACCTATACTTTATTGACAGACCTCGTATATTTAATAGCCACCGCGCTGTGCACATTGCATTTGTTATTACGTCCACAAAGATGATCCAAATGCTCTTTTTCCCAACAGAATGAATGTAATAAGCAGAGAACACCATCAGCCTTTTTATTTTTGAGGAAATACTCTTGTGAAATGAATGAATGAATGAATTAATTAATTAATTAATAATTGACCGATTAATAAATTAATTGATATATCACTACTATGCAAAATTAAATATGCAGTAATGCATGTGTGCTAAATGTTTGTGGAGTTCAACAATTTATTTCTGTTACACTGACAAATAATGAGTCAATTATGTTTTACTGCACTATGTGACTACAACGGACAACGATGCAGAGCAACTGACAGACTGCAACTTACACTTGCCCATTTTCACCTCCCATTATCTGATTAGCCTCCCATTTCTTCCCCATCAGTGCATTGACCTGGACTCTGGTATAGTAGGATAGGCTCTTGATGGTCAGTAAGGGCAGAGTCTGATGAAGCCAAACCACCTGAGATGAGTGGAATCATAAATCAACAGGAGAGTAGAGAAAGTGGGATTTTTAAAGATGTTGCACTCACCTAGGCCACTTGTGGAGAGTGTGATGAATTCACAAGCACACTGCCAAGGCAAACTACTTCATTATGCCTTTACCCACTGGCTATTAATCTCCCTTGCAGGCCAACATCCTTATTTAATAAATATGGCCTCCTGCAGTCACAAGAAACATATCAAGTGTCTAGAAATACAGAGGTTGTTGCTTTAAATGAAAAGAGTGAAAATGGTGTTTACTCCACACATCTAAAATTTTTGTCAACTATAATGAAGCCTGTATTTTCACATTATCATGGTAAAGCACTTTACAAACCCCTGTAACTGTAGTAGTTGTATCTTCCATGGCATCAGTCCAAAGGTAGACTGGTCCCACATGAGGGCCCATACAAAGTACAATTTGAAAATTATGTCAGATAGTAAATAGATTACATTTTACAGATCTTCAAACCACTTTAAAATGATGCTTCTCATTCACCCTTTCATACACACACTCACACACCAGTGCCAGAGGTCTTCTATGCAAGGTGCACAACTATATGGAGCAACTTGTGGATTAAGGAACAATTAATGTTTGCTGTTGATGGTGGCCATATCATGCTCAATAAAGTATTTGCTGTTTTTGTTGTTTTCCAGTGCCCCAGATGGTGATCTTTTTTCACAAAAGGGTTCAACGCAGACAGGAATGCAGTATGCAGATGTTGGCAAGGATCTGGTGGACAGGCCATGCTCTACTAAGGTTGATCTGGCTCAGACTAATGCAGTTTCATGAAAACAGTGCTGTGTGTGTCCCAGACAGTGGACACACAAAAGACGGGCATAACAGTCACAGTCAATGGAATTCAGATAGGAGGTCTAAATCAATCAATCAATCAATCAATTTTATTTATATAGCACCAAATCACAACAAACAGTTGCCCCAAGGCACTTTATATTGTAAGGCAAGGCCATACAATAATTACGTAAAAACCCCAATGGTCAAACGACCCCCTGTGAGCAAGCACTTGGCGACAGTGGGAAGGAAAAACTCCCTTTTAACAGGAAGAAACCTCCAGCAGAACCAGGCTCAGGGAGGGGCAGTCTTCTGCTGGGACTGGTTGGGGCTGAGGGAGAGAACCAGGAAAAAGACATGCTGTGGAGGGGAGCAGAGATCAATCACTAATGATTAAATGCAGAGTGGTGCATACAGAGCAAAAAGAGAAAGAAACACTCAGTGCATCATGGGAACCCCCCAGCAGTCTAAGTCTATAGCAGCATAACTAAGGGATGGTTCAGGGTCACCTGATCCAGCCCTAACTATAAGCTTTAGCAAAAAGGAAAGTTTTAAGCCTAATCTTAAAAGTAGAGAGGGTGTCTGTCTCCCTGATCTGAATTGGAAGCTGGTTCCACAGGAGAGGAGCCTGAAAGCTGAAGGCTCTGCCTCCCATTCTACTCTTACAAACCCTAGGAACTACAAGTAAGCCTGCAGTCTGAGAGCGAAGCGCTCTATTGGGGTGATATGGTACTATGAGGTCCCTAAGATAAGATGGGACCTGATTATTCAAAACCTTATAAGTATGAAGAAGAATTTTAAATTCTATTCTAGAATTAACAGGAAGCCAATGAAGAGAGGCCAATGTGGGTGAGATATGCTCTCTCCTTCTAGTCCCCGTTAGTACTCTAGCTGCAGCATTTTGAATTAACTGAAGGCTTTTCAGGGAACTTTTAGGACAACCTGATAATAATGAATTACAATAGTCCAGCCTAGAGGAAATAAATGCATGAATTAGTTTTTCAGCATCACTCTGAGACAAGACCTTTCTAATTTTAGAGATATTGCGTAAATGCAAAAAAGCAGTCCTACATATTTGTTTACTATGCGCTTTGAATAACATATCCTGATCAAAAATGACTCCAAGATTTCTCACAGTATTACTAGAGGTCAGGGTAATGCCATCCAGAGTAAGGATCTGGTTAGACACCATGTTTCTAAGATTTGTGGGGCCAAGTACAATAACTTCAGTTTTATCTGAGTTTAAAAGCAGGAAATTAGAGGTCATCCATGTCTTTATGTCTGTAAGACAATCCTGCAGTTTAGCTAATTGGTGTGTGTCCTCTGGCTTCATGGATAGATAAAGCTGGGTATCATCTGCGTAACAATGAAAATTTAAGCAATGCCGTCTAATAATACTGCCTAAGGGAAGCATGTATAAAGTGAATAAAACTGGTCCTAGCACAGAACCTTGTGGAACTCCATAATTAACCTTAGTCTTTGAAGAAGATTCCCCATTTACATGAACAAATTGTAATCTATTAGATAAATATGATTCAAACCACCGCAGCGCAGTGCCTTTAATACCTATGGCATGCTCTAATCTCTGTAATAAAATTTTATGGTCAACAGTATCAAAAGCAGCACTGAGGTCTAACAGAACAAGCACAGAGATGAGTCCACTGTCTGAGGCCATAAGAAGATCATTTGTAACCTTCACTAATGCTGTTTCTGTACTATGATGAATTCTAAAACCTGACTGAAACTCTGCAAACAAGATTAAATAGTGGTTGTTGAAAACAGTTGCACATAAGAGTTAGACGATGGATGGATGGATGGATGGATGGATGGATGGATGGATGGATGGATGGATGGATGGATGGATGGATGGATGGATGGATGGATGGATGGATGGATGGATGGATGGATGGATGGAATGGCCAAACTTGTATTTATCCTTATGCAGAATTCTGTTGCCAAGACAGTGATGAGATAAAAAAAATAGAGGTAAATGGACTGCATTTCTGTGGAAATTTTCCATCTGATGCTGATAGTCAAAGAGCTTTGCAATAATGCTTCACATTCACAAACACACACACACACACAGTCAGTATACATCCATGCAGTGCACACTACACACCAGGAACAACTTGGACACTAAGGATCGTGCTCAAGGGGACTTAGGGATTTTCCTGACCGGCAGGAGCTTAAAACTAGGAACCTCGGGTCATATCCCATCTCTCTAACCCAGGGCTACTTAACTGGCGGCCCGCGGGCCATTTACCCATAAATATTAATAAATACATGATCAAAAGCTGCTACAAAGCGCATTCGACAATTTTCGGCATTTTACGCCACTTTGTCGCGCTTTGCGGCACATTGAATTCTTTACGGCACGTCAGCACTGTTTCCAAACAGCCCCACCTCACGTGAAGGCATTGCGGGCACTTGAACAGCTGGTGGCGGTAATGTACCGTATTGGTTTGCAAACCGCCAATAAACTCGAACGAAGAAGAAGACGACAACAGGCGCATTCAAAGGAGAAGAGACGTAAAGTTGACAACGAAAATAGAAGATTTAATAATGACTGGACTGATGAATATGTGCACGTAGAAAATGCCGAAGGCAATCCTATATGCCTGCTGTGTTGTGACTGTTGCGCAGTGAATAAGGAATATAACATGTGGAGGCACTTCATTACGACTCACTCCCATTTTGACAATGAATATCCACTGGATTTTGATGCACATCAAATAACAATAAAAGGACTTAAC
The DNA here is from genome assembly GCF_902500255.1 of Thalassophryne amazonica. NCBI lineage: Eukaryota > Metazoa > Chordata > Actinopteri > Batrachoidiformes > Batrachoididae > Thalassophryne > Thalassophryne amazonica. The sequence continues at coordinate 56,280,274 of NC_047104.1, forward strand.
ATGAACTACAAGCGAAGCACTGCAATCTTCTCCCGTAGCTGCACTCTGCAACAGAAGACAAGAGCAGCATCCCTGCGTGTTGCGTGGGTTCTTGCTAAAAAGAAAATCCTGACTGACTCCAAAACAGTGAAAGAATGTACAGATACAACAGCTGCAAGACGACTGGATGTTTTAGTCACAGACGTTTTCGAGACTCAGTTGATGAACGTTGAATTCATGTCGCTGGCTGTGGATGAGTCACCTGACAGCTCCGATACAGCACAACTTTGTTTGAGGTCATCCATGTCTTTATGTCTGTAAGACAATCCTGCAGTTTAGCTAATTGGTGTGTGTCCTCTGGCTTCATGGATAGATAAAGCTGGGTATCATCTGCGTAACAATGAAAATTTAAGCAATACCGTCTAATAATACTGCCTAAGGGAAGCATGTATAAAGTGAATAAAATTGGTCCTAGCACAGAACCTTGTGGAACTCCATAATTAACTTTAGTCTGTGAAGAAGAGTCCCCATTTACATGAACAAATTGTAATCTATTAGACAAATATGATTCAAACCACCGCAGCGCAGTGCCTTTAATACCTATGGCATGCTCTAATCTCTGTAATAAAATTTTATGGTCAACAGTATCAAAAGCAGCACTGAGGTCTAACAGAACAAGCACAGAGATGAGTCCACTGTCCGAGGCCATAAGAAGATCATTTGTAACCTTCACTAATGCTGTTTCTGTACTATGATGAATTCTAAACCTGACTGAAACTCTTCAAATAGACCATTCCTCTGCAGATGATCAGTTAGCTGTTTTACAACTACCCTTTCAAGAATTTTTGAGAGAAAAGGAAGGTTGGAGATTGGCCTATAATTAGCTAAGATAGCTGGGTCAAGTGATGGCTTTTTAAGTAATGGTTTAATTACTGCCACCTTAAAAGCCTGTGGTACATAGCCAACTAACAAAGATAGATTGATCATATTTAAGATCGAAGCATTAAATAATGGTAGGGCTTCCTTGAGCAGCCTGGTAGGAATGGGGTCTAATAAACATGTTGATGGTTTGGATGAAGTAACTAATGAAAATAACTCAGACAGAACAATCGGAGAGAAAGAGTCTAACCAAATACAGGCATCACTGAAAGCAGCCAAAGATAACGATACGTCTTTGGGATGGTTATGAGTAATTTTTTCTCTAATAGTTAAAATTTTGTTAGCAAAGAAAGTCATGAAGTCATTACTAGTTAAAGTTAATGGAATACTCAGCTCAATAGAGCTCTGACTCTTTGTCAGCCTGGCTACAGTGCTGAAAAGAAACCTGGGGTTGTTCTTATTTTCTTCAATTAGTGATGAGTAGAAAGATGTCCTAGCTTTACGGAGGGCTTTTTTATAGAGCAACAGACTCTTTTTCCAGGCTAAGTGAAGATCTTCTAAATTAGTGAGACGCCATTTCCTCTCCAACTTACGGGTTATCTGCTTTAAGCTACGAGTTTGTGAGTTATACCACGGAGTCAGGCACTTCTGATTTAAAGCTCTCTTTTTTAGAGGAGCTACAGCATCCAAAGTTGTCTTCAATGAGGATGTAAAACTATTGACGAGATACTCTATCTCACTTACAGAGTTTAGGTAGCTACTCTGCACTGTGTTGGTATATGGCATTAGAGAACATAAAGAAGGAATCATATCCTTAAACCTAGTTACAGCGCTTTCTGAAAGACTTCTAGTGTAATGAAACTTATTCCCTACTGCTGGGTAGTCCATCAGAGTAAATGTAAATGTTATTAAGAAATGATCAGACAGAAGGGAGTTTTCAGGGAATACTGTTAAGTCTTCTATTTCCATACCATAAGTCAGAACAAGATCTAAGATATGATTAAAGTGGTGGGTGGACTCATTTACTTTAAATGCAGTGTTGAGGCTGTCATTCTCAGCATCTGTGTGGATGTTAAAATCGCACACTATAATTATCTTATCTGAGCTAAGCACTAAGTCAGACAAAAGGTCTGAAAATTCACAGAGAAACTCACAGTAACGACCAGGTGTACGATAGATAATAACAAATAAAACTGGTTTTTGGGACTTCCAATTTGGATGGACAAGACTAAGAGTCAAGCTTTCAAATGAATTAAAGCTCTGTCTGGGTTTTTGATTAATTAATAAGCTGGAATGGAAGATTGCTGCTAATCCTCCGCCCCGGCCCGTGCTACGAGCATTCTGACAGTTAGTGTGACTCGGGGGTGTTGACTCATTTAAACAAACATATTCATCCTGCTGTAACCAGGTTTCTGTAAGGCAGAATAAATCAATATGTTGATCAATTATTATATCATTTACTAACAGGGACTTAGAAGAGAGAGACCTAATGTTTAATAGACCACATTTAACTGTTTTAGTCTGTGGTGCAGTTGAAGGTGCTATATTATTTTTTCTTTTTGAATTTTTATGCTTAAATAGATTTTTGCTGGGTATTGGTAGTCTGGGAGCAGGCACCGTCTCTACGGGGATGGGGTAATGAGGGGATGGCAGGGGGAGAGAAGCTGCAGAGAGGTGTGTAAGACTACAACTCTGCTTCCTGGTCCCAACCCTGGATAGTCACGGTTTGGAGGATTTAAGAAAATTGGCCAGATTTCTAGAAATGAGAGCTGCTCCATCCAAAGTGGGATGGATGCCGTCTCTCCTAACAAGACCAGGTTTTCCCCAGAAGCTTTGCCAATTATCTATGACTACTTGCTGATATGTCAGGAAATTATCACCTTTCTATGTGAATGCAAGCACAAGAAGGCTCAAACATTTCAGATAAAAATGCTGGATGAGAAATTTGTCTCAGAAATGTGCTTTTTAAGTAATATCATGCTTCATTTGAATGGTCTTAATCTGAGTCTTCAGGGGAGGGATAAAACAGTGGCTGATGTGGTTGAAAAGCTGACTACTTTAATAAAAAAAAAATAGACATTTTCACATGTGATCTTAATAACAGGCTGCTGCACTTTCCCACACTCAGTGACTTCATTAGTATATACGTTTGATGTTCTGTTAAATAAAAAGGGAAAAAGAAATGCAGTAGCATTTGTCTCAATTGTACATCCGAGAGTAATAGTACAGGTCACGAGAATGTCCAGCCCACAGATCATAGTATTCTGACAAATTTGGCCCCCGGTAAAATATAGTTGAATAGCCCTGCTCTAACCTCTCGACCAGTAGTTCCTACCTTTTTTCCCTGGAGGCCCCCCTACTTGTACATAAGAAATCCTGCAGCCTCTCAGCCCTTTCTGGAATACTTTGGACACCACTGCTCTAGACACCCCTTGTGATCTTTGATACCCACCTAAGGGGGATTCAGACATCTGGTTGGGACGCAGGGCTCAAGACCATCACCTTGTAGTGTATTTTTTTTTTTTACCAAAGACAAATGACGTGCTAATAACAAACTTGTTATGATGATGGTTTTGTTGTGTATTATTGATAACAGTTAACAGATGTTTAGAAGGATAAAGTATATACTCCTTGTGCACCGACTGGGTGGTGGCATTTAGAGAAACACACCTAATATATTCAAACGTATATAAAAACACTACATGTGCAACATGTGTAAATTAAATAAAGCGCTTAATTTTAAAGAAAAGGAAAAATGAACTAAAATCAAACATATGAGTGAAAATGATGATTATATGGGTTTTAAAGGAAGGCACATTAACATGACTCACAGTAACCTCAGAAGGCCGGATGACCCAGAGTTGAACTTGCAAAGCCTGCAGATTTTGCAAGAAGTGATCTCATCACACCTGCATATTGCTTCAAAAAAATGATGTCATTAACAGCTGTTTTCATTGGTGTAAGATTTCCTAAGTTTGGAAATACCACCCACTTGGGGTGGAGATACTAACCCCTGTAAGGTATAAAGGTGACTGCAAACCATTGTGTTTCGAAGCTGTCCTGGTGTTTTTTGTTGTTGTTGTTTGTTTTTTAAGACTCTGTGAACTTCCTTTTGCCGGCAAAAAAATAAATAAATAAATAACCTGCTGCTTTGAGATTTTGATTCCTCAGACTTTTCTGGATACCTTTAAGAAGACATTTTAAACAACTGAGCACAGCTAGAACACTTAAGCCCCCATCACACATAGCAAGAATGTGGAGGAACCATGTCCGATACGGCAAATATTGCCATAATCCAACACAGTCTGGAGGAAAAGAGGCGTGGCCAGCGTGTGTGTGTGTGTGTGTGTGTGTGTGTGTGTGTGTGTGTGTGTGTGTGTGTGTGTGTGTGTGTGTGTGTGTGTGTGTGTGTGTGTGTGTGTGTGAATAACGCTGCATGATCCAGTGGCATGCACGCGCACATGCACTCCACGTGAGCAGATGGGGGATGGACATATTATACGTAGCACGTGCAGGTCATACCAGCAGGCTTTGCGGTGCCAAATCCATCTCTAGGTTCCCTCGTACACGATCAAATCTTTTTGGATCCTGTTTTGCCGGCATTGGAATATGTAAATTGCGGTCAGATGGTCCTCAAATTACACATGGATCACCGTCGGATAGGTGTCCCATCTCGACGGCGCCTGGACAGTTTTGAACATGTGCATGTGCACACTCAGGGCCACCAGCTGATTTTGACCAACTGTGTCGACTTCCGTAGATGGCTGGCAGAATGTGTTGGAACTCAAATCCGATACCCTTTGGATGTGTGCCGATTCATAATTCCAACACCATTCTGTGTGATTCCAGCTATGTTTGACGGGGGTATTAGACTCTCATCTCATGATCAGGGACTCTGTCCTAAGTCTCCATGACAACCTCAGGCATTCAAATGATAAATTTTTGACCGCTGGCCCCTTCAGCCTTCCTCTCATGGTGTCATTACTGGGGTTGTATTTCTGGTTACGAGAAAGCCAACAACCAGTGATTATTGGGACTCCTCATCTTCCACGCAAATAAAGGAAACAACCATTTTCTCCTCAGCCTATTACTGTCATCATATGTATGAACAGGAACAAAGGATTGATACTGAATAAAAATACACAGCAAAATACTAGCATTCACATACCCGCTCGCACGCACACACACACAAGAAACGAGGACGTATGCATGCACAGATTTTATATATATATATATATATATATATATATATATATATATATATATATATATATATATATATATATATATATATATATATATATATATATATATATATATATATATATATATATAATATCCCAGTGGACCTCCTCCACTTTAAACACTTAACAGGTTAAATAAGTAATGATGGCCTGTGCACTGTGCGTGTGCTAATGTTAACGGCATCAGCCACTAGGCCCCGGTCCCACAGCAGCAGGAGTCCTTAAAGTGAATAATTTGCTTCTGCTCAAGCCACCACACTGGAGCCGTTCACCAAGTAGATTATGGGCCTTTAAGTAGCAGCCAGCCCTGAAATGTGACTCAAGGGCTCGAGGGCTTTTAGGAGGAGGTACCACTCCTTTGAATGAAACGGAGTCTAATGGGACTGCCAGTGTGGATGGCAACAAAATTTAGACATACCACGGGAAAAGAACAATAGACGCAACGATGAGGTTCGTGGTCGTAGTGATTACTGTGATATGTCAACCAGCAGGGAATACAGGGAGAACCCTAACCCTATCAGTATATGTGCTGTTTTGAACTGCCCAGATTATGGTGATGGATGAAATGTTTTGTTGTCACATCATGATGATATCCGCAGACAGATATGTATTCTTTATGTATATATCTGTGTATCTAAATGGGTATTTACAGTATTTGCACTCTTATGATACATTTTTTTATTGTTGCTCATTTGGTGCGTGGATCTGAGGAAGAAATCATGTGAATAAAGTTCAACACTGACCTCAGAGAAAAACAAAATGCATATGGGTGACTATCACCACTCACCGTCTTCCAAATCTATCAAAGTATTAGAAGATGGAAAGTTGCAAGTTTGTCAGCTCAGCCCCATCCCTTTTCAGTGTCTCATGTAGGGATTTCAACTAGTGCCGGGCAATAAAACCATCACAATGATATACTGAATCTCCATGAAAAATGATGACAAGCTTTGGACATTACAGTATACGTTTATATATGGACAGATCTAGCAACATGTCACACAGCACAGACAACTGAGAATGGCTGCAATTTTAAGCTTGCATATAAAAGTGCATGACAATTTGACTCAAAGTCTTGTTTGAGCTACCAGTGCTGAAGAAAGTGCTGAAAACAGGGCAGAGACAGAGAGTGCGAGAGAGAGAGACTCGAACTGGTAAAAGACTTAAAAAAAATGTCTGTGAAAGTGAACTCAAGTCATCCTCTAAAAGTGAGGAAATTATTGACCAAAAAAAAGGTTATATAACGGTGGGTTAGGGATACATCGATACAGGATGTATCATCGATGCAGGATGACAGAATAAAGATCCAGAGTCCCTGTTGTGTGAACATATTTACACCATAGGCCATGTAATCAATATCCCTTTGGATTTTTGAGACCATGATGTACCCCACAGTTTTTTTTTTTGTTTTTTTTTTTACAAACGTGAATTTTGAGCATGAGTGAGAACCACTTGCCCAAAATGTCAACATGTATCAAGTATTTTATTTTCCCAAAAAATATTTATAAATAAATAAATAAATAAAATAACAACACAGAAATCATGCAATTCACTTTTAAAAAATACTTCCATCAGTATGTATGGATTTTATTATAGAATATGCAAAAAAAAAAGGTGTTCAGTTCCTTCATTTCATTATCATTGCTGTCCTCAGAATCTTCTTCACTGTCATCATTATCGAATGTCTTGCAGATCTGTGCATGAAACATTGTTTTGCAGACATGTACAAGTGTCTGCATCTCCACATCAGTTTTTTTGTTGTTTGTTTGTTTGTTTTACAATTATCAATGCAGTACACAAGTTCCATTACACAATCATGCAATTGCAAAAATCACAGTTACCATGAAAACAATTTGCAATCAGATGCGGTATTCCAATTATGCATTTGCTGAGCAGTAAAAAAAAAAAAAAAAAAAAAACATTGGCCAGCGGTTCCCCATGCAATGAAGCAGTCACAATTACCATTTATTTGAATGGCCATGAGATATAGTTTTCCAATCATGTCATTGCTGGAGAATAAGTACATCTAAGTCACTAAACAAATAAGTGAATGAATGAATGAATGAAAGAATGAATAAGTAAATAAATAAATAAAATAAAGACTAGAGGTTCTTGTACATGTCTAGCAGTAAAGCATAAAAACCTCACTGTAGTATTAATTTGAATTAAAATTGTTACGGTGCATCCAGAAAATACTCATAGCACTTCACTTTTTAAAAATTTTACAGTTGTATGTAAAAGTTTGGGCACCCCTGATGATTTCCATGATTTTCTTTTATAAATCATTGGTTGTTTGGATCAGTAATTTCAGGTAAATATACAGTGGGGCAAAAAGTATTTAGTCAGTCCCTACTTAGAAATATGAGAGAGGTCTGTAATTTTCAACATAGGTACACTTCAACTGTGAGAGACAAAATGAGAAAAAAAATCTAGGAAATCACAATGTAGGATTGTTTAAATGATTTATTTGTAAATTATGGTGGAAAATAAGTATGTGGTCAATAACAAAAGTTAAACTCAATACTTTGTAACAAAATTTTTGTTGGCAATGACAGAGGTCAAATGTTTCCTGTAAGTCTTCACCAGGTTTGCACACACTGTAGCTGGTATTTTGACCCATTCCTCCATGCAGATCTCCTGTAGAGCAGTGATGTGTTTGGGAGCAAACATTTTCAGCGGTGGAGGAGCCATATTATTAATCATTTTAAAAAACAGACGTAAGTTTGAAAATTGTTATGTGTCGGACGCAGCTCGGAGAACCGACCAGCGTTTGAAGGACCCAGTATGAAATAAGCAGAGCACGGTTCAAAGGCTAACTGAATTTAATACATAACAGTGATAATATAATAACAAAAGGTGCGGCCTGGCGTGGTGCGCTCCCAGCAGCGCTAACGGTCCGGAGCCAGAAGCTGTTTCGGACCCAAGGACCCCGCCGACACCCCCCAGGTGGCCGCAACAACCGAGTCTGTGAAAGAAGGAACCATTAAGTGAGTCCACACTCTACACACAGAACACTTAAAGGTGTACAAACAGCAAACACTTCCTGGCTTGATTACTGATCAGCTTCCCAACCTGCAGGCATAACAATCAGTTCACAAAACTCCACTGCGGTGAAAGCTGATACATGACTAACAAACAGCTCAATACAATAAGGTGTGAGGGACACCACACTTACTGACTGTATAAATGTTAGTCACAAAATCTAACATACCTCAGGAAGTGTGCTGACGAGCGTGAAACCTCACCCCCTCCTCTTTCACAGACTGTGCATCAAACCTGGACGTTCTCAGCATCCGCTGTTGATGAGATGGCTCCCGAGACGACGATCTCACCCGTCTGGTCACAAGGTCGAGTCTCTGGCAAATACACACTGTGCACTCCAGTCTTAAATGCCAACATGTTCCAATCCATCCAGATGCACCACAGCTGTGAGTCCTGACGAGTCGCAGGTGATCAGGGTGAGGTCCTGACAGCCTCAGCAACACAGCCACTCAGTCCCAAACGCACGCCACCTGGGAGGAAAACCAAAAGACAGAAACAAACCGGCAGCCAGGCCCCCCCAGCCATATAACAAAAATACAACCATGTTTTCACAACTCAGCATTTTATGTTTTCCAAGTATTTTGCAATGATGATATAGTTGTGATTTTCTATCAATAATTTTAAGTGCCTGTTTATGGATTGATTCCAGTGGTTTCATTGTTGTCTTATTTGCTTGTGACCAACATGAAATAGCAAAAGTTAAATGAGATATTATCATTGCATTCCCGTAGATTTTGACTCCTTGGATGCTCAGCAAATTTCTTATACCTCTGAAATTTGACAAGTTATATTTCAATGTGTGACAAACCTTTTTTATATGGTTGTTAAAAGTTAGTTTTGAGTCCAAAATTATGCCTAAATATTTGAACTCAGTGACATTTTTTAGTGTTTCACCCTGCACTTTCATCAGGGGGTAGGTTTTAAATTTTGTTTTATTGAGAAATACATTGGTGCAGTTTTTTCTACATTCAATGTTAGGCAGGAGTCATTAAGCCAATCAGAAATTTTGTTCATTGCTACTGATAATTTGGCTGCCACTTGTTCAGAGTCCTTCCCATCCGTGTAAATGACAGTGTCATCAGCGTACATCTGCACACCTACACCATCACACACGGATGGGAGGTCATTGATATATAGACTGAACAACAGTGGCCCCAGGACAGAGCCTTGTGGTACTCCCATGGTGCTTTGATGATGATTGATTCATTTTAGCTCAAAAGGATTTTCAGAAAGCTGGAAATGTTCTTGTATCTATCCCCTGTAGGGACTGAGTGAAAAAGTGATGATTTTGCTGTTTTACAACACAGTTTTCACCAAATTATGCAATCAATTACTTATTTTGTATTTTTATTTAATATAAATCATGTTCAAGAGAATTGTTACCTGATTTCCTCAAACCCTTACCTGTTCCCTCAAAATGTTTGAGTAGGACTGATGTATCACATTTTACATACGCAATCTTTAATTAAAACCAAACAATCTCATCCCCACCTACAACTTGCATACCACATGAAACTAAATAAAATAATAACTGTTAACTACTTATACAGTAACTGGGATGAGAACCCTTTTTGTGGTTACAATTAGAGGAGCACCGATCGATCGGCCACTGATCATTATCGGCCGATCACGCCTTGATCGGTTTGATCGGTGATCGGCAAAATGCGCCGACCAAAAGGACCAATCACAACAGTGCAAAGTTGTTTTGGGGGGTGTTTGTCAGGAAAATGAGAATTTCTCTACATTGATTACAGACCCTGCAGCGGGTCCGTGATCAACTTTTCTGCAGCGCCTTTGCTCTGAACCTTGAACCAATCGAAGCAGTGGTTCGCAGATTGAAGCAATGCTTTGATCTGTGGCTTCGTTTATACTTTCTTTCTTTCGCTTAATTTTCCCCCGCTAAAACCCTAAAGAGCATACGTCTGTGAGTATTATTTACCTTTTCTATGTTAAACCGACCTGTTATGGTCTTCTGAAACAGTTGATAGATGTATTTTATAACTTAAAAACGGGAGCGATGCTAACGTGTTAGCATGTCTATGGCATTTTCAATGTTAAAAGTTAGCATTACGCATTTGCAGCTGTCATCACGTTCGGGTGCATTTGTTTTCAAATTGTAATATTTCTTTAATTTATTTTTGTTTATATATTAATAATCTAATGCTTATTATATACAATTTTGGAGAAAGAGACAAAAGAACCTGAATAGAAACACAACAGAAAATATATAATAGAAACTAACAATGAACATACAGAAATAAATAAATACATACATACAGAAATAAATGTTTCCTGTGAACACCTAGTGTCTCTTACACCTCCATTTCATCCCTGTCTTATTTAAGTTTAATGACAGTTTGTTTCGGTCAAACCATATTTTCAATTTGTTAATTTCTTCAGTGATTTCCTCCAGACCTATCTGCCAAACTAGAAAACTGCTGCATCCTAGTAAGAGCAGAATACTACTGGAATTAATTTTAATAAGGAAAGTTGTTTTGTTTTTTCTCACTAAATGGGTGCTGCACTCACTCCAGTTTATCATCTGGAGTAGTCCCAGATTGCATTTCAGAGCTTCTAAAATTCAAACATTTTTGTGCAGGTGGTGTTGGGGGATAATTTTGGGTTTCAGCTTTTTTTGTTTTTTTACCACTTTCATCCCTGAATATGTCAATCGTGAGTCATGTTTGTGCCGATTAAAGTTAATAACTGGGACTCCTGTCTTGTTGCGAGAAAGAAACGAGAATCGTCCTCCGTTCTGTTCACACAGCTCCAAACGCTGTGGCTCTCTGATGAGTCAAGTTAGAATGATAGAGTCCAGTCTGAATTAATAACTTAAAAGTGAAACACAGTTTTGTTTATTTTTGTTTTTGCTTTCCTCTGTGACGTAAACTCATTTTGACTTCTGATATGAGCTGGATGGACAAGGAGAGCAGCCGCCATCATCTAATGTAGTCCATGTCTGTCCAGCTCATATCAGAAGTCAAAATGAGTCAAATGGCTCTGAGAGATCTAAATGGACTGCTGTGTAATGAATGGAACTACACTGCCATCTAGTGGATATCCAGTGTGCGTGAGTGTGTATTTGTGAATCAGTAGGCATTTGTTTGTGGATCTGTGGATTTCGTGAAAAGAATGTCTCAAAATTACGTCACAGAGGAAAGCGATGAATACATGTAATTGGTGATCCACACATGCTGAAACTCAATTCACAAATACAATTTCCAGTTTTACAAATGTAATTTTTTTTTTTTTTACAAATTAAGTTTTATATTTGCAAATACAACATTATTTGCAAATACCAATTTACAAGTTACAAATATGAAATTTGCATTTGTGGATATCTGAACACATTTGCAAATCAATGATTATTTGTAGATCAAATCAATGATTATTTGTAGATCACCCTGTGTGCATTTACAAATATTGAGATAATTTTAACCCCATAGAATGAGGGCTGTATTTTACATTCTCAACGTTCTGTAGGCTGTAACCTGAGCAACAAGAAACATGGAAAAGAAAAGCTTGCTGGTAGAACAAAGTCAGTGTAATAAAACAAAAGTTGGCAGTTTATTCTAGTGTCTTTATTTGAATGCATGTTTTTTGTTTTCATCATTAAGTTTTAATACAAAAATAGTCCTATACATTAGACCTATATTCTTATTTTGGGCATGATCCAAATATGTACTTGATCGGTATCGGCCTTGATCGGTATCGGCCGATCAAAATTTCAGTGATCGGTGATCGGCCTAAAAAATCCTGATCGGTGCACCTTACAATCATTTAACTGCATGTCAACTGTATATGTGTGATAATGTAATTTCTGAGAAACAAAAAAAAAAAAAGGTTTGGAGCTTATAAAAATAAAAAGACAAAAAAAATCAACAGTATGTTTGCCACAGCTTTTCCTGCTTGATTTCCTTTTCAGCTTAGAACATTGTGACTGAGTTTTATATTGTGTTCTTCATGCCAAACAGCACCAGGCTTCTGATAAACCCTTGAGAAAGCAAACAGACACCATCAGTTGATTCATTGTGCCATCTCTTCAATGAAGATATGACTGAAACATCAAATCAGCCCAAAATGACATCTCAACATCAATACACGTTTCCTACCCCACTGCTGTGACAGTAAAAGCAGTATTGATTGCTGCACAGATTAAGAAGACTGCTGGGAGCAATTTAACATACAAGCTGAAGCGTCCCAATTGATGTCTTTCAGCAATTACAAATCACCTTGCACCAGGCCGGAAAAGCAAGAATCTACATGGTTTAGAAGGAAGGCAAAGGTTCTAGAGCAGTGATTCCTGAAGTGTGTGTCATGGCCCCCTTGTGGGCTGCGAATGGGCTGCGTGTAGACTGCAGCCTCCTGGTGAGCCATGCAGCTTGCAGGTGGGTAATGAGGTCATTAGAAGGAATAAATAAAGCTGTGGGATTTAAATTATATATTGTGTGACCTAGTATAACATTATGCATCAAAATACCTCATCTTAGGGCTCCTTCGCACATAGTACGAATAAATACAAATCAGGGCGAATCACAGCAGAACAGCTCGTATGAGCAAACCACAAAACATTGAGCCAACGGGCAGGCATGCACGATCCCGCTACAACGGTATCATCCACGCAACAGTGTTGTGCGAGCAGGAATACAGTGAGAGCAGCTGAGATGTGTTGCACCACATCGGGCCGCTGATATGGAGAAAAATAAAATAAAAACCAGCTGTATAATTAGTGAATATCACTGGGTTGATATAAAAAATACATAAAAAGGGACGCAATACAGAACCCCGCAGTTAAATAACCCTGGTTAAATTAAAAAAAAAATGCCACTCACAGGATTCAAACCTGTAAGTTCTGATTACCAGACAGAATCTTTACCAGTGTGCTACATCATTGTCCTGTAACTGCGGAAAAATGCCTGAAATCAACCATGACATAATGTCTTTAAAAAAAAGAGAGAAAAAAAAACGTAATAACTGACCAAACAGGTTTAGGTAACTTTCGAATAAATATCCAGTGCATGTATGGCAGATGTGATGCTCACAAAGACCTTATGTTCCCTGTGGTCATGGATCCTACCACAAGAAACAACATGGAGTGTACTGATCACTAGGTCAACACCTTTGACAAAAAGAACTACAGCATGGCACAACCACTGAATTTGAAATTAAAAACAAGAAGCATGGAAAAAAAGTTGCGAACATCGAGATGCTTCTTGTGCTAACAAAGATGGACCAGCCCCATTCTGTACTCATTTGTACAACATTAGACACCAGTTCACACATATTAAAAAGCTGAAACACAGCTTGCCTGAGAATGAAGTTGCAGTCCATGTCGACTACAGCAAAAACTACACTTGCAAATGGAAAAAAGAAATTAAAGATACTCATTTTGGTGGATTTCACCAGCAAGTCACGCTACACACAGACATGATATACTTCAGTGGTGGACAAGCTGAATCATTTCCAACTGTATCTGGTAGCTTAAGACATGACGCTGTTGCCTCAGGGGCTCATTTGTATCCAATCATGGATCATATTAGAGCCAGCCACCCACTGACAAACAACATCCACTTTCTCTCAGATGGGCCGGAGTTGCAGTACAGGAATAAGACATCATTCTACCTTCCTTCCACAATGCCTTTCATGGATGTAAAGTTCTTTGTGAGGGCAGATATATTACATTTTATTATTATTATTATATTATATAAGGTCTTCTTGGGTGCTCAAAATATCAGACTGTGAACCTGTTCAGGCATTTAAGTTACCACATGTGTGCACGTTTTGGCTTGGCAATGGCATGTTTCTATCTCCAACTTGTGGAACATATCCTCATTATAATATTGGGGAAGTTAACGGATGGGGGTGTATTGCACAGAGATGTGTCTTTTTCTGCCAATGTCAGAATAATTCACATTTTTCGCCATATGTAATCTTTCCCTTTTTTATGGTGTCTATATAGTTGTAAAATTTTGACTTATGCTTGATGATTACGACATGGTGATTACTAAGTTAGATGATTAGGCACTAAGTTAGATTTCTAAGAAGGTAGTATGATGTCTCTATAATGTATAGACTCTCATCCACTTCACTCTTCAGAATCTGAGGATAAACACCAGCATCAGTCAGTGTCAGGGCCTGTATGGGGCTTACTTCTTCTCTTCTACATTTAAGAAATAACATTCATTGTTTTTGAGTTATCGTGTAACAAACTGCAGGGGGTGGACTTATTATCCGAGGCCATCAAAATAGGCCATCGGATATTGCGAAGGCTTTGCGGTCGTCCATCTGGCCGTCCATCCATTCCTCCATCTGTCTGTCCAACTGTCTGTGCTCAGCATGAGTCCAGTCCTATTACTGCGAGTTTCTTCAAATTCACGAGTAACATTCTTGTGAGACAGACCTTGGATAAGTTTAAAGATGGCTAACCTTGACCTATTTGAAGAGATCAAGGGGTTGGTAAGGTTAGTCCTTACTGGCGTAAAGTGCCTTGATTCGACTTTCTTGTGATCTGGTACTATATAAATATAATTATACACTCAACAAAAATATAAACGCAACACTTTTGGTTTTGCTCCCATTTTGTATGAGATGAACTCAAAGATCTAAAACTTTTTCCACATACACAATATCACCATTTCCCTCAAATATTGTTCACAAACCAGTCTAAATCTGTGATAGTGAGCACTTCTCCTTTGCTGAGATAATCCATCCCACCTCACAGGTGTGCCATATCAAGATGCTGATTAGACACCATGATTAGTGCACATGTGTGCCTTAGACTGCCCACAATAAAAGGCCACTCTGAAAGGTGTAGTTTTGTTTTATTGGGGGGGATACCAGTCAGTATCTGGTGTGACCACCATTTGCCTCATGCAGTGCAACACATCTCCTTCGCATAGAGTTGATCAAGTTGTCAATTGTGGCCTGTGGAATGTTGGTCCACTCCTCTTCAATGGCTGTGCGAAGTTGCGACAACGAACTGGAGTCAGGTCGAGACCCCAATGAGGACGACGAGCATGCAGATGAGCTTCCCTGAGATGGTTTCTGACAGTTTGTGCAGAAATTCTTTGGTTATGAAAACCGATTGTTTCAGCAGCTGTCCGAGTGGCTGGTCTCAGACGATCTTGGAGGTGAACATGCTGGATGTGGAGGTCCTGGGATGGTGTGGTTACATGTGGTCTGCGGTTGTGAGGCTGGTTGGATGTACTGCCAAATTCTCTGAAACGCCTTTGGAGACGGCTTATGGTAGAGAAATGAACATTCAATACACGAGCAACAGCTCTGGTTGACATTCCTGCTGTCAGCATGCCAATTGCACGCTCCCTCAAATCTTGCGACATCTGTGGCATTGTGCTGTGTGATAAAACTGCACCTTTCAGAGTGGCCTTTTATTGTGGACAGTCTAAGGCACACCTGTGCACTAATCATGGTGTCTAATCAGCATCTTGATATGGCACACCTGTGAGGTGGGATGGATTATCTCAGCAAAGGAGAAGTGCTCACTATCACAGATTTAGACTGGTTTGTGAACAATATTTGAGGGAAATGGTGATATTATGTATGTGGAGAAAGTTTTAGGTCTTTGAGTTTATCTCATACAAAATGGGAGCAAAACCAAAAGTGTTGCGTTTATATTTTTGTTGAGTATAAGTGAATAGTATATTGATGTGTATGTCTGTGTGTCGACATGTAGTAGTGAATTTGTATTTATGTAAATATGACTGATTAGAATTGTTGGACTTGTACTAGCAGGGGTGGGCGCTAATAAGCTTTGCTTCAGCCCACACCCTTTCGGACTCACTAGTTTTGTCTGTGTTTGTTTGTGGAATTGTTCATTTTTTTTTATTTGAATATTTTGTGTGCCGAATAAAAAACTTTGTCAACTTGTCAACATCTAAAGGTCACATTCTTTTTCCTATATTTATGCCATGAATCATGCAAATTCGTTTTTTGGGATGGGATGGAGGAAGACAGCCAATCAGAGTAGAGAGGCACCCTGATGTCTCACCATGATGATGTCTCTCTGGATGCTAATTCAACATGGCGGAATTCACTCCCAAACCAATGTGTTTCTGTGTAAATATAACACGTTTCTCATATATTATGTAAAAGCTAGTAAGAAATAAACACTTAGAAAATTGAAAATGCAATATAAACATACAGAGGTGAATGTGTCAATGATACACAGATAACACAATAAACCATAAATGCTTGTTTTCATTGTGGTCCTTGTGAAATTATCATGTGATAAAATAGAGGGACTTGACTCAGCATGTACAAATTGTAAATAAGACAATAGGATCTTAATAATTAATGTAAATAACAATAAATGTAAACTTATATATTGTTGTTGGCAGTTTCCTCGCTTGCGAGGATAGTGGGAAGGCCTTTTTTTTTTTTTTTTTTTAGTTTATTTTCTACAAGCCCTCTGGTGGCTGAAAAGTCCGATGCGGGATGCACAAGACCTGTTACACTTGGGGCAAATGAACACTTGAGTAGGTTGGGCTTGTGCTGCTGCCCGCTCTTTCTGTCTTTGACGCTTCTGGCATGAGGCCTCACTTCTTTCTGCCTCAAACTTCAGGCTGGCGGATTTGATGCTGGAATGCCAGCTGAGTCTATCTGTAGCTAGATGCTGCCATGACTGATGCTGAATGCCTGCAAGGGAGAGCTGTTTCTTCAGCTGGTCCTTAAAGCGCTTTTTGGGGGCCCCTTGGTTTCGTCTCCCTTCCTTGAGCTCGCCAAAGAGAATTAATTTCAGCATGCGTGTATCATCCATCCTGGCTACATGACCTGCCAAACGAAGCTGTTGTTTGAGTATAATAGACTCCATGCTGGGCAATTTGGCTCTGGTAAGGATGTCCTCATTTGAGACGTAGTCCTGCCACTTGATCCCAAAGATGTTTCGTAGACAACGCTGATGAAAGCATTGTCTCCTCTGCTGGCAATACAGAACCCAGGTTTCAGCTCCATAAAGGAGGGTAGGGACCACAATGGCTCTGTAGACCTGCACTTTTGTGGAAAGGCGCAGTGCATGATTCTGCCAGACTTTCTTTGAGAGTCGACCAAAAGAACTGCTGGCCTTGGCAAGGTGACTGTCTAGGTCCTTGGCAACAGATGCGTCATTTGAGATAACACTACCGAGATATGTGAAGTGCTCTACTGCATGCAGGCTGGTACCCTCGATGTTGATTTGGGGTGGGGTATATGCTGTATGGGGGACCGGTTGATATAGCACTTCTGTCTTTCTCAGGCTGATGGTGAGGCCGAAGGCTCTTGCTGCTTCAGCAAAACAGTTGACAATGTGCTGCAAGGCTTGCTCCATATGGGCGATGAGGGCGCAGTCATCTGTGAAGCGCAGCTCCATGATTAGCTGTTCTGTGATCTTAGTGTGGGACAGAAGGCGCCGCAAGTTAAACAGACTTCCGTCGGTTCTGAAGCGGATATAGATGCTGTCTGTCAAGTCTTCTTTGGCCTCACGAAGCATCATGCTGAAGAAGATGGAGAACAGAGTGGGCGCGAGGATACAACCTTGTTTGATGCCATTTGAGATGGGGAAGCTGCCGGACAGAGTCCCATTGTACTTCACTTGTCCCATCTGGCCTTCATGCAGCTGGCGGATGATGGTGAGGAGCTTTGGAGGGCAGCCAAGGCGTGCAAGAATCTTCCACAAACCCTCACGACTGACCATGTCAAAAGCTTTGGTTAGGTCTATGAAGGCTGCATAAAGGGCCATGTTCTGTTCTCTGCACTTCTCCTGGATCTGTCTCAGGATGAAGATCATGTCGGTGGTTCCCCTGTTGGCCCGGAACCTGCACTGACTCTCGGGAGTATTTTCATGCGCTATGGTAGGGGTAAGCCTGTTGAGCAGCACTCGAGCCAAAATCTTACCTGCTATTGAGAGGAGAGTGATGCCCCGGTAATTAGAACAGTCTGACTTGTCGCCCTTGTTCTTGTACAGGGAGACAATGACCGCATCCCGAAGGTCATGTGGAACCACTTCCTTTTCCCAGCAACTGGAGAACAGAATCAAAAAATGTGGAACGCTTCACAGATTTGCGTGTCATCCTTACTTACTTGTGTTACTTTGGTAGCACATATATATATATATATATATATATATTTTAGTATTGTGTTATATTTTATCTATCAGTTTACTCACTGAATTTTTCAAGGTTCTGACCTTGGCCTACATTCAAGATAAAAAGGTTACAATTTATGTTGGTTTGTCCACCAGGGCAGTATATTGGCACTACTGAATGAGTTGGCCAAGTGAAACTATATGTTCTGTTTCCTATTTTTGTGCTCATACAGCTGAGGGTATTTTAGCATTGCATTCTATATTTTTTTATTCAGCATACAGTCAGACATTTTAATTGAAATGTGTGTTCCGGCGAACATAATATTGGCCATTCTCGTGCATAGGCCCACCCCCTATTCAGGCAGAATTTTGCACAGAATGCCGTGGGCACTCCACTGCATGAGTATGGTGTATCATGTGATTCTGAGCCGTCTTTGCATGGATGAAGATGACTGCACGCTTTAATATTTTAATTTCCAGTAGTTTTCTTCTGCAGCATGCCCATGCATCCCTGTGTACAACAACCAATGAGGGGAAGACACGTCATTTAATCATTACAGGCAAGAAAATGTGGAGGAGTGGAAAACATAGAAAGCACAAATCTACAAATGGGTAACAAAACATATGGATTATGAGGCAGGTGAATAGCTGAGGAACAAAGAGAGAAAATAAATTTATGGCCAAGACAAAACGACATCACATTCCATGCCGCAGAAACAAGCAACGCCTAGGTGAGACCTAAACACGCATACAAGCACTTGAACTTGGATAAATGTGACTCTTGAAGATGTGATAGTTGCTAGAAAAATAACAAGCCATTAGAGCCGGTTCAGGTAAACAAAATAGGACTCCAGCAGGAACAAGCAACGTGGAAGAGGGAGTGGGGGGGGGGGGGGGGTGTCTTTGAAGTGGCTCAGAGTATTCCCCTGACACTTCTGGGATATTTATTTGAATAATGTGCAGATTCACACTCGAGTGAGCAGAGATCTGTACGGTGGGTGGGAAGATGATAGAGTTTAATTTCCAACTCTACTGAGAGCGGTATCGTGGAAGAGAGGGTGAGAACTAAAGGGGGGGGGCGGGGGGGAAGAAAGAGCAAGATATGAGATGAAGAAGGCAGATGGCAGTATATCGGATTGCCAAGAAAACATTTTGACATTTTAAACCTAAGGCAGTTTGCAGGCAGTAAATAAAGGGAAGAGAATCAATAGTAGTCAACGATATGGAGATAAAGCAGCTAAATATGAAATACAGCTGAACAAAATGGCATAGATTTCCAATGGGTCCACGTGACACAAGCTGCTTTGAAATGCAAATTGTAACTTATGCATTGTCCTTCTCAGGCCCGCCAACCTATTGATCGGCTAAAACAAATTCTATTGATCATTGAATATTTAATGGGGATAATTAAATCCCTCATGGAGGTACTTACACACCATTTCCAGTTCTCACTGTCTTACTCAAAAGACCTGTCTTTGACTCACTGAATCTTCAGGACAGCTCTGTGAAAAATAGTGCCCAGCTAATTGCAGTAAAACTACACTGAGTTCATGCAGAGAATATCGCACGGGCTATATTCTGTCAACCTGAACATCGTTCACTGGAAAAGGTTTCTACAAAGAATTTGTGATGGAAAAAAAAATTGCTTAACTTTCAGAAAAGTAATGATGTTGTCGTAAGTAAAGCCCCCCTCACACATAGCAAGAATGTGCAGGAACCAGACCAAAACGGCAAACATTACCATCATCGGACACAGTTGGGAGGGTAAGAGGCATGGTCATCAGTGTCAGAAAGCATCTAGATTACCTCGTCCACACCTGCGCGATGGCATCCACAGAGTATGTAGACAACAGGTAGATGACACAGACTGCTGTCAGGCAGCCATAAAAGGGGTGAAGACTGCCTGATGTCCAAACTTCTGGATGGCAAACACGGACTGGAGTGGGAGGGGAGGGTGGGACACACGTGCGCGCATGCCACTTGACACCTTTGCTGAAAGTTTGCTGGCAGTGGGCCAAGCAGCCACACCATGTGTCAGACGCAGCCTTTGAAGCAAACTTTAATTTCTTTTTTCTTTTTTGATCACTTCAAGAGCACAACACAAGTCTGTGCACCATGATGTTGGTTGGATTATCACATGAGATTTAATTTTTGCAGCCGGGGTGAGGCCTTTCACCACAGGATGTGGTCTGGATCCTGTGCGCTTTGCGCTGTGAAACAATCGTGGTTCAGTACTGGAGGTGAGTTTCATGTTTAATAATCTTGTCATGACCTCCTACAGAGTTTAGATGGTGATCAAGTAATAATATGTATATTACAGCTGTGAGATCCATTCAGCTCCATGCCCTACACAGTAAAATCACCAGTGTAAAACTAACACTGACAGTGTTAAATTGACACTGCTAGTTTACATATGGTCCTACTCTGGTCAGAGTTGGACCATATGTTCACTGTCAGTGTTAATTTAACACTGGTGATTTTACTGTGTATCATGCATTACTGCGCATTAGACCACGGAGAGGGACAGCGGCACACGGTACTTTCGGTTTGATTGTGCGCTGTTCACACCCACTGTACATGACGGATGCCTGCCACATACATATCAACATGTCCTTTGCCCTCCCTGGCCAGAGTCCAGCGGAGGTGAACATTCCACAACATACAGGCTTTGCTGTGAACGATCGCTCTCAAAGCTCAATCAACTGCGATCAGATCATTTCAGATGCTGTTTTGATGCCGTCAGAATATGTAGACTGCGATCAGATGATGCAAAACTGCATATAGACCGCCGTCAGATGTGCGTTCCATCTCGATGGTGGCAAGAGTGTTTTGAACATGTGCAACACACTCGGGACAGCTGAGCAAATGGGACCAAATATGTAGATGCTCACACACAACTGTCCGTTGGTCTTCGGACCGCAAGTCAGTATTTCCCGATTGTGGCCGGATGTGTCATTCTGATGCAATTCAGCCTCATTCGGCGTATGTGTGATGGGGGTATAAGGTTTCCAAAAATGAATGTGATGGATTTACACCATTTGAATCCAAATTATGACTTGCCAGTATTCATGTAATTAGACCCTACGTCGGATCAGGTGTGGGAGCATGTGTATCCACCACACTGCCTGGGTCCTGGATGGCAAGCACCCAGGCAGACATCCGATTCATCCCCAACTCTCAAAAGTAACCATCTATCTGCCACAACCAAGTAAACCAAGGGCATTCTCTTGGCCTTTTCCATCCTCTGAAGTCCTCAACACTGAGGCATCTGTGTGCTGGATTCATTTGACATGAGGTCATTCCATCTATACCCAAAGATCCCCCAAAGACACCGAGTACCAAAGACATCCTGTTGTCGCCTTGGGTCACTGGATAGTGTCCAAGTCTCACAGCCATACAGTAAGACAAGAATCACCAGGGCCCCATATATGAAACACTGAGTAGGATTAATACTAAAAGTACATGTACAAACAAAAAGGCAAAAATGTTACACACACACAAAAAAATGCAAATCAGACATAAAACTGTCTGTACACACACCTGCAAGTATAATTATCTTTATAAACCACACACTATTTTGAATTGTTCATGTCTGGATCTGCCTCATATCCCACCCTCTCCACATCCACATTCAACCACAAACGGTCAATGCAAAACAACTCATGAATATCCAAGCATACCAATGAAGCCTGAAATGTGTACTCACCATGGCAACAAAGAGGAAGAGCAAGAAGAGAAATATTTCTGAAACAGAAATCAAGGTACTTGTGTGTAATGACTATTCAGTCATGGTGCTGACTGTTTTGCTTTGTTTTTCTTAATTTTGACATCATGCTCAATTATAGACATAACTTTAAAGTGTAGGTGACACGTAATGCCATGTTTTCATGAATATTTAAGACTAAAATTAAACAACAGGTTGAAATTTATACTTTCCTGGTGGCAGTTCTTGAAGAGATAAATATTCGGATTTTGAACTGCGCGCCACTAAAAACCAGAAACTTCCCAGTGTGCCGACATTAGACAAGAAGAAGAAGGAAGTGGTGTGAGCTCTGGAACTATTATCTTAATTGTCCCATTAATTTGTGGATTAATTTATGGATTTTTACAGACTACTGACATCCCTATGGTTCTGGTCAGAGCTTCACCGTGTTTTCGGTGTCAGGTTTCGATTGGTAGATGGAACACTTAAGCTGCGTTTACACATAACGATGACAAGTCACGAATGCCACAAAGTACATATTGTTGGCCGCTGATCACGAATGTGATTATTCGGGGCAGAGGCATCAGGTGTCCTCAGGAATTGCTGCAACCTGTTACCACGCGTTACGATTAATGGCACATGTTGCTGGAGAATTATCAGGAACCATTACGCACGGTCAAGAATAGGTTTCTGCGGTGTTGCGCGCTATTGTGTGTAACACCTCTGTGCCATGGAGTGGTGCATAGAGGAGGAGAAGACAGAGAGCCAGATGTGTGGCTCCACGCGGCTCTTGTCTCGCTCGTTTTCCCAAACATGAGGCACATGCAGCAGGTGGAACACCTGCAGGAGCACGCTGAGGAGCATTGGAACAAAACTTTTAGCCGACTTGGTGCCACTGTCCTCCTTCAGCATACTGCAGCAATGAAACTGAATGCGGTGCAGCAGGGTTTAATTGTGCACACGCCAGAGAAGAATGCTGTCACGCTCTATTAAGGATTATCACTAATCAAGACAGATCAACACGCTCAGTTGCGACCTCCACGACATGAGGCAAAATGAGGGCGGGCGTGACATTCGTGGAAGATTTTTTGACAGCCAAAAGCATTCTTCATGAAAATCACAAATATCACACACCAACACGCACTATTAAGAAACCTATTCAGATGCGTTAAGTCACATTAAGAATATCAGGAATGTGCCAAGAATGACGCAAATATGACATTTGTAATGCATCTTGCCTATGTGTCAACACAGCATTATATTGATGAGCGTGCACGCAGACTATAGTGCGTATTCTCCACTCCACACAGAGGCAGAACTGGCTATTTTCACTTTATTTTATTTGATTTTATTGTTTTGGGATCATGGGAATTTCCTCACATGCAGACTGAAATGTTAGGAGCAGACGAGGAACTGCGAGTCTTTAAACTTGAAGGACAAAGCGGCCCGCTGTGGAACAACTTAGAGGATCCATTCACAGGAGAAACTAGAATGATCAGACGCAGACGCAGTGAACAGATTACACCAGCGAACTGCGCTGGTCGCTGATCAGTACAGCAGAGACTTGAACCATCATGGACTTTTCTTCTGTCAGGACAACATATTAAAATATTTTCACGTTTTCATCAAAATGAAGATGATCTCACTGAAACGAATAGGTAAGACTATTATTTTCTCGTTGTGTGAATGGTTTTAATATTCAAGAAGGAAACAATATTTATTTTAAAAAATAGCTGATATTTTCAGTCCCTCGTGACATTTTTCAGATTTGAATGTACCTTTTTCTCAGAAAAAAAATCATAAAAAATTCACACCATCACCAAAACTTTTTTTTGATCAGTTTATTAGATCAAAGAGCTGACAAAAAAGTATCATCTTCTGCCGAAATCACCTGCATTATTTATTTATTTATTTTATAATCACCATTCTGTGTTCTGAACTCTGCCAATATCGTCACTGTTGTCAGACTGAAGGTTTTCCTCCAAGTTTCTTCTCCCTCACTGTGGTCTAAAAAGGCTCAAACCCATAAAGCTGTGAACCCCATAACTTATTCAGACACACGTTCAGACTGGACATAAAAAAAAAAAAATCTCCACACTAGAAAAAAATCATCTGAAAACAGCTCGACCTCTGCTGTGTTTACAATTGATTTCGACTTGAATCAGCAAGTGCCGTTCTGGTGATGACATAGCAACAGTATGAGGGCTGAAATAGAGCGCAGGCTTCAGACAGCTGAAGTTTATCCTTCACCTGCGCAGTTATCGACTTTCATTGTTCAGTATTTTTCAAAATATCAACATTTCATCATTTTTAGTGATTATTTGTGCACATTTTTTTTGGTGTCACCTACACTTTAATAACAAGCTTTGAGAAGAATTAAGCAGCATTAAAAAAAATCTCACCACAAGAACCAGCATAAAACTGTCCAAATATCAGAATAATTCAATACATTTTTTTTATGGTTACAGTTGTCCCAGAATCCTTTGCACTGGTGTGATGTCATTTTTATTAAGATAAAATCTGTCCAAAAACAATTTGTTCAGCAAAAACAATGAACCACTTTTTAATATAAAATTGCAGAATGAGGGATTCAATTTATTTCATATCAGTATATCAGGCAGGACCATGTCCAAATGACTATGTGCACCACTAATAGATTCACATTTGGCAGCTGCAGTGTGCGAACGAGAAATTGGATGCGTGATCTGAGTTGAGTTATATATGTAACAATTTAACAGTGCCTTTGGAAGAATTAAGACAGAGTTATGACTCACTTGCATTAATTCTGCCACTCACATTTTAACGCTCTCTGAAATGTTCACATGCATGGGTCACAGTTTGTGTACACATGCAAGCATTTTGCCATCTTGTTTGTTTTTATAAATCTCAGTGAATCCATTGAAGTTGCCATGCACATTTTTTAGGTTTCACTTTTGTGTATGTGTAATGGTTATAAATGAGGCCCCGGGACCCTAAAGATTTTGAGCATCATTTGCCCGTAAAGGCATCTGCATCACAAAATACATCTGTCCTGGGACCTCATGGTTTTAGTCTTGAAACCCAGACACTCTGGTTCCTGACTCCCTGCTGTAATCAAATGACTAGTTAACATTCGCTGATTTCATGACATGCTTTCATTATGAACAGACACACATTTCACTTTCTGTACAATTTTGGACTTTCAATGTGCCTAAAATTAGAGATGCTGTTCATTGCACTCGCACAAGCTTCACTCAGGAGATCTTTTTTTTCACTTTATCAAGGAGCAATCACTCACCCAACTGTAGGAATATTCAGCTTTTTCAAATGAACAAGCAAAAACTGAATCACCATGCAAAATTAGATTATTGAAGGAAGTCACAAGGACACCCATGACAACTCTGAAGTAATTGGCGTTTGCCACTTAAACTACATATGTGGCCTCATAGTGGAGTGGCACAAAAGGATTTTCTTAAAAGTAACGATGAAATTTCTGCTACATTCTATCAAAAGGCACATGTGAGACTCAAGCCTAGAGTTGACCTGTTTTGTTGTATTTAAAGTGCCTGCCCCACTCCACCATGAAGCTCTAACTGGTGATGCAACAGAGAAAAGTCACAGTATCTTCACCCACTGGGGCAATGCACAAACCCAGGGCCACATATCAACCCTCTGGGGTCCGAGGGCATTTTTTGGACCGTTCACTCGCCTGGCATAAATGTTTTATTATTGCTGTTAACAGCTCTCCCTGCATCCCACAATCAAGTTTTATGTCTCTTTTTTTCAGGACAACCTGTGCTTTCATAATATATATGCTTTTGTTGTGTTTTATAAGTGTAACAAAGGTTTACAATCAAAAATAAGGAAGGAAAAAGTAAAGCAGAAAATAATTTTCCACACACATTTATTCAAAACACATAGCAAACTGTAATAAACAACTGTTTTGACACTTTATAAAGGTAATTTGAGGTCTTGGTTGAAAGACTGTACAGCAAAAAGGTTCAAATAATAAAAACAAATGCACATTTTGAACAATATATACAAAATGGTCTATGCATTTTTTTTTTTTTTTTTTGTCTTCATGGTAAAAGCAACAGAGTTATCCAGTAACATTCACATGCAAACTAGTGGAGCAATCCTGATAGTTACACTGTCACCAGTGTTGCCACAGTTACTTTGATAAAGTAATCCAATTACTGATTACTCCTTGAAAAAGTAACTTAGTTACTTTACTGATTACTCAATTGTAAAAGTAACTAAGTTAGATTACTAGTTACTTTTTTAGTTACTTTCCCCAGCTGCCGACAACAACCCTCTGCCACCTCAACATAACAATGATACCTGTTTTGCCAAAACTCACTTTATAGTCACCCTTTCTTGACTTCAATGAAAATAAATACTTGTTTTATAAAAAGTAAAATAATCTTTCTTGACCTCATATTTAACTGTTGACAGCACTGTAACAGTAAAACTTGCAATTTCTAACCTACATTGTTTATAAATGTAACTATTAAATTCTAACATTTTTCTAACATTTAAATTCTCTATAAACATTTTACTTGTCAAAGTTATTATTATTTTAAGTAGTATTAGTAGTTGTAGTAAAAAAAAACGGCTTTAAAACTGGACCTTTAATCTCGGGGTGTTGTGGAGGAGGGGGGCACATCCCTCCCCCACGCCCCCATTCCATCTGGATTCGCCCCTGCTTTGGCGTTTGAGCACAAAGAATGGATAACATTTATTTATGCAGAAAACATGACCAGATTTACAGGTAAGAAGGTTTTATTGTGTTTTCACATCATGTGGTCCTCAGAAAGAGAGTTTAGGTGCATTTGAGTGGAAAATAGTGTTAGTTGTTGACGCGTTGCGGAGGATCAGCTGTTTTTAACGAGACGATACGGAGCGGCTCAGCTCAGATTTCTAAATAAATGAGAAAAAAAAGCATAAAAATGACTTTGTAAAGCTCAGTGCAGGTGTGCTGTTTTCACCGCGCTTTAAGAGGTGAGGACGAGTCGTAGCTGATGAAAAGCTCACAGCTCGCTTAAAGTGGGCAGTTCAGTCGAACCCCGACCCCCTGCCCACGGACCAAGTTTAATGCTGCTGTCGACCCACAATGCAAAAATAATAGTAACGCACAGTGACTTGGAGAAGTAACTTTAATCTGATTACTCATTTGGAAAGATTAACGAGTTAGATTACTCGTCACAAAAAAAAGTGGTCAGATTAGAGTAACGCGTTACCGGCATCACTGACTGTCACACGTGAGATTACCATCAGAGGCTCTCCATCTGCTCAATCTGCTTTCAGTGATCACTGTGGGTAATGGCGCAGGGCGCATTTGGAGCCCAATAGTATGTACTCATTGGAGCACCCAGGGGGCTATTCAAACGGGCCAACTAGTAACATATCACTCCTGAAAACAATCTTTGGCTTTTCACGTGAGGTGAATCTGCCCTACGATTGGATTTTGGAAAACCATGTGACGGTGAACCAATTCCGTTTGGACACTCACATTGCGCACATCATCACACAGCTTCTATGAGGAGTACAAAGATGGCCGATGGCAGGCTCGAAAGTCCACGGAGTTAACTTTTCAGCAAAAAAAGTACGTTTCTATCTTGTATCATTAAAAACGTATTTATAATTTAGTAAAGCTTGGTCTTAGTCGTCGTATAAGACGGCATCGGCCCCAGAGGGTTAATAATCCAAATCCCCTCCCACTGAGCTACCTGCTTTCCTCTACATGGACCAGTGTTCATATCACTTTGACTGAGACCAAAATCAAACAGTAACTGAATAAAACTATTTAATGATTGCTTTGGAAGAAGAAAACGAAGACAAGGAGATCATGGGAATGTATGTCAAACATGGGAAAAAGATTTTGAAAAAGATGGCAGATGATGAACTACAATGTCTTCCTCAGGTCTTGTTTTCTTCTCATGAGGAATCTGTGGAGCAAAGAAACCGGATTCCCACCAAGCTAGGCTTGACGGGTCTTCTCCTGAGGTCACCCGGACAAAAAGCAGAGGCTGCTTATCTCCCAGTAGGAAATGTGTACGTATGTGTTTGAGGCAGAGAGTCAGCGTAGGATACCGACCTTGCATTCGTTCTCATCATCTGGTTGTCCTGAGGGTAAGCAGCACTGGGAATTCAGAAGGATCCGTCTTCTCACTGTTGGTCCTGAATGGTAACGAGGTCACAGGGTTATAAGGTCTCTATGCACACTCCACTTCACCTTGTTCCCCAAAAGGTCAACCTGAGTGTGACCATGTGTGTTTGTGTCTGTGCATGACCTAACCAAATTTAGAGGGCTTTCAATATGTCACATCATTACCTCAACAAAAACATTATGTCATTATCTGTGTCTATTAGTTTGTTTGTTGCTGATATTATTTGTTGAGATATTTTTAAATTTTTTGAGAGGTAGAGCAAGAAAAAAAACTCATTTGAATTGCGCTACCCATGTAATTACTCAGCAACTTCACTAACCCAGCTTTTTTTTTTATTTTATTTACTTATTTATTTTAAATATGCATCTTTAGACGTGTTCAGCTGTGGCCATAGTCCAGCTAAATCAGCCAACAACTAATCTGAGAAGTTAACTTTTTGCTGGCAGATTCATTTATCAGCAAATTCTGAAAAGCATTAAGGGGGAAATTAGCTTCCCCTAAATTTTAGCTAACTTTTAATGTTTATCACTGTTGTAGCATCACCTTGAGGAGGTGGAGGAGCAAAATGTCAAGCCAGATTCAAGACATTAAATATATTAAAATATCTTATGAATTTAATACTTCCTGTATTGTGAGTAAAATATATGTTGAATGAAAGTGCTGCTGAATTTCATTTGCTCATTTAGTTATTTAGCACCTGATCTTGGCACATGAATGTCTTTTTTTTTGTTTGTTTTTTTTGATCCTCCATTTTTACGCTACAACATATTGAAGTTGCAGTTGTTTAGGTCCGTATTCCAGGAATTCAGTACCAAAAAAAAAAAAAAATCTAAAGCCAAATCCATGTCATAAAAGGTAGTGGTTAGTGGTATCATTGTTAGCTTTTTGTTAACAGATTAGCAGTTGTCCAATTTCCTGTTTAGGCTAGCTGTGCCCACTGCTGACAATATGCCAATCATCTATTCTGATGTTATGTTACATTTTAAAAAAAACTGCTGATTAGACGATCTGAATTTTGGTGTCAAATTTTTTTTGCAGGTTACACATTTCTTGAAGCTCTAACAAAACACTATGAAACTTTGGGTCAGGCAAGGCTACACATTTGTTTCTGACAAATGCTCCAATGAAATGTTTTCCCCAAAAATAACTGGAAAAAAAAATAACATTCATGAAATTGTTTTACCGAAGAAATACACTGAGCAACTTATGGTTATGGAGAAGAGAAATGGTTTTGTATATTACAAGTGATTTCACAACAAAATATGGTATAGACACTCCAGCAGTCTGCTTGTTGGTGTGTGGGAACTGTGATATCATGCTCATCCATGGATAGATGTTTTTTTTTCTCTCTCTCTCTCTCTCTCTGGTTGCTAAGCAGCATGTATCTAGCATTGAATCCACAGCATTACCCTTGAAAGTACATTGCTGACACAGATACCACAGTAATGACCCTGTATGTGTTGCACTCTCTGCAATAACCTTTCCTTTCCAAAGACCGACAACAAATCCTTTTCTTCCAGTCTGCTGGGATAATACATTTCTCCCAACTAGAAGCAAGCATTCCTTGCAATGTCAGAAGAACAACATCTGCAAGCACCTTCAGATGTTCAGTCCTGATGTTACATATCCCTGCAGCTTTACCTCCCAGCATTTGTTTCATAACCTTTTTGAACTCAGTGAGTTTGGGTGCTTCGTATCTGACTGACACATGAGCCACCAGAACAGTGTCACTGGAGATGTTCAGCATCAGGCAGCGATATACAACTGCTCAAAGTTACAGGCCCAGCAGGACAGCACAGCAGAGACATCTGTCAGGACTGAGCATCACTTGCCACTACTGTGGTAGAACGTGGTGGAGGTTTGGAACAAGGCAGTGCTTCAATTTAAGGGTCAACGGAGGGTAAATAGACAACAGATGGTGTGTCAACTGCTCACAGATGCCTCCTTGTCTAATGTCAGGGCCACCACAGCCCACTTTCTCATCTCCCCATATACAGTATGCCCAGAACTACCTCCATTCAATTCAACACAGGCTAAATCAAAGAAAATAACAACAATATAATAATTTGGTGACATTCATTTGTCCTGTTCCCAGAGGAAAAAAATGTTAGGAGAACATCTGCTTTATGTCAGCTGGCAGCGGATCACCAGGATGAGGGTTTATCAAACCCCCTCTATCCACCATGTGATAACAACTTAGACCTCTACTTCCTAAAGGAAACCCCCAAAACAGCTGCTAACAGCTAGACACGGTGCAAAAGGGACAGGGGAAATCAAGGATTAGAAAGTCACAGATAAGGCCAAGGAAGAAACAGGCGATAAAACCCTGACAACAACTCCCACATCCTGCAGGAGTGATGACGACAAGACTCAATGCTTAGTGTTAACATTGTCTCTTATGACCTTGTCATTCCAATGATGTAGAAAGGACTGACATACACCTGCATCAAGTGCACTGTACGTCAGGCAGTTTTTGTTGAAATTGAAGACAATGGAAAACACATCACACATATTTCCTCCTTCTTTCAGCGACATGCTTTTGATTTGATCTCAGTCACTATAATGAGCAAGAAAATGTGCACAGCATCAAAATAAAAACGTGCACTTGGAACGCGCAAACCTCGACTGTGGTCTCATTTGTGGCCTGCGATCTTGAATGCTTGTGTCTTTGATTCTAATGGTTGGTCTTGATTGATGACCTTTGTTCCTGATCACCAATCATTGATCCTGGCTGCAGAACTTTGCTTATGATGACTTATTAATGATCCTGAGCTGAGTTGATCTTGTGGCTGCCAGAGGTTTACCATTCATTCTGATTTTTCATCTTTGATCCTAAGCTTTGATCCCAATTGCAATCGCAATCTCTATTTTTTTAAATACTTAGCAATTATCTTTGATCTTGATTACTGAACTGTACCAAAACTGTAGTAGTACACACACACACACAAAAAAAATGGTATTTCAAGCAAAAATTGCCATAACATTGTCAAAAGAAATTAGGGAATTTCAGCAGCAAGTTTTAAAGGTCTGTTATGATAAACAGAAGTGGATCCATGTTTCTGCAGTAGTGGTGTAGCTGAGGATGTTATGTAGACAAGACTTAACAATCCCAACTACTGCTAATTAAAATGAATACATTTATATGCAATAACAGAAGTTACAGATTGACTTGTTGCTAACAAAACAACTTTTGCCTGGATCAACATTAGCCGATATGCCTGATTTAATATTACATTTACCAATTAAAACCAAAATTGACAATTGAAAAATTATTGAAATTACGTGTCCCTGTCAAGTGAAAAATTGCAAAAACCCTCATACCTTCAACCCACATAATAGATTCTGCGAGTAACTCCTCTATTTTTTGTTGCAGAGTTGGAGGCTATGGTGAGTATTCAAGGAAACACTTATTTATGCAGAAAGAACAGAGAACTGCTTCCGGTGTGCATAGCGAAGCTTAAAACTGCTTCAGTTCTACTTCCTGCATCTCAATGAAGATGAGATTTTAATAGTAAGAATGCATCTACTGTATATTGATGCTAGTATCAATCAATCAATCAATCAATTTTTTTATATAGCGCCAAATCACAACAAACAGTTGCCCCAAGGCGCTTTATATTGTAAGGCAAGGCCATACAATAATTATGTAAAACCCCAACGGTCAAAACGACCCCCTGTGAGCAAGCACTTGGCTACAGTGGGAAGGAAAAACTCCCTTTTAACAGGAAGAAACCTCCAGCAGAACCAGGCTCAGGGAGGGGCAGTCTTCTGCTGGGACTGGTTGGGGCTGAGGGAGAGAACCAGGAAAAAGACATGCTGTGGAGGGGAGCAGAGATCGATCACTAATGATTAAATGCAGAGTGGTGCATACAGAGCAAAAAGAGAAATAAACAGTGCATCATGGGAACCCCCCAGCAGTCTACGTCTATAGCAGCATAACTAAGGGATGGTTCAGGGTCACCTGATCCAGCCCTAACTATAAGCTTTAGCAAAAAGGAAAGTTTTAAGCCTAATCTTAAAAGTAGAGAGGGTGTCTGTCTCCCTGATCTGAATTGGGAGCTGGTTCCACAGGAGAGGAGCCTGAAAGCTGAAGGCTCTGCCTCCCATTCTACTCTTACAAACCCTAGGAACTACAAGTAAGCCTGCAGTCTGAGAGCGAAGCGCTCTATTGGGGTGATATGGTACTACGAGGTCCCTAAGATAAGATGGGACCTGATTATTCAAAACCTTATAAGTAAGAAGAAGAATTTTAAATTCTATTCTAGAATTAACAGGAAGCCAATGAAGAGAGGCCAATATGGGTGAGATATGCTCTCTCCTTCTAGTCCCCGTCAGTACTCTAGCTGCAGCATTTTGAATTAACTGAAGGCTTTTTAGGGAACTTTTAGAACAACCTGATAATAATGAATTACAATAGTCCAGCCTAGAGGAAATAAATGCATGAATTAGTTTCAGCATCACTCTGAGACAAGACCTTTCTGATTTTAGAGATATTGCGTAAATGCAAAAAAGCAGTCCTACATATTTGTTTAATATGCGCTTTGAATGACATATCCTGATCAAAAATGACTCCAAGATTTCTCACAGTATTACTAGAGGCCAGGGCAATGCCATCCAGAGTAAGGATCTGGTTAGACACCATGTTTCTAAGATTTGTGGGGCCAAGTACAATAACTTCAGTTTTATGAGTTTAAAAGCAGGAAATTAGAGGTCATCCATGTCTTTATGTCTGTAAGACAATCCTGCAGTTTAGCTAATTGGTGTGTGTCCTCTGGCTTCATGGATAGATAAAGCTGGGTATCATCTGTGTAACAATGAAAATTTAAGCAATACCATCTAATAATACTACCTAAGGGAAGCATGTATAAAGTGAATCAAATTGGTCATAGCACAGAACCTTGTGGAACTCCATAATTAACCCTAGTCTGTGAAGAAGATTCCCCATGTACATGAACAAATTGTAATCTATTAGACAAATATGATTCAAACCACCGCAGCGCAGTGCCTTTAATACCTATGGCATGCTCTAATCTCTGTAATAAAATTTTATGGTCAACAGTATCAAAAGCAGCACTGAGGTCTAACAGAACAAGCACAGAGATGAGTCCACTGTCCGAGGCCATAAGAAGATCATTTGTAACCTTCACTAATGCTGTTTCTGTACTATGATGAATTCTAAAACCTGACTGAAACTCTTCAAATAGACCATTCCTCTGCAGATGATCAGTTAGCTGTTTTACAACTACCCTTTCAAGAATTTGTGAGAGAAAAGGAAGGTTGGAGATTGGCCTATAATTAGCTAAGATAGCTGGGTCAAGTGATGGCTTTTTAAGTAATGGTTTAATTACTGCCACCTTAAAAGCCTGTGGTACATAGCCAACTAACAAAGATAGATTGATCATATTTAAGATTGAAGCATTAAATAATGGTAGGGCTTCCTTGAGCAGCCTGGTAGGAATGGGGTCTAATAAACATGTTGATGGTTTGGATGAAGTAACTAATGAAAATAACTCAGACAGAACAATTGGAGAGAATGAGTCTAACCAAATACCGGCATCACTGAAAGCAGCCAAAGATAACGATACGTCTTTGGGATGGTTATGAGTAATTTTTTCTCTAATAGTTAAAATTTTGTTAGCAAAGAAAGTCATGAAGTCATTACTAGTTAAAGTTAATGGAATACTCAGCTCAATAGAGCTCTGACTCTTTGTCAGCCTGGCTACAGTGCTGAAAAGAAACCTGGGGTTGTTCTTATTTTCTTCAATTAGTGATGAGTAGAAAGATGTCCTAGCTTTACGGAGGGCTTTTTTATAGAGCAACAGACTCTTTTTCCAGGCTAAGTGAAGATCTTCTAAATTAGTGAGACGCCATTTCCTCTCCAACTTACGGGTTATCTGCTTTAAGCTACGAGTTTGTGAGTTATACCACGGAGTCAGGCACTTCTGATTTAAAGCTCTTTTTTCAGAGGAGCTACAGCATCCAAAGTTGTCTTCAATGAAGATGTAAAACTATTGACGAGATACCCTATCTCACTTACAGAGTTTAGGTAGCTACTCTGCACTGTGTTGGTATATGGCATTAGAGAACATAAAGAAGGAATCATATCCTTAAACCTAGTTACAGCGCTTTCTGAAAGACTTCTAGTGTAATGAAACTTATTCCCCACTGCTGGGTAGTCCATCAGAGTAAATGTAAATGTTATTAAGAAATGATCAGACAGCAGTGAGTTTTCAGGGAATACTGTTAAGTCTTCTATTTCCATACCATAAGTCAGAACAAGATCTAAGATATGATTAAAGTGGTGGGTGGACTCATTTACTTTTTGAGCAAAGCCAATAGAGTCTAATAATAGATTAAATGCAGTGTTGAGGCTGTCATTCTCAGCATCTGTGTGGATGTTAAAATCGCCCACTATAATTATCTTATCTGAGCTAAGCGCTAAGTCAGACAAAAGGTCTGAAAATTCACAGAGAAACTCACAGTAACGACCAGGTGAACGATAGATAATAACAAATAAAACTGGTTTTTGGGACTTCCAATTTGGATGGACAAGACTAAGAGACAAGCTTTCAAATGAATTAAAGCTCTGTCTGGGTTTTTGATTAATTAATAAGCTGGAATGGAAGATTGCTGCTAATCCTCCGCCCCGGCCCGTACTACGAGCGTTCTGACAGTTAGTGTGACTGCCACACTAACTGTATCAGGTCTTTGATTCATGAACTGACTCATACTGTGTAATTGTACACATTACTTACAGTAGCTAAACTCGTAGTGGATGGGCGCTGTGGCTCGCGGGGGCTTGTGCTTATCATCAGTGTCTAGGACGCTCAGTGGACAGATTGCCAGTCCAAACCAGATTACTTCCCCAGTCAAAGCTGGTACCTATTTACAGCGGGATGGACTGAGACAATGCAGATAAAGTGTCTTTTCCAAAGACACAGGTAGAGTGCCCGGGAACTGAACTCTACATGTTGGTAGTTCTACTACTTATCCCACTGAGCTCCCCGCTCTGCTTACAATAAAAAAAATAAATTAATTAAATACATAAAGAAAATATTTTCTTCTCTCTTTTAGTGGTCTTTGGTAAAACACGTGCACTGCTTTGCAACTGATGTGCACTTCAGCGTCTGTGTTTCTTCCCTTATTTAGCCTTAAGGTAACACTGTACATTTACTCTTTACACCGTGGAGTAACACTGCCATGCTTTCTGCCAGGAATTTAAACTGTGTGCGTCTTATCAAAGAGCTGTTTTACTGCTGCCTCAGACGTCATCTCTGTCAGTTTGTTTTCTCACAAGCAAAGTAAACAGAACATGTGTTGAAGGAGCCTCATTCACCACCTTGCCTATAAATGTCCTTGATATAGTAAAAGCATATTTTTGTATTAGATAATAAGACTTAAGATGGAAAAAAGTTTTGCTTTGGGCACATAAAGATTTATCTGAACTCTATTTTTTATTACCCAAGGCCATCAAATATGGCCATCGGGTATTGCAAAGGCTTTGTGTCCGTCCTTCCATCTGTCTGTTTATTTGTCCATCCATCCGTCTGTCCATCTGTCTGTGCTCAGCATAAGTCCAGTCCTATTACTGCCATAGTCTTCAAATTCACAGGGAACATTCTTGGGACACAGACCCATTTTAAGAGGTATTTTAAAATGTCACATTCTGTTTCAAACTGTTCAGTTTTGTTTTTGAGTGACAGGATGACAGCCAATCAGAGTAGAGCTGCACCATCAGTGGCTGCTCTCTCCAAAATCACTTTGTTTTGTGTG